>NC_133618.1:655022797-655622797 GCF_048593235.1 Sminthopsis crassicaudata
AGGACTATGCAAGTGGCTCTTTAACCACCAGTTTCTCCCTGGCAAGAAACCTCAATCCTAAGATGGTATAATAAGCCCCAGGAGCCCTAGACAAATAGAAAATCATATTACCTTTACATATCTGAAGGGAGGTCAGATGGAAGAGGAATTAGACTTGTTCTGTTGGGCCCAGAGGCAGAACCAGGAACAGTGGGTAAATTTTCAAAGAGATAACTTTAGATTTAGTAGAAGAAAAAACTAATGACTAGAATAATATATAAGTGAAATAAACTGTACCAGGAGGAAATGGTTCCCATTTCCTGGAGGCTGTCATGCTAAGAATAGATGATTGGATATCTAAGAAGGCATTCTTGTACAGGTAGAAGTTGGGATAGTTGGATAGTTTCCTTTCAACATGAGACTCAATGACCAGAAATTAATGGGAGAAGACAAGCTCCCCATAAGGGTGTGTACCTTAACTCCTTAGCAACTCAAAATATTTGCCTATTGTGAAGATTTCTTAAAATATCTGAGAAGAACCTCATGGATCTCTGCCAAGATGAGTTCTTTGAGGGAAAAGAGAGGCAAATTGTTTTTCCTTTGTAGGGGGTTTCCACTTTAGGGTTGTATTATCCTTGTGAAGGACTGATTAAGTGCTTGAGAAAAGGAGAGATCCACTAAGGAGAATCATTTCAATTGATCAATAGTTCAAGGGCAGATATTTTCTGATTTCCATTTTCTGTCATATTAAATAAGACCTGTCCTATATTCAATATATTTTTAGCCTTAGTGCTTACAGGGAAGTAAGGGCCATTTGTCTTTTCCATAGAAACCTAGATATGAGCCAAGACCTGATGTCCCTAGAGGAAACAAAGGGTTTGGATATGAGCCAACATAAAAGTATTTAGGAAAAGCCTCCATGATTGAACCTGCTTCACGTAAACCTAGAGTTTCAGTTATAAGCCACAGGCTATATTAAATTGGTACACATTAAATGTGGTACAACTATTAAAGTAAAATATGTTACCCACAAGGTCTATGGAAAAAACTATATCTCTGCCTAGTATATCTCTGTAACAGAATGTTGAAACTGGAGAAAAGTTCTTTTTTTTTAACAAAAAGAAATTATGAACCTTTAATTTTTTGGATATCTTGTGCCTGCATACGACTTTTATTTCTGAACATATCCTTTCCCTATCCACAGGGCCATCTCTTGTAACAAAGAATAAAAAGGGGGAAAAAAAAAAAAAACACAGCGCAACAAAACTAACCCATATATCAACCAAGTCTGACAATATATGTAATTAGATTGACCTTTAAAATCATAAAACCATCACAAAATCTCTTTCATTCAAAGTTACTAAAAGAATAAATATATTACCTTGAGGGGAAGTAATGGACTCAAGGTGCAGAATGAGACACAGGTTGTTGAACAAGGCCAGTGTTGGAACTTCTTTGTCTATAATATTTTGTCACAAGGCTTTTCATTTTCTTTTTCTTTTTTTAATTGAGGGAGAAGTTGGAAGAAGAAAGGACTGGTGATTGAGTTGTCATAAATAAAAGAACAAAAGGGCAACTTTTTAAATGAATAAGCATTTTTTTTTAATGTCCAGAAGAGAATGAAGTACAGAAGGAATCAGAGAAGCAACATAGTTTTGTATGTTACAAGCTGAACCTATTATATGCTAAAAAGGAAAAGCAAGTTATAGATAACAGAATTGTAGCTTAATGTGTACTCTTTTTTTCCTGTTGTACTTTGTAGAACAGAGATGCTCATTTTATTTGGTATTTATTAGTTTCAGGATAAAATATAAATATAAAAAAATTAAAAGTACATGACTGTGAGAAGAGAGGGAATTTCTCTCCATGAAATAACGTCAGACACAACATTTATTTCAACTATCCAGAATGTATCTTTGTTCTTTTATGTGTAGAATAAAATGCTTAATTTAAATACACATTTGGACACATAAGAAAGAACCTTGGATGGTACTTAGAACTCCTTTGACTTACAATCTATTTCTAGTTTGGCCTCCAGTTAGCTGTGATTTGTGTAACTTAACTTCTCTGGTTCTCAATCTCTTCATTTGTCAATTAGGTGGCTGGATTATATGATCTCAAAGGTTTCTTCTTTTTTCTAAAATTCAAGTTAAAAATGATTCTGATATACAAATTATATTCTCCCAAAGAAGGTTTCAAATGGCTCACAGCAAATATCACTGTGATTCTTGAAACCCAACCTGACAAAAGAGCTGTAACAAATCCACTGAGATACCCAGCATAGGAATAGGCTGAGCTGTGTAAGATGAAAAGAACAATAGCAAGAACCTTGTAGCTACAAAATGCTGCCTTTCAAAAAAATAATAACACAAAGCTTGTGTGTCCAATATCTACAAGCTTTATATATTTTTTCTAAGAAGAAAAAAATTTCTATAAGAGCTAGTTTTCTTTCTAATAAAAAGCAAAGTGAAGGTGGGAGGGAAGGGGTATAGAAGAGAATCTATCTATACTGCCTGATATGACCTATTTCAATGTGTCCAGAAACAGCTAACCTTTGAATCAAGAATCCTGTTTTGAACTTTGGTTTTATCTTTAGTGTATTAAATACTATATTTTAACCTGATAAAACTGTCTAGTTGTTGCTTTTTAAATGAATTATGTTAAGAGGATTAGTAAAACAGCAAGTGTTCTTACAATAATTTCCTATTAAATTAAACCCTGTTATAAGATTGATCACTACAAAAATTTAAATCATGTTTCCTAAAACATAGTGATCAAGTATAATAAAAGTCCAAGGCACGACAAAGATAATAGACTGCTCACACAAAATACTGGCACTATAACGGAACTTTCTATATAATAAAAAGCCATTAAATATGTAAGAAGCATGAACTTTTTAAAAGAATGATTGCTTCAGTTATACTGACATATATGGGATATGTAAAAACCCCAGCAATAAGAGAAACTGCTTGACAGTATGTTACTTATTAAGTTAGAAATTTAGTTCAAAATTGGCATCCAAGAGTGAAACATAATAGGAGAAGAAAAACAAGGATATGACAGGAATTTCCTCTACAAACTTGTGGTAACTTTGCATTGAATAAAAACACAGGTTTTTGGTTTTTTTTTTCTTCCCAAGTCTTGAAGAGAGTAGAAATCCTTACTGATTTGACCAGACTAATCCTCTAGCCTAAGTAGCCAACTTTTTATCTTACTCTAACCCATCTTTCTCCTTTCTTCCAATCTATACTCACAGAATCTACCACAGCTAGAATGAGACTCCCTTCTCCAACATCTGCTGATAAGTTTCCTTCTTTCCAAGTCCTAATTCAAGTGCTTCCTCCCTTAAGCCTTCTGTGATATCTCCAATAATGAGATGTCTTTTCCTTTTTTTTTTTGAGCACTGTGCTTGAATCTTTCTTTTAAACTTACTTCATTTCTGTTTTATCATTGTGTGTGTATTTGTGCAATCCACCCCTTAAAATATGAGCTCCTTGAGAACAGTCTGGATCATATTTTTCTACATGTCACTGCAGTCCATGGGAGAGCTCTGTATCTATTAAATACTTGATATGTTCAACTAAATTAAATTGGAAGTGGGGGGGTGGAAGAGAAAAAATTCACTGGAACTGACTTTATTTCAACACACAGGATGAAAAGAGGAAATAACATCTGCTCCACTACTATGCAAATAACTAACTAAAGGAAAACAAAAAGGTCAACAACTACAAAAACAAAAAACTACCTCCTAAGAAAGCTATGTCAGAGTACTACTTTGGCCACATTGGGCAAATTATTTTAGCAAGGAGACCACAGGTCCGGGTGCTTGCCCGAATTTTGAGCTGTCTAGCCTCAGCAGGAAGGTGATTAAAATGAGGCCAAAATGGCTTGTCATCGAAAGTCACTGTAGAGGGAATTATTTGGTTACATGCACACTTTGTAAAATCTGATCTGAAAATTTGTGCACCATTAAAATGTAAAAAGAAAAAAGGGGGAGGGGGTCAACAAAAGAATTGCAGAAGTGCCAGTAAGGCATGAGAGAGCTGTGGAGTGGCCTTTCAAAGCGTGGTCAGACAATAGCTATCATTTGAAAATCCTTAGCAAACCAAATACTTTGAACTTTAATGAGAAACCAGTAATCTCAAGTCAAGAGCTCAAAGAACTGTTCCTTTTTTGGTTTTGTTTTTTGGCAGGGGCACCCTAACATTTTATGTAAGATGTGAAATCAAATTACATCTTATTTTCTTTCTTTCTTTTTTTAATGGAGTGTTTGGATGGGAAAAAATATATATGCTTATCTATTTCATTAAAAAACAAAACAAAACAAAAAAATCAGAAACATTCAACAGTATTCCAGCAGACTTGGATGCAGCTTTCTCCTACACTCCAAATGGCCATCCAAGAACAATGAGTTAAGGCAAAGGCTCTCTTCTAAGAGTTATCACTGCCTTGGTTTATAAAGCTGGGCCTGTGTCTGAACTGAGTCATAAGACTGCTTCTCAGTCAAACTGATTCACTTTTCTCAGTCATGCTGATAGCTTCATTTCATTCTGGAATTTGTGATTATTTTCCTTCATAAATGCACTTCACTAAATTCTTAGTTGATCAGAAAGTTTCCATTATTCATCATTCCACCAAATATTCTTTCAGGGCTCTCGCTAATAGGGATAAAAGTCTTTGGAATGATTTCAATTAGAATTCCTTTGCCCCTCTGGTTCCTGATGAGATCCTTTGAATCCTTCCTGTAATTAGTATTGGAACTTTTGGCAAAGTCAACTACAATCTTCTTCTAGGTCAGGTAGCCTCCAATGCCTGTGAAAAGACTAAGGTCAGCACCTATTTCAGTCTTATAAGATAAAACTCAGGGTTTAAGTTGAAGTCATTTAGGGTTAAAATGATTCTGCAAAATCAGTAGGCTCAAGCAGGGCCTGAAAGGAATATAGGCAATATTCAGTTTTGTTTTGTTTCTTTAAATTTCAGCTATACATTACATGAGTTGTCTTAATCCTTCTAGACATGGCCAGGACAGTCGGTACAGAAACAGGAGGACTAGAAGGAACAGTCACATTCCAGCAAAAGCACAAGCAGCTACACAAATCTGAATTTAATCTTAACAACAATAAAAATTTCCTCACTAAGAGAAGATCAGGAACTTCAGCAACGCCACTCCTAAAAATCAGGCTGGTTCATAGCCTCAGGGAAACAAAGTGTTTTCTTCTTTGCCCATTAAAACAAAACGTTGGCTCAGAACTGCAAAAAATCCTGAAGGAAAGTTAAGAAAATTTTCCCCTAAAATAATTCAAAGGAGAAAGTTACCTAATAGCTTCTTCTACTTTCTCAAGAAAAATCAGCACACTAGGTCACAAGCTTGAAGTTTTATTATGTATAACAAGAATAATTAAAGAGAAATTTAGGAAAATGTATATGTTAATATAAAATAAATACAGATACAATTCTAACAATGACTAGACAGTTGTCCAGAACCCTTTAAGCCATAAAAATGGAAAGTTAACTAATAAAAACTTAAGAAAGAACAAATAAATATTACATGGAAAGTCAGTTCACATGAGGGATTTGAAGTTTATTTCAATCAATAAAGATGTATAAGTTTTTCAGTAACTGATAGCTTCCCTAAAAGACACTGCAATGTTCTCTTATGCTTACTGTCAAACATTTATATTCAGACAAACATTTATCAGTCATACATTTATTAGTGCTTGCTGTGTCAGGCATGAAGTTCTAGGATACAAAAAATAAAAATTCAGACCTTTGCCTAAAGAAGCAGACATTTTAACAAAGGAGACTGCACAAGTAACTAGGTACAAACAAAACAAGTGTAAATAAGAAGCTCAGAGGGAAGAAGATGGAAAGGTAGGGAGTGGGAAAAGCCTCTTTCGGAAAATGGAGTTTGAACCCTCTTTGGAAAGAAGTCACGAAATGATGAGGTGGGAGGATAAGAAGTATTCTAAACATGAGGAACAGACAATAAAGGGGCACAGAGATGGAATGTCTCACGTGAAGAGCAGGGCCAATGCTGCTGGATTGCAGAGGACTTGAAAGAGAATCAGGTCTAAGAAGACTGAAAAAGCACAAAGGTGGGAAATGCTTTGCAAGCAAAACAGAGGATTTTGTATTTGATCCCGGATGTGACAGGGAGCAAAATGACCTTATTGAGTATTATGTGATCAGACCCTCAGTTTATGAAGACAACTTTGGGAGCCAAGCAAAGGATAACTTTGGGAGGGAAAGAGACTTGTGGCAGGAAACCCAACAAAACTACCACAGTGGGCCCAGGTATGAGGTGACGAAAGCCTTTATCTGGCAGCTAGCTTTGTGGGGACACATATGAGGTGGCAATCAACAGGGCAAGAAGTTGTGGAGAGATCAAGAAGTTCAAGGACTGAGAAAAGGGCCTTCGGTTTGGCAATGAGGGGGCTCCTGGTGACTTAGGAGAGCTGTTTCAGGTGCATGGTGAGATCAGTAGAGGGTTTCTATGAGAGGAGAGGGGAGGCACTGGATCTGTTATCTCCCCTACTTCTCCTATTAACTGCTGTCTGGCCAGTCACTTCATAGCATCACAGCATGCTCCTCTCGTCTGATAGCACCGCCACCTCGGGTCAGACCCCCATGCCTCACCCCCTGATGACTGCAGTAGCCTTCTGCTGGGGCTGCCTTCCACAAGCCTCTTCTCCTTGGAGCCGTCCTCCACTCACTTGTCAAAGGAATTTTCCTAAATTGTAGCGCCTCCCCCCCATGGCTCTTATCAACTCTCTTTGGCATTCAAAGCCCTTCCTAACTTGCCCCTTTTCCAGGTACTTTCTCTTCCTCCCCAGGCTCTTCAATTCAGGGACACTGGGCTCCCACTACTCCCCAAATAGGCCCTCTGCTGACTCCAGGCATTTTCATTAACTGTGCCCATCCCTGGAAGGCTTTCCTCCCCCCATCTACCTCCTGGCTTTCCTCAAGTCCCAGAAAGAAGCCCTCTCAAACCTTGTCATGCATTCTCTGCTGATTCCTCTCAATTCCTCCTGCCCACAGCTGTTTTTACCCTGTCTCATCCGCAGACCTCTGTGAGCTCCCTGGAAGAAGGATCTGTCCTTTGCCCTTCTTTGGATCCTCGGCCCTTGGACTAATGTCTGTCCCACAGGAAGGACCTAGCAAATGTTCACTGACTGAAGACTGCTCAAACCAGAGGGTTTTCTTTAGTCTGCAGATTAGTGAAAGGTGAAGAGATGATCAAGGACAATTAAGTGGAGACAAGAGGGACAGAAGGTCAGTCTTCGCTCTTCTCTGATGGAAACAAAAGAGAGAATAGGGGAAGACATTTGGGTGAGGTGAAAAGAAGGGGGAGAGGGAGCTCTGCAAATGGCTTCCATTTTTTTTTAGTGAAAGAGGTATGTGAAGTCCTTGGTTGGGAGCAGAAGAGAGTGTTTTTCATGAGAAGTTTGAGAAGAGATAGAAGGTCTACAATAGCTACTAAAGAGACTGGGAAGTGAATGGGTTAAGGAGGTGTACACAGACTGTCACAGAAAACTGCAGTGGATGCAGTTAGCACAGCCTCATGCTATTTTCCAATGTTTCATGCCCAGAGAATGGAGCTAACATTAGCAACCCTCAACCCATCAAGAGACGGACATTCTGCACCTTGAGCCGACATAGACGCCATGGGGGTCTCCCATTTTTGCCAATCCCCAACCTTTATCCTCTGATGTTAAAAGCTTGCTAAGAGTTATGCACTTGGGCAGGCAGCACCCCTACAATTTGAGGTTCACTAACTTCAGCTGGGCTCTCTTTAGGTCCTGGCTATCTTGATGTTATTGTTATCAGATTCCCGAGGGACTTCCAAACTCAGCTCAAACTCCCAAGATTGCTCATCTCACTCTTTGTCAAAGACTGACCTACCTCGACTTTGTGAGGGAGCTTATGGTCATCAAATGGAAGTTCCTTATGCTTCCTTCCTTTTCCCCTCAGAATTTTTCATTATCTTCACCAATTCTCAGCTTATTCTTTCCCATCTCTGAGGAAGGAGAGCTCTTTCTTTGGTTTGGGAATCAATCTCTTCACTTCAGGTGCAGATCCCATCCTCTCCCACCTCTTCAGGAACCTTGTCCTATCAGTCTCCCTCTTCTACACATTACACTGGTTATTACCAATTCTGGAACCCCCTTTGTGGTCAAGTTCTGTCACTGTGTTTGAGGTGGACCTCTTCCTCTATCTGGGTCCTCTTCTTCCCTGATCCTGCATATGGTGTTCTATTCTTTGGCATCTCCTCACTGTACTTTGGTCATCTCATCTTATCATACAGTTTTAACTATGACTTCTATACAGATGACTTCCAAATGTTGATTTTTCCCCTCCCTCAATGCTCTCTCAAATTTTAGACTAAAATTTTCTACTACATCCTAGAAAGCTTCCATGTCTGTAGCATAAACTTAATACCAATTAATTAATTTGTTCCTCCCCTTCTGATCTTTTGAGTTTCATTAATGTTCTCCTATATCAATTAGTCTTTTTTTGTGTCACAGATTCCCTTTGTTAGTATGGTGAAGGCTATAGATTTCTCAGAATATTGTTTTGAAATGTTAAAATAAAAAGAAACTACAGGAATACAAAGGAAACTAATTATATTGGAACATACAGAATCATAAAAATATTTTAAAAATCCATGCTCATAAATCTCAAATTAAGAACCTTTATCCTAATTCAGCTAGTTCAAAACATCAGTCACCTTTACTACTCCCGGCCTGGACATTCACATTCAGTCACTACTCCTGTTGTCATTCAACTATACCTTCCTATCCATTATTACTATCAATATCTTAACTCAAGCCCTATTACTCTTTGCCTGAACATTTAATGTACTGATTCTTAAATGGGCTCCCCCCCTCTAATGTTTTTTCATTATAGTTTATCCTACAAACTCCTGTTACAGAAATCTTTCTCTAATGATATGACTTAATGGACCTTTTATAAGTCCCAATTACATAGAGGAAACCACATAAAGTCCTTAAGCTTGACATTAAAGACCCACCATAATTTGAAGCCTCTGCTATGCTGTTACTCTGCTTGGAATGTTATTTTGCCTGCTCCGATTCCTCCAACTCCAAAAATCAGACTACAACAATACAGGATAAGTTTTATTTCACTGAAGGACCCATATTTGAACACACAGTCAAAAACAACTGTCTTTTCTCATGAGCTATACAGTATTCCAGAGATTACTACCCTACAACTGAATCCCACCTGAAAGGGAAAAGTTCTTGGAATGGGAAATGAAGTAGACCTTTTTTAAAGACCCACTTAATGTTATATAATTGACAGTATTAGTAGAAAGTAAATTGTGGGTTTGATTTGCTATCTTGTGGCTCTGTTCATTGGTTATGGAAACTCTTCTGCTTAGTCCAAAAACTCCCTTTTCTCTTATAAGAAATTTGGATTCCTCCAGAAATTCTCATTGCTCCATTTTTGCCTCTGGCTTCTGTCTGCTCTGTCTAGGGCCATATATTCCCATCTTCTAAGGGACACATAGCTCCCTCTTCTCCCTAGAGTCACATGAATTCCAGATCTTAAAGGTCCATCTGGTTGGAGAACTGGCAATTTGTGTAAGTTAAATTAGATTTTTCTTGTCTCAACTCTGGTTCTCATCTTTGAAAACCTATTCTTACCAGTCATTTTAAAAGATCAAATCAAGTTAAATATGACTCATTCATAACATAGAATCAATGAACCAAAGGCAAGGGTACTCATTTAAACCCCAAACCAAGGTAACAGCTTTGTCGCAAAGATATTTAATAAAAATTGTTTTTTATTTGGAAGGGGAAGTTACAGTAAACACCTCATTCTTGAACCAGGTCAGTTTGATCTTCCTTTTCCATTTCAAGATCTGATCATTTCATTTGCCTTCTTACTTCTTAAAAAGATCAGATGGCCCATTCATTTTATCTTTGAAAAATGGAATTTGGTTTTATCATTTGAATTGTTTTTAAAATTTCAATTTAGTTGATTATTTTATCGTTAGTTCTTTTCTGTTAATAGATCTCTTTGGTCCCCTTTGTAAGTTTTTAAAAGCACAGATTTGCTAAGTTTCTCTCTTACTAATATAAGCATTCAAATCTATAAATGTGTTTTGATTACTAAGTTGGCTGCATCCCATAGATTTTCTTGCTAAAGGATAAGATGACTCTTTTAAAAAAAATTTTTTATTGATATATTTTGTTTTCATAAGAGCCTCATGCCACAATGTACCTCCTTTCCTACCCAGCAAGCCATTTCTTATAATAAAACTTAAAAAGGAGGAGGGGGGGAAGTCTGGAAATATAAACACTGTTCTAACACTTCTTTATATCACTTAATCTTCCTTTGTTGACTATAAGCTATTTTCTTCTTTCTAATATCTCTCCTCTTATTTTTTGAGGTAGCTATGAAGAACATGACTTTCCTATAACTTCTAACTTTTCCATGTACCCACAAAGTTGGGGGCAGACTAGTCCCCCTACACACTCCTTGTTTTCTAAATTGTAACAGACAGTTCACTCAGTAAAGCCCAAGTTTACTGGGAGCCAACTAACTAGAACTGTCATTTGCTTAGATTCCTTCTGCTTCTTCCTTCCCTCTTTCCCTCTCCTTCCCTTTCTTCCTAGGAAGTATAAAGTCATAAGAAAAAGTCTTGCAACAGAGATTTATTCCCCTCCAAAAGCAATTTCCAGATCGTGATAAAAATATTTAAATCTGCATAAACTGAATTTACAGTTTTACATACAACAAAAATTTTAGAATTAAAAAATTTTAATATAAAATAACAGCTGAAATATAGATAATATTTTAAGGTCTGCAAAGCATTTAACAGAAATGATTTTATTTGATCCATGCCACTCTTGGGAAGCGTGATAGATAGTATTCTCCTCATTTTAGAGAAAAGGAAAGAGACTTAAGGAGAGTCACTGCCTTACCACCCACTGTCACAGAGTTGATAAGTGTAAGAGGTGGGATTCAAACGGAGTTTTCCACTGATTTCAAAGCCAATGCTTCTTCTCATTCAGCTCTGCTACCATTGAATGATCTATACCTGATCAAATTTGCAGTTTTCTGGGAGCAACTTAAATGCTGAGAAACATGTTTAGTTCTTTTAAAACCCATGATTTCCTCCAAATAAGGTCTCCTTGCACACAAAGCCTGCAAGCCCTCTCAGAATAGGGTCTTGGGAAAGGGAGGTTGGCAAAACAAGGTATTGCCTTAAGGCTGATCTGGAGGTAGTGATCTCTGAAAGTGGGGGGGGGGGGGGGGGGCCGGGGGTGGAGTTTGGGGAGGAGGTTACACAATCAGCCATAGAAGTTGGACCAATGTTTTGGGAAATTTTGTAAGAAAAAAATGTCAAAGTAAAAAAGCAATTTCTTGGTTAATATCTAACTAAGCACAATACCACAATTACTATTACAAGTTATTTTTTACTTAAATTGATTCATTTGCTAGCTACTTCCCCGGTACCAAGTAGTATCCACGCCTTAATTATGAATGTTTAAACTCCCCTTCCAATACTGCCTTAGTAATATTTCTTCTGGAGTTAGCACTTCCTAAGACTGATAATAAAGTGACAACCAGAAAACACAGAGCTTGTAATACAAAAGCCATTTGTTTTTAATCCCAAGGGTTAACTTATTCTCCTTATCCTTCTCATTCCCCTAGAGTTTAAAATAATAATAATAATAATAATAATTTCTGAATGTTTGTTTTTTATATAAGCATCACCTCTGAAGATAATGTTTTAAATCAATGCAGAAAGAAAGAAGGAAAGATGTTTGATCTCCTTAATCTATCTTTTCTTGACTCACCTTGACTCACTCAGGAAGGAAATGTTTTCTGTCCTGCAGATCAGATCTTTTTAGAGGACAGCCTCAGCAGCAGAAAGAATTTCAACATATGTATCTGGTACAGTTTGAATTTTGGAGTGATATTTTGATAATAGTAATTCAACACAATTGATTTCCTTTGTAATTTGATGTAATTAATATATTTTAAAACATTATTCTGAGAAAGGTCCATGGACTTGATCAGCCTGCCAAAGGATTCTAGGACACACAAAAAGGCAAAGAGCCTCTAGCTTTAAGTAATTTAAAGTTAAGGCATTATTCAAAACTTCCTGCTGCCTTATTATATTGTACAATCACTATTTAAAATATTGAAAAACAAAATCAGAGCAAAATGCTAAGATTAGGCTGTAGAGCCTGACCTCTGGATTAGGAGAATATCTGGTTCCTAAATCTGAACCCAAATTCCACTTTACACAAACAAACACACACACACACACACACACACACACACACACACACAAACCTTGTGAGGCTATTATTTAAGGAGGAAAAAAAAAAATCAAACAATGGACCAACTTCTTGAACATAATGATAATAAATCCAAGCCTTGAGCTAAAAATGAGTTTAATTCCATGAGTTTTCTCTTGCTTAACTCCTACTTACCCCACTTGATAGTGGATCCAAGTCCCTCTTAAAGACTAGGCATTTTTTCTCTTTCAAAATTTAATTAATTCAACAAAAGTTATGTTTGTTGTCAATACATTTGTGACAGGATGCCTGGCTAATACCTTGTAGCACCATTTTTCTCCCTAGAAAGGTAAGAAGATGCCATTGGATGCCAAGACCTCAGAATTTCACCATTTCCTATGAAGGAATGCAGTTGCAATCCGCTTCACTGCAATCTCTATTTCTCCAAGTTTGAGCTTCTCTTTGGTAGAACTTTAAGCTAAATGACAGAAATGATAATAAAGAATTCCTTCTCTATTGGTGTCCATATTTTCCCAGGGTGAGGACAGCCTATAACAAGTCCACAAATAGTTTCATAACAGTGATGTCATGAAATCACCCTGAATTTAATCAGTGCTGGTATCTCATCACTTATCAGATATCATGACAACCTGATGTAGACATTGTCGCAAAAATCTTAGCCAAGTTAGAATGGATAGGTATAAGAGGGTTGAGGGTTTGAGGCAGAATGTCAGAGTAATTTGCATCTGCAGGACCATTATCTCTTATCTGCAAAATGAAGGGCCACATTCTGAAATTTTCTCTCATTCATTCTATTGGCTTTTTTGGGGGATATTTCCATTATTTTTTCCCTGTACTTTAAATACAAATTTGTCATAGTACAAGTTAGTTACTGTTTCATACTAGCTTGACTCAGAGTTTCAGGACAAAAAACTCCCAGACTCACCTATTCTGTGGCTGCATTACATTGCAGCATCATAGGGAGCTTCTGTGCTATTCTAGGAAAGGGAGAGCTCCCCATACTTTGCTACTTTATGGACATTTCTGGCTGAGGTGTTCATCAGGCATGGGTTCCCAGGGCCCGGTGCCATTGTGTTCTTTTTGTGACAGTCCTAATGAATCATGTCAATCTCTTTAGCAATCTACACTGTACCTTGCTGTGGTGGCCTGCTTTAGGTTCTGTCACTAGGATGACATTTTTTGGCTCACAGAGATCTCTGTGACATTTTCCTGACAGCCATGTGGTGATTGCTGATTGATGCTTCAGTACTTGCTAAGCAGCAGGAGATGTTTCCTATTTTATTAGTCATGTGGTGGCCAGTAAATGTGAGTGCAAGCTATCTTGTCACTGCCAACTTAGCTATTTCTTCAGCACTCTTAAATATGCTTTGATTATAAGGACAATATTCCTTTTCCACCTCAAAAAGAATGAACAAGCTGGTAAAAAGTAAGAAATGTAGGCAAAAAAAGGACTGAAAACATGAGCAACAGCAGCTGACACAGGTTGACACAGGGCTGAGACACTATGGTTTTAGACATAATCTAAAGCCTTGGGTTCTTGACCTGTTCTATAACCATCTAGTCCTGCTGGCCATCATCTCTATTGACTCAGCAACCAAAGAAATGTGGGAAGAATGACCCTTATTTTCCTTCCTAAAAGGTACCTTTTTATTGGCTGAACCATTTTTCTGTTCCTCAGAATTTTTTTTAAAATTTCAATAATATTTTATTTTTTCCAACATTCTTTTTTTTTTTTTAAAGATTCTAAGTTCCAAAATTTCCCCCCTTTATCCTATATCTCCTCCCTTCCCAAGCTGACATAGATTATATATTTACAATCATTTTAAACATATCTAAGAAAGCCTTGGGATTATTTTGTGGGTGATTGAAAGCTGGGGAGAAAAGGCTGTTTGGGAATATTTGGAAGGGAACTGTGAGTCAGTTATATACCTCTTCAGAGCTCTGGCAGGGGAAGGAGATGTGTTAATAATGCCTGACATGAAGATTAGGTTGGGTTTTCATTAAAATAGATTTAAACTGTCCTTAAGATTTAACAGGCTAACTATTGGGTATGCATCCCAAAGAAAACATAAAAAAGAGAAAAGGATTCACATGGGCAAAAATATTTGTAGCAGTTCTATTTGTGGTGACAAAGATTTGGAAACTGAGTGCATTCTCATCAATGGGGAATGGCTGAGTAAGTTATGGTATAAGAAAGTAATGGAATATTATTTTTCTATAAGAGATGATGAATAGACTGATTTCAGAAAAGCCTGGAAAGACTTATATGAACTGATGCTAAATGAAAAAAGAAGAACTAGGAAAACATTATACCTAGCAACAGCAAGATTATGTGATGATCAACTATATGGATTTAGCTCTTCTCAACAACACAGTAATCCAAGACAACTCTTAACTAATTTTGGATGGAAAATGTCATCTGCATCCAGAGAGAAAATTGAATGTGGATCAAAACACACTGTTTTCACCTTTTTTCTTTCTCTTTCCCATGGTTTTTCATTTTTGTTCTGAATTTTTCTCTCCCAATATGACTCAAATAGAAATATGTAAAAAGTGAATGTACATATATAACCTAAAAAAAAAAAAAAAAAAAAAAAGCCTGACAGGCTAAAAGGGGAAACGGGTCTGCTCATCATAGTAACTTCTTGGTGGCCCAAGTCTAAAAGTCAGGTTGCAAAGAGGCAGTAGCTACTCTTTTTCAGATCTGACGAGTAAGCAGATAGGGCCAACTGAGGTTTAGATGAACCAATGCTGTATCTGTGTTGAATAGCCTTTCTCTACTACAGCTATATAAATCCCTTTTAATAACTTGGATGATCTCTAAGTGTCTTACTTCACTCCAACTCCAAATCCGAAGTACCAATCCATCCTGAATTAAGTCTGACCTACAAGGGGGACGAAAGAAAGATGATGTGCCATACGTGAACAAGTCAGGCTTTGTAATCACCTGTCTGGTAAACCTGGTTTTCCTCTGTATGTAGAGAGAACAAGTTGGAAAGTAACTTGACATTTTGGGATTATTTGGACTAACATCTTTACTATCTACCTAATGTTCTCTGGAAATAGAAAGGCAAAATATATTCAAATGCCTTAAGTATTCTAAGATTACTAGAAGAAAGGTTCTCTATAAATATAGGGAAAATCATTACAATATCTGTAATTCAAATATGCAAGTGGAGGATATAGGCAACTGTAATTTTCTCTCCACTTCACCAATATCTTCTTTTAGCTAGTTTAACAAATTATTTTATGTTTAAAAATTTTATTTGATTTCCAGAAAATGCTTTGTAACCTATATAGTTCTGAGACTCATGTAAAAAACCTAAATAAAATAAATCCAGAAGCTAACACTTCCCTTTAAAGAGTTAGAGGATTGTGGTGTAGAAAATACGATCCCTAAGTTATCTGTCTTCTAATGGTTTAGAATTCCAAAGACAAATGGAATTTTGAAAGGTCACTGAATTAATTCCCCAGCCTATATAAAAACCACATTTTAAACATTACGAAAAGGGCAACAGCTAACTCTCTTTCCATCTCCAAAGAAGGTGATTCTATTTTTTTTCAGCAATCTACCATACTGACTTCAAACTATTAAAGGCAAGTTTTTACCTAATTATTGCTGTTGTTAGTAATGACAACAATAATATAAAGCACTCTTCAATTCATTACCTCATTTGGTCTTCACAACAGCCTTAAAAGAAAGGAGCTACATGGATATAGCATAGAAGAATGTAACCAGGATTAAGTGTACTGCTGATGTACTGCTGACCCCACCATATGAGAATAGCTGAAGGAACCAAGGATGTTTAGTTGGGAGCAGAAAAGGCTGTCTTCAAGTATATGAAGCACTGGTGGATGAAAGTAGGAGGGCACAGCTAGAAGCAGTATGTGAAAATTGCAAAGGGGCATATTTAACCTGGGGATGAAGAAAAACTCCCTGACAATGATGCTTAAGTCAAAATGGAAAGGGCAGCCTTGGGAGAGAATGGCTTCCAGGACAAAGTTCACTGCTCTTCAGGTAGGATCTTATTCAGCTTTACTTAGGCATTCCTTCTAACTCTGAGATGACTTGATTCTGTGAGATGTTAATTACTGCATCCATTACACGGATGAGGATAGCAGGGCTCAAAAATGTTGTCATTTGCTCAGAGATACAGTTATAATGGAAGAACCTAATTTCTTTCTTTGTTTAAAGTTTTTATTGTTGTCTTCTATTTTTTATATGACCATATTTATGCTTAGTATCCTTCCCTTTCCATAGAGAATTCTTAATTTTTTAGTAACTGTTAAACACTGGCACTTCAATTGAGTGCGATCCTGGGCTGCCCGGTCAATCTCAAAGGATACTTTTTCATCAGAGTTTCTCATCAAGTCCACTGGATCCTATGATCCAACACTGACTTCTTTTTACTCTCAATCTAAAAAAGCCTTTTACTCCCATTAACAACTCTATTTACTGAGAAGTCAATCTTCTAACTTCACTCTTCTAAGACACAGTCACAAAGATACTCAGTGAAAAAAGGATTGACAGTTATGAAGCATTTCCCCCATAATACTATGTAGTTGCTACACTAAAACCCCAAGCTTTACTTCTGACATCTCCTATAGAGCCCTACTTATTATTACTTAACAGAAGATTCTTGACAAGCTGAGTTATCTCATTTTCCAGGCTAGGGACCTGGGGGAGGTAATGCTATAGGCAAGATGAAAAACACAAGAACTCTCTTGTCAGTTAAGGGTATGAAAAAAGGAAAGAGATAAAAATAAAAAAAAAATAAAAAAATAAGAACACCAAGGACTATCTTACAGTAGGAAAATTATATCCCCAATACCTTGGGTTTTGTTTTTTGTTTTTTTGTCTTTTCTGGCCTAAACCTATTATTTCTTTATGTAGGGTATCTCTGGTTAGGAAGCTCCTATCAGGGCAGGTCAATATGTGCTTTATAACACAGTCTTAGTTAAAAGTTGCCTAGGGACAGAACTCCTGCTATCCTATACTACTTTCTTTGGGTATCCCCAACTCAGCACATGATAAGCGACTAATGAACACTTCATTCATGCACTCACTCAGTCAATCTGAAAGTCAAACACATAACCTGAAGCTTAGTCTTTCTGGCTTTTGGCCAGCTCTCTTCCCACAATCCTATAAGGTCCAAGATAAAGAGGCTTAATAACTGAGTCCATACCATCAAGAAAAGGCTTAATTATGTTCAGTTAAATCCGTTATTTAAGAATGCAGTAAAGTATAAGGCATTTTATATTTTTCATCCAAATGATTATATATGGCTATAACAAGCAAAAATCTTTATTCAAAGATGATACAAATTTAGTTATCTTGAAATTTCATTTAGATAAATGCATTCATTCTCTGAAAAGTGTTTTTTATATAAGTCATTATTATATTTGGATAAAACAATATCTATACCAAAATTATTATTACTTTAGGCTGTAAGGTAGAAAACTGTGGGAAGAAATTATGTTTTGGGGTTGTTTTTTCAAATGAATATCTTTGAAGTTTATTCCAGTGCCAAATGTGCTGGACAATTAGTAGCTATTATTATTGTTCTTAATAATAACTATTGGATTAACTCTGGATGGTTAATAAAACATAATGACATAAAATTTCAGAACAAAGGACCTAAATGTCCCTTTTCCAGAGAGGAGATCTCTCCTTGAACAGGAGGATATACATTTTTAAAACCACATAATGACTCCAGCTTTGACAGGAAGAAAAAGATCAAAGATATAGAGTTAGAAATTACTTTGGAACTCAGCATCTTTATTTTACAGATGGGGAAAACAAGGCCCAGAAAAAGGAGACAGGTGATTTGCCCAAACCGGTGATAACCCAAGTCCTTGACTCCAAATTCAAGCAGAATTCTGTATCACGGTGCCCCCGAAGATAGAGCCTCTATTACAATCTAACACAACTATAAAAAAACAAGCCTGTAATCTCCCCTATAAAAGCATAAAGCCTAGTTAATAAATCTAGTGATGAATATCTCTTTCTGATATGAAATATTTCATGTATCATACCACCATAATTTATCATGGTTTTTCTTGATCAAATTTATGATTGTTACCATTTAATGAATAAAAACTAAGTGAATATTTCATTTTTATCTCTTGTATTTTCTTAATTTCTGCAAGAGTTGTCTTCTGATATTTATAACCTGGGAGTTATGCTTGATTCTTCCCTCTCCCTCACCACACACATCCAGTCAGTTGCCAATGTTGCCATCAGGTCTCTCACAACTGACAGCTTTTTTTCTCCCCACAGGATCACCATCCATGTTCAAGCCGTTATTATCTCTCTCTGAGAATACTGCAATAGTCTCCTGGATTCTTTCTATTCTAATCCATCGTTCACACAGCTGCCAAAATGATTTTCTTTGAGCACCACTCAACCAAGTGGCCAACTTAAACTTTATAGTAAACTTCAGCAATGCCTTCTTGGCAACAGGCTAAATCCTACTTTGTCTATGCCTTTTAAAGCTCTTCACTATCTGACCCTGACCCTTCTTTGCAGTCTCATTCTTGTCTTCCCCACATCTGTAACCCAGCCCTCCGTTCATAGAATGCACTCCATTCCTTAGATAATTCCTTGCTCTCTTTAAGAAACAAATGAGTATCACCTTCTATCCAAAGCCTTTCAAACTTCCAGTGCCTTCCTTCCTTCTGATGACCTTGGATTTAGTTTAAATATATAGGTATACATTCTCTTCCTTGATGGAAGCAGAAATGTTGTCTTTCTTTTTCGAGCATCCAACACAGTGCCTGGCATACACTAGAACTTAACAAATGCTTGATGGCTGATTGATTCATTCTGCCTTAGAGCAAATGCAGTGATCTAATGAATGCAAAGATACTGATAAACGAATTTTTTAAAAATTTAGAAATGTCCTTATTCTAGGAATAGCCATCAGTCAGGGCAGAGCTATTTTCTATTTCACAATAAGAGTACAATGATGATAATGAATTATAATAGCTCTCCCAACATTTCTTTTCAACATTTGCTTGTATTAAGTCTATTTACATATTAGTCAGTTATAAGATGGAGAGGGTTTGGGTAATTTAATAAACACATTAAGTGAATGTTCTTTGGCAGATCTTTAAATAATTGAAAATTTGCAGATTAAAATTAAAAGGATACAAAAAAAGAATTTTAGTCATGGCTATGAGAGAGATCTTCTGAAAAGACAAGCTATTTTGAAATAGAAATATTCCTTTTATGTTCTTTTCAGTAAAACATTGGCAATTTTTTTTTTTTGAAAACTGAGAACGCCTTGAAATAACACCTCCTTTAGCTTTAATCACAAATAATTGCCTCTTTTAGTACTAATGAGCATCACAAAATGGAATGTAATTTAGCCAGTTCATTCAGTATAATAGCTTTGTGTGAGAGAGATCTTGTCTCAATTTCCTAGAGTATGATAACAGAGCAGTAAATTTTACACTTGGGGATGCTTTTCTAACCTATGTAAATAGAAATAGAAATCCCATTATCTATTGATAAAAACAACAAAGCAGGTTAAATAAAGTTATATGTGTTACTGTTTCCCATAACAGCCATGGGCTCTTTGGATCATGAATGGAAATAAAGCACTTCACTTACTGAAATCAATGAGAAACCTTCCAAATCCTTGCCTTTGGTACTGGGGCATGATCATTATGCAGGAGACATTGTACTTCTGCTGGCAAAGCTTTTCCTGAGGGAAGGAGAAGCAGATCAAGGATGTCAAAGCGCTGCTGACGCAGGCCCCTCCCTGTGCTCAATGCTGCTCTTGGACACTGCTTCAGGGAAGGCAAGGAGCAGCAATGTCAGAGCAAGACCAAAGCAAAAAAGTCTGGCATCTGATTCAGTCAACAGTTTAAAACAAACCATCTGAGCTGGGAACATTTCTTAACTATGCTCTGAGTCAGAACACAGGATCCAGGGATATACCAAACTCACTGGTGGAAGTAAAGGAAGGAGGGGAAATCCCTTCCATACTTAAATGACTTGGGTCCATCAAGGAGAGACAGAGGGAAACACTGCCCAAAGTCCCTCTAGATGACCGGCCAAGCTTCTGGAAGCACATAAAAGAACATGCTCCATTCTCTAGGATTCTGTTTTCTACTTTGAAGGAAATGTTCCTAATGTTAGTGTAAGTAAAGTGGTATCTGAATCACGGGGAGATTTTCTACCAAGCACATTTTATCCTTTGTGTAAAAAATGAAAACATCTGAAAATCACTTAAAGAAAAAATACCTCTAAAGCCCTTCAAACAACAAAGTAGAAACAAACAGAAGAACTCAAAAACATAAACTACAAAATAATTCATAAACATAGGAGAGGAGGGGTTTGGCATTAAGCAAGAATCTCTTACTAAGGATTTAAAAAAAAAATGCCAAAAACTACCCACAGAGGGAGGAAAAAGCTTATGAGATTATAAGATGTGTGGCCACATATTAATCAGGAATGAGACCGATCACAAATTATACTAACTGTATCAAAGAACTAACTCAGAATATCCAAATACTAATGAACCTATTTTAGTCAGTAAATGGTAGGAAAAAAAATCTTTAATACAAATAGAGACTGTGAAGAAAGATTTGTCTACATCTTCTGAATTCTGAGTTTTAAGATCAAGGCTAAGAATTGATTTGACTGTCAGTCTAGGAAGACAAGCAGTCAAACGATCATCTAAGAAACATCTCAACATTCAAAAGTTTTGGAAATAATTTTATTTTGTAATTTTGACTAATTGTCACTTGAGTTACTTTAATCCAGGACTCACACAAAGAAAGAATAGCTATGATTCTACAGTGGCTGAAGCTATAGGTTAATGACTTCGACTGTCATGTTGACCACTAGGAACTGACCAGGGGCAGAGAAGAAAGAGGATGGAGGAAGTCCAAGTATCTGCTGTTAGAGAGGTTGAGTCAGGTCAGGGAATAAAGTAAGGATAGTGTTGATCCAGTGTTGAAAGAGTGCTAGGCCATCAAGGGACACAGCAGCTCATGGACAGATAAAAAGAAAATGAGAAGGGAGCTTGGAATTATGGAATAGTGGCAGGAGATGAAACTCAAGATGTAACCCAGGAAAAAAAAAGAGGACGCATGGTGAGACAGCTGTGCCTGTGGGGGACAGGGGGTGACTAGTAAATAAATGCACAGATGAGCAGAGCACTTGACACCTCAGGGTCAGAATTAAAGGGACAGAGTGGGCAGTGGGAGATGCAATAGGCAATCACTGCTTTAGCCTGAAAAAACCAGATTTCTCACACAGATGAGATTCTCTTGGAGCAACAGTATATCATATAAAAAAGAATGAATAAAGGTTTCTTGTTTACATTCTCCTGGGCAGGTGTAGCATGTTCAAAGATAAAGAATATGAGGCATATAAATATACAAAATAAATTTACAGTGACTTGAAGGATGCAAGTGTTTGAACTGAGCTATTATGGGACCTAGAAATTCACGGAGATGGGGCCTGGTGGAGGACAGGAGAAGAGCATTTGAGGCATGGAGTCAGCCTATGCCAAGAAATGCTGCATTCTTGAAAAGCAAAGAGGTTACTTTAGCTCTAGCACAGTGTGATGGGGAGTAATATGTCATCTAGAGAAAATGGAGAAAATTGCAAGAAGACTTTGCTTATTTGTATTTTATTCTAAACGCAATAGGGAGCCACTGAAACTTCTTGAGCAGAAAATCCCAGGAGATCAAGCCTAAACTTGAGACCTTCAAAGTAGAAGAGACCACTTAGTGAAAGTGATGGAAAGGGCCCTGAAAATGACAGTGTGGAACAAGAAGCATTTCTTTTCCATCTTGATCCAGCAAGTTGGGGAGCAGGAAAGAAAATCAAGTCAACACCAAGATGAAGGAGTTTAAGGAGAAAACCAGATTTCTGCAGCTTCAAGGAGGTGGACACAAGGAGCAGAGAGAAAGAGACATTTGAAAAAATAAGGGAGCAAGATCTATGAAGAAAAATAAGAAGATGAGGGTGGATTAGGAAGGGATGAAGGAGGGCTAGAGCTGACAAGGGAGGGCATGAGAAACATAATGGAACAAGACAAACAGTAAACATTCCTTCGAAGTAACTGATTCTCTTCTCTTGTGAATTTTGAGGCCCTCAGTGAAAGGGAAGGAGAAGACAGCCTTCCAGGTAACACTGAAATGTGCCAGAGAAGACAGAGTTTTAGACCCCACTTCAAAAGACAGAAGTTTGTGTTGACTTAGCATGGAAAACAGTGACAAAAACTTCAGGTGAAGTGCTCTCAAGTCTGCAGGCCACACCTGAAACAGTGGATGAAACTTGAAGGACAGACCAGCAGTGCTGGCAAAGTACCTCCCTCATCTCTCTTGAAGAGTCCCTGTTTGGGACATGTTGGCCTTTCAGAAACAGCTATCACGTCTTCAAGTTACAATTGTGGGAAACCTTACCAAAAGAGAGAGCTTCAACACATAATACTTTTGAAAAAGGAAAGGAAAGCATAGTAACTTCTGTTTTACCTTAGAGAAGTATCCAACGAGATGACAGCCCTTTTCATCATTTTTTGTCAAAACATAAAAAAGGAACGGCTCAACATCATAATACAAGGTTTTGTGGTCCAGGAAGAGCTTGGCTAACAAGCAAAGATTTTGGCAATAAATTTTGCTCACATTCCCATCAACCTAGAAAAAGAAACAGACAATATTATTAAGCACAAAAAGTACCATTGAACATAATGCTGTTTTTTGTTTAAAGTATTTTAGGAAGTACATAATTGTATTTCCACATTCCAAATTACAAGATGAAAACACTCCATTAAGCAAGCACAAGGTTAACTCTATTAACTCTAGAAGAGAAATTATCTAGCATCTCCTACTCTTCACATTTGTAGTTTCTTCTCAAACTAGTTTACTGTAATGCAAACCACTGGCTAGATATCAATTTTGGCTTTTTATTTTTTATGGTTCAAAAATGATACAAATATGCCCCCCCTTATCTGAACCAAACACATCTAAATTACAGGAAATGTAAACACATCAAAATACTTTCAAGGAAGTTAATCTCTATGCTATTTCCAAAATGGGTTTCACACCAAAATGAAATAAATGAACTATATTATTCTGATTCCCTGAGGGGTAGATTCACAAAAAAAGACCTCCATTTTGGTTTTCATCCCAAGCATCATTTCAAATATAATTGGAAAAGATAAAACTTCTATTCTGGGAATAATACTGCAGAGAAAGTGAGATGAATTTCAACCCAGAATAAGTACCGTGATTACAGTCTACTTCTGTTCAAAATAAAAAGAATCATGCTGGGATACTGACGGTTATGGACAGGAGGCTAGACAAGGGTGCCAATTTCTTAGATCAAATGGAGTTACAAATTTCCCCAGCATCGTTCTTGAGAGAAATGGCTATTTGCTAACCAGAGGTCTTTAAACAATGAACTGGACCATCCTGTGGTCTCCAGTGGACCATATAAACTCTCACACTGCAGGATTATTTTTAGAACTCCTATAATAGGTTCCTTTGGAGAAGACCCAGCTCATATACAGAGCGACATAATCAGATATAAGTATTAGACATCAGGCATAAAGGAAATGATTTGCTCCTTAACTAAAGGAGGTTTTATTTATATGGCTGGACAGCTCTTTCTTTGGCAGTATAATACAGAAAAAAAGTATGCTAGACTGAAATCTAAGCTCTCCTCTATAAGATGACTATAATAATAATATTTATACTCCTGATCAAGCTGCATAACCTTAAAACACTATAGAAATGTGGCTGCAAGTTGCTCCTGAAAAAATCTGAAAGGTTCCTCCCACTGACTTAAATGACTTAATATATAGAAAGCAGTTTGTAAATAGTAAAGTTCTTTGTGCTATTGAGTACCATTAATGCATATAGGGGGAAGCATCTTCCTTGGAACAGAATCCGACTTCCTTCCTCCTTAATTTCTTCAGATATCCTGGGACCTCTTATCTCTCTTTGTCTCTCCTATTCCATTTTATAGCACATTACTCTCCATTACAATTTAAAGTCCTATCCCTAGGATTAACTATGCTAACACTATACTCTACCACAGCCCTTAATCCTTTACTTCCTTTATATACTGATATTCATACTTTTACAAAATCTCAATTCTGGGTTATCTTTACCTGTGATTTCCTTTTAAACCTTTTATCTAAGGAATCTGCTTCAGAGTTCCCTCTCTCCACTTTCTCATTATATACAGACAAAGCCCTAGAAATGTTTACTCCTTCATGTAATAAAACTTCCACCTTGGGCTTTCCCTCCCACCACTTCCCTTCTCACTGGTAAATGCCTCTCTTGGTCCATTTTACTCCTTAGTTAGCTTCTTGATAACCCAGCTCCCCTACAATTCAATCCCTCTAATCCATCCCTCAACTGAAATTCTTCTTTCCAAAGTTACCAACAACCTTTTAACTAAGTCAGTTTTCCTTTCTTCAAGTCTCATCCCATTAGACTTCTCTGAAAATGCTTATGAGGTTAGCTACAACTCCCTCTGGGATATTCTCCTCTCCCTTGGCTTCTAAGATACTATTCTCTCTTGATCATTGATTATTCTCTAACCTTTCTGGTCACTCACTCTAAGTCTCCTTGAAAGTCATTCAGATCCTGCCAGTTAAATATGGGTTTCCACAAAGGTGCTGTCTTGAGTCATCTTTTTTTTTCTCTCTCTATAATCTCTTGGTGATTCTATCAGCTCCAATAAGTTCAATTATCATCTCCATAGGAATTAGTCAATCTCTCTCACATTCCCTCTTTCTTCCTTCCTCTCCACCAACTCCAGTTAAGTCTGCTATACACATCCAATTGAAAGTACAACTGGAATCTCCAACTCATTATATCCTTCAAACCTCCCTATTTTTTTGAAATCTTAAAAACAGACTTAAATTTTTTTTTTCTCTATTAAGTCAACTCTGAAAAGATCAAATATCTTTTTTTAAAAGCCCAAGTTTCTCGCCCCATAATCACATGGGCTTATTGTAACCAACAGAATTCTACTGGGGTGGCCATCCACGGACATGAGAGAGCTTCTATCAGCTGCAGCATTCTTGTCAAGAAGGCCACATTGTTTGCCAAGAAATGGATGGGAATACAGGTGGCTGGGGATAAGGGAGATGTCTACAGCTGCATAACTCTCTAGACAGGAAAATATCTTCAAAGGCAACATTAACCAGAGATTTGCCACAGCTGCTGGCTAAGGCTAATTTCTATCACCAAAGAAGCAATTAATGGAGAGACTATTGAGGTCACAAATTCACTGGCGAATTTGATTTTTTGCGGACATGAATTATTAATTATTTCAGGAAAGGAAAAAAGTCACCATGATGGTAAAAAGGTATTTCAGCAGTTGGGAAGAAGTGGCTTAAAAGCAAGAACTCCTCCAAAAAGTGGAAAAGTTTCCAATGGAGAAAAATATGAATCTTAATATCAAAATGCTATATAACTTTTGCATTCTAGAAGGCAAACACATGTTTAAATTTGTTTGAAAATGGGGTTTTCATTTTACGCATGCCTACCTCAAACACTGACAGATCTTTCCTCCTGTAGATTTCATTTGCTGGAGGATGAAACCATCCACATTTCTTTGAGTGCCTTAACAAAATGTTTTTACTTTTCATGTATTTAAGACAGAATTCACACAGGTAAAGCTTTGGTAATCTGTTGAAGTTTAAAAATCAGAGAGTTAGAATTTTAGGTCATTTTAAAAATGAAATATTGTTCAATTTTTCTAAAGGTTTTCTATACTATAGTGTAAATAAATAATACCCAGATAAAGAAAATGAAGTAAAGGAAATGTTAACTCATTTATGACATAGCCAATAATATTTGCCATCTCTACTATCCAAACTAAATATTGTCTTAGAAATGTTTTAGACAAAAGAATTTTTGCAGATTTGAAGTCAACTTAACTAAATCTTAGCCAGAAGGGCAGCACTGAGTCAGAGGCCAGTTTCTGGCAATAATGACACTCTTTATCAAATTCCAACATTAATGTTCTTATTAGCTTAAAAAGGTCAATGGCGGAAATATGATTGTTTTTAACTTAGGGAATGGCCATAAATTAATTTATTAAATACTGTGTATAACTTACAAGGTTAAGGAGGTTCTAGAACTGAAAAGTCTTTATTTCCATAACTAGAGAAGATAACTTTTCCTGATTTGGTTTACTACAAAGAAGGAAAAGTAAAAATCCAAAGGCCAGAATTTATTTTATAGTTTTACCACTGATTTTTCCTGTGACTATGGACAAGTTTTCTCTCCCTCCAGATCATTATTACTTACCTTGCAAATATAAACAATCATAGTTCTTGTACTCTTACCTCCAATACAAGGGTATCCCTAGTTCTGAACAAAAAGCACTTTTAATAGGGGGTTCAAGAATTATGAGATAAGAGGGATATAAATAGTAGCAATTTCAAAGCTTGTACTTAACATGGTAACTTTTACATATGATTACCCTTATGTCAAGAGTGGAAAAATTAAGAGATAGATGAGTTTATTACAATTGTCTAAGATAACACTATCAGTAAATGGAAGCCAGGAAGAAAAGTCAGATCTTTTCATTCACTTTGATGCTTTAAGTAGTAGTATACACACTTCTGGTTCATTCCAATTAGGTGATTAAGGAGATGCTGAAGGTGAAAGAAATAAAGTAGAAATCCAGAAAGAACACAAGCTTGTTTTTATTGGAAGTTCTTAAAGAGTATGAATTAAGAAATACAAGTATATTACTAGGGCATAAACAGACAAATGGCTGTTTGGTCCTGTTCTCTCAGCAGCCAGCTCCTGATTAATACAAATAATAAATTCCCAGAAGTGGTCACATTATTTGAATTTGCATTGAATACTTTCATTGGTCTGAAACAAATGATTATATGTTATATAACTATAACTATGACTAATGCAAATTCAAATACATGTGACCATTTTAGGACATTTATTATTCATACTAAACAGAAACTAGCAGCAGTTATTTAGTAGTCTTAAAGTTCAACATATTTCAATGTTTTCTCTTAAATTACTTGACCAAAAATAGTTCCAGGAATAAAAACTGGGCAAGGTGTTTAATACTGCTCTTTCCTCAGATTTTTTTTGTGCTACATCTCTAAAAGAGCAAATTAAAAATATGAAATTATGTGTACACATGCATATAGTGTATGTATGTATGATGTGTGCATAATGTGTATGTTTAAGTATTCCAATTAGAAAGGGAAATCTGGTGGTAAACATGCCTTCAAGGATTTTTCCAAGGGCAAAAAAAATTTTCATACATTGTTTCATGTCAAAGAGATACGTGTCCAATCAATCATAGAAAGAATATGGTCCTGTAGACAGAAGACATGGTTTACAATGAATTTGTAAAAAGTAAATACAAATCATTTAAATAAGATTTTTGAATATTAAAAAGGGTATCAGGAGAGACAGGCAAACTGTTAAGAATCAATTACTAAATTTGCTTTGGTTTTCTATAGGCATCTACTTTCTTAAAATCATGGTGCTGCTTCTTTTGTTTAAACAAAGTATTATTTATTGATTAAGGCTATTCTATACTACCTTGCATATTCCTGTGGATAAGGCGAAGAATACCAGGTTTGGATTTCATACTTTCCAAATTCTATTACTGAAGGATACCGTCCATTGGATTCCACACCATTTTTACACCCTATTTTCTGTTAGGAGAAAGAAAAAGTAAAAAATTTAAATATCAAAAAGGATGAAAAAAAGGAAGGGAGAAAGAAAAAAAAAAAAAAAAAAGGAGGGAAGGAGGGCAGAAGGGAGGAAACATTTATTAAGTGCCCATTATGTTCTAGGAATTGTGCTAAGAACTTTATAAATATAATTTCATTTGATCCTCATAACTTCCCTGGGAGGCAGGCAATTAAAATAAAGAAGAGATTTTTTCATTTATCTGAGTTTTTCTTAAAAATTTGCTGATGTCAATTTTAAAAGAATGAAGAACATGATATCCACTATTATTTTTACAAAATTGTCTTCTTGAATTCTCATGCTGTCAAATGTTCTTTTGAAGTTATAATGAATTTGATTCATATTGCCCACGACACTACAATGGGAAAGAAAAAACAATTGCTACCTAAGGAAAAAATTTCAAGGTGTTCTGTTGTAATGCTAATGTTGTATTAAATAGGTGCCAAAGGATGCCAACATATATTAAATAAGATAAACTGATATAATGATGTGGCTGATATCATATATATCTATGTTAGGCAAATCAATTTCAAGGGAATCTAATAGATTCTAACCAGAGCTACTTTCATAAGAGTACAGATTAACAAAATTTGAACTAGTTTTAGGGAAAATTTAACCAAAGAGACAGTAATACCATAGTTTGAGGAGGGACAAGGTGAAAAAAAAAATTAAAGAGTAGTTTAAGAGTATAAAAAAAGACTTCCAATCACTGTGATAAGGCAGAAATCACATAAGCAAATTAGGAAAATATAAACCAAATAATGAAACCTAGGAATAATAATAATAGTTTAATGAAACAAAAGAATATATATGAAGGAGAAATTATGGAGAAAAGTCTAACCTTAACAAGGCATGTGCTACAAGGATTCATTTGAACTCTTAAGAGGCAGTAGTGACAAAGTGTGTAGATTGTGAGATTTGGAAAATCCTGCCTGATACTCTTTTGTTTCCAGCCTACTGATCAAACTGGGATAAGAATAGCACCTTTTTCATGGAGTTGTAAGAATCAAAATGAAACAGGAAGCAGTATGCAAACCTTAGAATGCTACATAAATGTTAGGTATTATTATCTGAAAATAAAAACTGGCAGGTGGCAATATAAACATACACTACGCAGTGAGTGGACCACAGTTTGCAATCCTAATACCAAATTCTAAAACTGATGTATGACAAGTGTCAGTCCCTGGCTAGGCAGTAACAAATTATGGGACAGTGTGAAGACCTGATTTCTGCTGCTCCAACTGTGCTGGCTGAGGCTCTCTGTACCTTCCCTTCCTCCTCTGAAAAGGAGAATAATTACATGGGAACTACTTATATCCTAGAGCTACTGCACAGAAAAAACTCTGTAAACTCTAAAGCATTAAGTATAGGTGTGAGCTGAGATTATTATTTAGTAAATTGTCATAAAGTACACTCTTGCAATACATATTAAATCCAAAGAAAAATGGATATAAGGGCACTTTTCATAGTGATCTCTCTGTCAGTACTGAAGTGGCACCTCTACTATGGAGGCTTTGGTGTTTAAGATTTAATACCCTCTCTTTCCCCTAGTAAAGAGGAACCAGTAAACTGATGTTCACCTTTAAAGCTTTGTCTCGTATATCACTTCTCTGACCTCCTTCAACAGACTGGCAGAGGGTTCCGATCTACTCTGACAGTGTCAGCAATAAATCACCATTCACACAAAAAACACCAAAGAACATTTTATTTTAAATTATAGCAGAGGTTGAAGATAATTATCTTGGAGGGGAAAAAAATGTCAAAAGTTGAACCTTCAATTTCAAAATGCCCAAGACGTGCTGGCTGATACAATGGATATGGCCTTAGGCTTGAAGACTTGCCTCAACTCTGGTTCTGATGCTCCCCACTTCTGTGACGCTAGCAAGTGATTTCAATTGTGCCTCAGTTTCCTCATCTGTAAAATGGGGCAGAATAACTTCCCTACCTCCCAGGGCTGTGAGAAGTATCAAATGAGACTTTGTAACATCCTTATAGCAGGGGTTGGCACATGACAGACATGAGACAACATGCACTTCGATTGTTGTCATCGCACATTTGTGGATGAGGAGATACTGCCCACACCTTACCTCCAAGGAAAGTTCCTGTGCCTGTTTAAAGACATCCAAATCTTCTTCTGTAACAGAATCCTTGCTTCCAACCACATTTACATCTGTCCCTTCTTGTTTGATGCTGATTTTGATTTCAGTATCTGTTATTAAAAACCAGCAGAAAGTGTACTCACTGAAAGGAATCTTTAAACTACCAGAATGACATTCACTCAGCATAAGAAGCATTTTGGAACTTTCTAACTTGTCCTTTTGTTTTGATGTATACAATTTTACTGTTGGTACAAGCACAGAGATTCAGGAACTCTTTTACCCTCCTTTTACCTGTTTTCTCCAAACTTTGCTTGGACTGACCAGTATCTTTCCCGGTTTTTTTTCCTACCTTAATAATTTCGGGGCATAACATAGGAAATGATTCTGGGATCAGTGGCTATACAGATCTTTCTTTACAAACTTCCAATATTAGCTTTTAAATAAACAACTCTAATACTCCCTTAAATGGCTAATTTAGGGAAAAGTTGCAAAAATCAAAAGATGTCAAACTGTTAGCTGAAATTTATAAAAACATTTTTCTTAAAAAAAACCAAAACCAAAACCAAACCAAACAAAACACACCATACCCCAAAGTACATTTCATGTTATCACAGATGAAATTTCCTTGAGATTGAAGTAGGATGGAATTTGTCATGAAAAGACAATGGAATAGAGAAAGATGCTGAGCTGAAGTGCACGCCTGGAAGCAGCAGCAGTCCCAGGAGCCTCTGAGGAGAAGGCACAGGGCAGCAGCAAGGACAGATGCTATTCATGCAGTACTACTACAAAGCCATAAGTTATGCACTAAGAGCATGGGGGTGGGGTGGGAGTCCTTGTGTCACTAGAGATGGAAATAAATAATAGAATGTATGAAAGTATTAGTTGGACAAACATTTTGGAGGTTTAGTTAGCGGCAGGAAAAGGTCTACATTTCATTGCTTCTTTATGAAAGTGAAGTCAGAACAAGAGAAATAGCTAAGGCCTATGTGACAAATAAGAACTAGTTGATTATTTTTTTTTTCAGTGGGGAGGAGAGGGACAGGATGTAGTTTGGTTGGAGCTTTGACCTTTTGCTTACCATCATCCTGATCAGGTTTAATCCTTCCGTCTGCCAAGCTCCCCTTCCCTGGTGAGGGGGTCCCCATCTGAGGGGTCACTTTATACTTTAATTTGCCTATCATCCTGTGCTTTTTAAGGAAAGTTGTTCGCTTGAAGTGGGCAATTGCTTTAAAAATACATCCTCTAGACAGTCCCCAGCCAGAGGACATGGAGGAGTGAGAAATAAACCTACTTCTATTATCTTTCTTCCCATAGAAATGGGCACTAGATTTTGTTGTGGAAGAGAATTCAGGTTTACGACGCAAGCGTTTGGGTGGTGCATAACTTGGGTGTCCCTTTTTTCGAGACTGTCCCTGAGCAGTATAAATATGAGAAAGTCCATCAAAAAGTCCCTTCAGCTGACTGTGATTAGTAAGACTGCTAAAGGAGCGCCCACTTGATTGACTAGAAGAACTCTGGGGAGAATTAGAAGTGGAGGTGCTGGATTTTTGTGAACTGGGGCTCTGACCAGAGATGGGGATTAAGGGTGGAAGTGAAGAAGGTGGAGGTTTTAGCTTTTGTGTGGTACCTGTAGCCAACACATGAGAAGTGCATGACTGTTTCTGGGAGACCTTTTTCCTTGGACGATAGTGCTTTGAAAAGTCTATTATTTCACCTCGTGATCTGCGACCATCGGGTGATGGTGTAAAAAACTTAGTAAGGCCATCAATGAGCCCTTTGGTTTTCTTGTTAACTTTAAGTGTAGAGGCAGATATGTAGGTGGAGGTGGTGGTGATTTTGGTGGTGGCACCAGGCCGAGTGGGGTCTGTAACAGCCAATCTGCTGCTTGAGTCCTTCACAGATGCAGCATGACCAGATGAAGGTGTGGTACAGACTTTAGTCTTTTGACCCCTACCAGGTGACCCCCTTCCTGTGAATGCATTCGTGGATCCTTCATCACTGGTTACAGACCTAGGTAAAAGGTTGGAAAACAAAATCAATATTAAAAGTAACAAGTCACACAAATTGTAACCAATAATTCTAATACAATCTATATGTTACTTCATGTGATCAAGATTAAAAAAAACAAAACAAAACAAACAAACAACCTAATGATAGTGAAAACATTTTCTGCATCACTAGCCAGACATTTCTGTGAATGCAAAGGTGAACAACAGTCAAGCACCATGATTGTTCGGAGAACTTATATATGCAAGAAGAAAAGAAAATCTTCAGCATATATGACAATAGAAAAAAGGGTAATATAAGTAAAACTAATTTTAAGCAGGTTGACGATAACTACACTTTAATTTTCACTAAATAGAAAGCTATGCTTTCTATTATTACAAAATTTGATATTTTCATTTCTTTGAACTATCTTTATTATAGTATTAAGGAATGTAGATAAGTTCCCCAAAAGCAAAAGACTTGAGTTATGAACAGTAAACAGTGATTTAAAAACTATTTTGATTACTCTGCATAATTTGAATGTGTCCATCCAATTATTACTTTAAAACAAATCAGTCATTAAAAGATTAAAAATGATAAATAATGTCTATTCCGGACAAGAAAACCACCAAACTCCCTTTGGGAAGAAAATTAATCACAGCACAAAATGTTGATTTAAAAAAACAGATAAATAAGAGCAGAAAACTCTGAAGTAATTTTCAAAGAGAAGCAAACTACAGAAAAGCAGACATGACACAGACGATCTGATGGGGTAATCCATTTCCAAAGATTATTTCCTCACACCTGGCATCGTGTGATTCGTAAAGATCTATGTCAACAACACTACTGTGCACATGAACAGCAATTTATAATTAGTTCCACTTTATATAATGGTGGGGTTATTCTATCCCACAACAAATCTGCTGTCAAATATATAAACACAGCTAAGCAATTAGTAAAAGGTAATGTGAATGCCTAAGTTTTACTCTTTAAAAAAGTTTTTTATTGATATTTCTCACATCATAAAGGCTTACTCTAAAAGAATGACTGCTTTAGGTGGAGACTAGAGAACAAAGGGATTGATACCCAATAGAGCACTGAAGCATCATTTTTTTTTTTTTAATGGAAATAACTGCAAATATAATTCAAGGGGAAAAATACTTATGAACCACCTACTATGTGCACTTCAGGCCTGGGGAATGACTTGTGTAAAGGCACTGAGAGAAGATGGAAAGTGCTACACCAGACACAGATACTAGGTCAGACCACCGAGGCTATTTAGGTCAACTCACTCCTTCTACATAGGAGCAAACTGAGCCTCAGAGAAGTGTTAAGTGACTAGCCCAAGTCCCCACTGACAGTTATAAACAGAATAGAGATTTTGTCCCAGGACCTGGGAAGGAACATCCAGCACTCTTTCCACTGTACGCACAGTGCCTCACAGCACTAAAGTATCTGAAGGGGAATGACATGAAGTCACGTCTGGAAAGGTAAAGAGAAACGTGGAGGGCTTTCAAGCCCACATTGATGGCATTTTGTCCTACAGGCAACAGGAAATTACTGAAAAACTGGAGGCATTGGGGAGGAGAGGGTGAGAGAGAACATGGTCATGTGTTTTACAGTCATCAATTGCATAGCAATGTAGAGAGCAGTTTATAGAGAATCAGGATGGGAGGATCAGGGAACAATGAGGAAGCTCTTGCAATAAACCAGGCAACAGAAGATGAGCGTTTAAACTATAGCTGTCTGAGTGAAGAAAACAATACATTTTCTCCCCTATCCAAAAGAAAGTTGCACTAAGTTTTTTATCATTGGAAATGAGAAGATAAAATGAATAAATTCTAATGGTTGAAGATGGGAACAGCCTAGGACTTCTGTTTAAATTTAATTAATCTAAAAAGTGTTCTGGATTCTAACAATGGTCCTTTATTTGACTGTTCCTCTAAAATCAAATATAGGTAATGCTGAAGATCATTTTTAGTACTGAAAAATATAATGAGAGTGCAAGATAACCCCCAAATTTGAGCTGGAAATCTGGAATAGATTTCCCAAATTAATCTCCCTCCTTGAAATAAGTAGATTTTAAAATATTATTATTCAATATTAAGCTGCTACTTTGAACTTCTAAAAGATTTCAATAAGTGGAGACACTGGCTTATTTTTAAAGATTCTAAGAACTCATGAGGCAGTTTTCTACCAAATTAGGACTGGTGCCAAACATAATTTTCCATTATAAACTTTCTTTAAGAAGATGAGATACTATTTTTTTTTTAAAACTTGTAGTCTTAGCATACAGTCTCATTTAGGGAACAATAGTTTTGAAAGATGAATGTAAAAACATATAATTTATGCTTCATATGATGCTAACATAAGGAAGATTTTCTTCAAAATCTATTACATTTACCTCTAGAATCTGGCAAAAACTACATTCAGAGGAAAAGTCAATGGATTCTAATAAAGTCTCCTGAAAATTACTAACTATGCTGAATGAATCCCAAATGTAATCAAGACAGAAGAGTAGACACGACAGCTCATGAGTAAAAAGATTTTGACACTGCTTCCTGTTCTTAGCCTTTATAAAGTGCCAATTGTTCCCTATGATCAAATTTCCTACATAGAATAATATTCTAACAAGTGAGGCACTTAACCTAAGAAAAGGCAGATCCTTTATAGGAAAAATAAGTTTTTTTTTTAAAAAGCCACTACCTGTTCATGTGAAATTCCTAACAACAACAACACCAACAACAAAAAAAAAAAAATCAGACCAAGTCAACATGAGAATTTGGAAACAAAACTAGAATGCCATAAAATAAAGATATCTTTACTAAAAACTTAGCCATGTTTTGGAAGCCATGTTTTCATCTTGAAACTAAAACCAGACAAGATTTCAGGGAACTTAAAACAAAGAATGATGTCCCAAGTGGTTCTGTCTAGCTCTCTGATCATTCTGGATCTGCTGTGATGAATTTGAAGCTTTCTGGAAAATGTATTTGTGAGAATTAGGCTCAGAAGCAGGAAGCCTTTAAAAAATAGTATTTGCTGTAAGAATGGCCTAAGTTCAGATAATGACTTTGATTTAAAATGTATGCAATATTTATAGAATTATGTTCTTCCCCTATTCATCCAGTGATAAAGCAATCTAATCAATGCAGCTTATTTTATTACACCTTCTTGAACTAATATTACTTAGGCCTTATGATTTTTGCCAAAAGAAGGTCACAAAAATGCCAACTATACTTATATTTGTTATTTCCAAAATTATTTCATAGTTTATACACAAAGCATTAGGCACTGACGATGAAATAAAGTGATGAAGACTAAAGTGGTCATGTTATCATGTTAATCTATCTTGGATCCCCAAAGAGTAATATTCTCATAAGAATTCAACCTACAACATTCGTTGTTTTAGTTTATTTTTCGGTCGTCCAATAGGTTTTGCATATCGTCGTTTAATTTGTGCAGCTTTCTCATGAAGGAGTTTTCTTCCCTTTTTCTTTGGTCTGCAGACTTGGCAAATCCACATCCCTAGATATTTATATATTAGAAAAAAATAAATATATCTTGTTTTAGGTTGTTGATATTACATATTGACTATCATTTTAACATGTTGCACACAAGTTGATTGATGTGGGAAGCTTTTACTCCAGGAAAATTGGAAAAAAGAACACTTATCCTTTCTTACATTTTTGAGAAACCACTATCAAGTTAATTTCCCCAGTGTGAAAAAACAAATAGGAAAGAGATGGTAACAGTCTGTCCTTACATGAAAAGGCCTTCATAGTCTACTTTCCAATGTCTTATGTCTTCTTCCCAAATTTATCCTATTTCCCAACCTGCCTCTCTCATCAGAAATTAAAAGCCTTTAGACAATAGAAATTGTCTATTTATGATTAATGAATTTACATAGCTATCTGCTTTATTACTGAAAATTACAAACAAAATAAGTTTGCATTTATATATTACAAAATGGGAAAGTAAAGCCTTCAACAGGAAGGCTAGGCTAAGCCACCACCTATGTATCTCTCTATGACAGAGGACCATTCATGTCCTATGAGCCAGATCTGGGCATAAGTGTTTTGGTATGTCTTCTGATCTAGACTCAGAGAACAAGAGTTCACCCATTTGATACCTACAAAACCTTGGATATATGATTTAACTATTCTGGGCCTCAGTTTTCTTATTTATAATCTGCAGCCTCTGTAATCTCTTTTGGCTCAAATCTATGATCCTAAAATATCAGCTAATTGATTGGAAATTTCAGTACCTCTTTACTTTGCAGAAACCAAAGACACAATTACACTGTCATCACTAATATGAGAAGATATTTAAAGTCTTATTAAGGCCCCAGATTTAGAACCTCAAAGTTCAGGAGATTCTTGGAGGTTATCTCAATGCTTTCCTTTCAAGCTAGAGATGACAAATAGCTTCCTCCAGTTGCCAGGTACTACGGAGCAGAACTGGAACTGGAGAGGAAGCCCTCTGACTTCCAATCCAGCATCTCTTTCAGTGGCCCACGCCTCCCAATGCTCCTCTAGGTGGGCAACATAGAACAGCTCTGTACTTTCAACCTTGAGAAAGTAATTCTTGACCAATAAAACTCTCAACTTTCACAAAAAACCATCTTGCCTAATCAATATGCTGATTTGAGACATTTTTGGGAGAGCAAGGAAATAGTTTTAAGGCAGCAATTCAAGATTTGCTCTCACAACTACAAGGAGCTTTTTGGGGGGATTCCCTTTTCTTAATTATAATGGACTTAATAAGTATATTGGTCATATCACTACCGATGATGCTCATACCCCCATTCCATTCCAAAGGTAGAATAATAGGTAAATGGAGTAAACTGTGTAATTAAGAATGACTTAAGCCTATTTCTGAGAAATCAAACATAAAGATGATTCTAGTGAATGCCTATTAAACTTTTAAAGAAAGATTTCAAAGATTTTAAAAGTTCACCTTTTGGCATTCTGGAAAGCGGTGGGTCACAGCATTCCATGTGGAACCCTCTATCGCAAGAATCACAAAAAAGCATATTATCCTGTAATGCAACACAAAATAAGTTGAACAATGGCTAACCCAATTGAAAAATGTCATTCAAACAATGTATTACCAAATTAACAACAATCAACAAAACTAGTCTAAGTATTATGGTATCTCCATGCATTCTGGAATGAAAAAGAAAAATATCAATAAATTATAGCAGTGAAACATTTAAAGTGAAAAGCAGCTACTTGTCTACAGATTTTCCCCTCTCCCACTCACAAAAAAGTGAATACTAATAAAAGATCATTTAACTATTAAAATATGAACTTACTGCATTTTTGCCTTGGATTCTACATGCACTACATGTCTTGCATTCAATACACTGCCATCTTAAGGCCTTTACATTTGTTGTTAATTCTGGACAGAATTTCAAACATGATGGGTGTCCTATAAAAAAAATGTAAATTGCTTGATGTTAAGAAACTTTTACTACATCCCCTAACTCTAATTTTTGACTCACATTTTTAATGTACACTTAGTAGACAGTCAATGGTGCCAGCCAATGATCAATGTTTAAGACTTTAATAAATTTCTTTTTTTTAAATCACAGAATCATGGGCTGTTTCGTCTTTCCCTTTCCTGGAAAAAGAAATGGGATGACTACACAAATTCTTTCCCATGAAGGAATGCCCATTTATAGTACAATATAAATATTTAGTCAAGGTGTTATTGTTGTTGTTTTTTAATTTGATGAGCATTACAGCTACTATAAATAATAGTCCTTACAAATTTGACAGTGAATATCTGTATCATGCTATCTTCGCTTAGCCTGAACTACTAGTTTTCATAAACCATCACCACCATTTAGATACTGACTGCTTATCAGCTGCACTGCTCTGTAGACAGTGCTCAGAAAAAGGACTCAGGATGATCTTTGAAATCATTCCTTTGGCTGCATGACTAAATCATGAAACCAAAGTCACAGTTGCCTAAGTTTTAAAAGAAGGATAATATGACATAATAAACAAATGATAAAAAGGATAAACATATGTTCAGTAAAGTCTAAGAAATTATGATCAGTTTTTTTTTCATGTACATATGGAATTCAAATATATTATAGACTAAAAATCTCAGGAGCTCAGGAGCAAAAGGGAGGTCACTTAAGTAATTCTCATTCTTCCAAGATTAAAAGACTGGCTAAGAGAATTTTATATGAAACTTAATAAAATTTCATCTTAAAAATATGATCTAAAACAAGGGTATCCAATCAATAAGAAGAGGAGGTAACTGGTGGCTGAAATGGAGGATCAGATTCATTCTTACCAAGGATGTACTACCACTTAAAAAAAAAAAAAAAGTAATTTTAAAGAAATGCTGTTCAATAGACACACCTTGAGACCATAAACACTTGCTTGTATGACTGGAGGCATAAAATTCAAAAGAAACTTGCCCAAACGGCACATTTCACTCAACCCAACCTAAATAAAATGAGATGATTGTTACTGTGGGTCAAACAATGCACAATCTGACAGTGGCAGAAGAAGTGCCAGTAAGGGTCCAAGTTAAGGCCATTTTTATCTTTGTACCCCAAGATTTAATCCTGTGACAATGAACAACAACAACAACAACAACAAAATGAAATTAACCTTGGAGCCAGGTGAAATAGTGTATAATTGAGATCAAGTGAAGGTCATCAACCTCCCCCCCCTGCCCCAGGCCCTTTGGACTTGCAGTGATAGGTCATTTTTCTGTGTCCCTGGACATTTCTTCTATCCTTTTGGGCAGACCAAAGCCTCAACTTACAGAAGTTACATTCTAAATGCTACTGGAGAGTTAAGTTGTCCATTTCAAAAAGAAAAATCAGACTCTTTCAAGTGTAACTCATCTTAAGACTACTGAGAGATCAATTATACAGTCCAAAAGATTCGATTATTTCAAAAGATCCTAGGTGGGAATGGACAGTGTCAATAACCCCAAGAGGCCAGTTAATCTTCCTATATGATGGGCTTTTATCCCACACTCTGGTAGACATTTTAAACTTTACTTATTTTTTTTTAGCCTTTAAACCAGGAAAAACATGAGTAAATTCCATGTGAAAGAACTTAGAGCAGAGCTGTAGTTGAAAACTGGAGGTGTAATTAAAAAAAAAAAAAAAAAAACCCAGATTCTGCTATTTTAAAGCTGTCTCATAATTTCCTGATTGTGGCAGGCTCATTGTTTAAATATGTATTTTTGGGCTGATGCCAAACTGTCCCTCCTTTCTAAAGCTGACTAGGTACTTCATAAAAATAACCACATCTTCTGGTGGGTAGAATTTTAAGTGAAAACATTCAAAAATTAATCTTCAATACTGTTAATAAAAGCATACTATTTCTGAATTAAAAGCTGTAACTGAACATCTGTATTTAAGATATAAAGAGAACAAACTGTTGTCACAGGCAGTTGCCAATCTCTAGCTGTGAAACAGACATCCAAGCATATCCATTTAACTTGTGGCCCTATTTTATTAGAAGTACTTCTAAACGTAATGAGTAATTTATATTTATACACACACACACACACACACACACACACACACACACACACACACACGAGTATGTATATACACACATATATATCTACATATACAAAACCTCTCTAAAGACAGAATCCCATCATTAAGAGGTGTACTCTGATCAAAAGTGGCTTAATGTCCTTAAATAGGAAATAAAATAAAACTTAAGGACTTCAGAAGTCCCACTAATATTGCTGTTAAAAATTAAATGCTTAAAAAAAACCCCAACAACTATAAAATTAAAATGGAATCTATGTATAAATCCTAACCCTTTAAAACAATTTTTGTCTGTTAAATCTTGCACTTTATAAAACATATAAACTCATTTTTCTTTTATTAAATTCTTCCCTTATCGTTTATTGTTTGCTACCTGAAATAATCCAAAGGATGGTAGAAAGGAGCACTGCAGACACAGCTGGGTTGCACAAGAAATTAGATAGAAGCAACATTAAATATGACAGAAAAAAAAGTATGACTCTTTCCCCTCCAAAAAAAATGGGCAGCCATGTTTTCTTTTAAGATCCATTCAGTGTCAAGAGAACTCAAGGAGAGTCTCAGCATACTAGGTGGAGTCCCATGACAGATTTATAGTAGGAAAATGAGAAGTATAATACAGGATGAGCAGGTCCACAGTGGTTTTTAAGATTCAATTACTGAAACAATTTTCAACAATAAAATTATGTTATATTATTTATCGTTTCAATTATGACTTTGTTCATGACTCCATTTGATTTTGGGTTTGTTTGTTTTTGAGTGATTTACCAGTTCATTTTACAGAGGAGAACACTGAGGTAAACAGGATTAAATGACTTGTCCAGGGTATACAACTAGTCTAGTCTATAGATGTCAGCATAGAAATCATAAAAAATAGCTAAAGGTCACTGAAACAATGTAGAACATGTTTTAATTATTAGCCAGTATTCAAGCTAGCCTACGGAAATTAGTACAGATAGAGATAATTAAAAGTAACAATAATAATAAAATTGCCAACCCAAAGAATTTCACCTGTCACTTGAAAAATGAAAGGAAGAATAAGGAAATGAATAAAAGATTTGCTGAATGAGGTGAACCATATTCTTTGTTCAGTTCCTTATCCAACTTGCTCAGGAGAATGTCATCTCAACCACTAGTCAGGTTAGGGCTCTTTAGATGATCTATTCACTTTCTAATATTCCATAACCTATTCCTCATCATATCAAGTGTCAATTTCTCTGTTAGCTAAAGAGAAGGCATAATATAAACAATGGTGATGAATGCTAAAGGATGAAAAAACATTTGATTTTACTTTCTCATAGTCCAGTTAAGATGGACTATGAGACTGTTAGTTAAGATAATCCAGGTGAATGACTCTGATAGAATAACTAGTGATTTTAATTATTCGATATGATAATAGGATCACATTAATTCTTATTTCAATTCCATTTAAAATTCTGGCAACCTATCCATCCATTTTGTAATAATTTCTCTTTGGGGTTTTGGATACCTTTGTGTTTTAGGTGTTTGCTAATATATCAAATTCAAAGATGACAAAAGATCTTTCACTGACCTTGCTTACTGAAGGATTAGCAGTTAACCTGTATAAAGGTGCCAAGCTGATCTTCCTAAAGGCACAGGTATGACTACACCAAAGCCCTACTTGAGAAGCTTCCATGGCTCACTATTATCTCTAATATAAAATACAAGCTCTTTACTATTCAGCTTCAAACTAGTTTTGCAGGCTGATTACACATTACTTTTCCTTATAGAAAAATAATTCTAGCCAAACTGGCTTACTTGATGGTTTCTATATATACTATTTCTACCCTTATATAGTATGTCCAGGACTGGAACATACTCCTCCTTCCTTACCTCTAATTCTAAGAACTACTAGCTCTCTTTTAAAGCTTCTGTTGAAGTGATTCTCCAGTGATTAATGCTTCTGCCCTCTTGAAATTCCTTAAGGTTTATTTCACTTTTACATACTTTTTTATTTATTTCATGCACATGTTGTTTCCTTTACTACCATGTAAGCTCCTTGAAGGCAGGATTTGCATTTTTTCCAGTATCTAGCATAGTTCCTAGCACATAGCAAACCCGTAATAAGTACTTATTAACCTGATGTGAAATGTAAATTTATTTGGTAAAGTGAAAATAATCAAGTTTATTTACACTGAACAAGTACCAATATAACTAAAAACTTTTAAAGTAAAATAATATTTGGTAGAGGTGCTTTAAAAACAGTGCAAACATTACTAAACTTTTTCAGTGCATCTGTGGCACAAGAAAAATATGAGGGATAGTATAAGATGTTAAAAAAAATGATTAGTATAGAAATAAATCAGGTTTTCTATATGTAAGTCATGTTACTGTTCATCAGTTCATGCTATCCTTCTTTGCTGGAGTGAATACTGTCACATTCCTGTGCAGCTTGAAATTAAAACAATTTTCCCACAGCATCATAGAGTTAAACATTTATTTCTGCTTGGCTAATTTGAACACCACCACCACCACAGCTTATGAGTACTAAGTTTTAACTAACGAGTAATAGGACCGATAGAATATTTGATTTGCTATAATATCTAACAGTGAGGCAGCATGGCACAGTGGATAGAGAGTTTCTCTCTAAACCAGCACAACTTGAGATCAATTCTCTTCTCTGACATATAATAACAATAGCTTAGTACTTTATATTTATTATCTCATTTCATCTTCACAACAACTCTGGATGCAAGTGCTGTTATTATTCCCATTTTATAGATGGAGACACTGAGGCAGAGAGACTGATTCACCTAGTTCCACAAATTGAAGTATCTGAGACAGGATTGAAATGTGGGATTTCCTTACACCACTCCATTGTGTGAGCTAGTCAAGTCATTTATTCTTCAGTACTTTATGAATTACAAAGGTGCTACTCTGCCATTGGTAGAAGAAGTATCATCATCTGCGAGCTCACTATTTCAATGAAATTACAGATCTGGCTGTGTTACTACTATTTATTATATGACAAATAAATTAATTTAACCAATTAATCATAAACATCTATTAAGTGCCTACCATATGCCAAGCACTCAATAAAGACAGAATACAAAGACAAAAGTGAAATAATCCCTGCTCTGAAGGAGTTTACATTCCAATGGAGTAGTAGGGAGTCACAAAACATATATTTATAAGAATTTACACAAAATCACTCAGTATCAGCTCATAAATAAATAAAAATAAATTTAAAAGAAGAAGAAGAAGAAGAATTTACACGAAACAAAGGCAAGATAGTTTTGGGAGTGAGAATTCTGATAGTTTTTTTTTTTTTGTTTGTTTGGTTTATTGGGTTTTTTTGGGGGGGGGAGTGAGGAGGTGGAGGAGGGAGAGGGAAAGGGGGAGGGAAGAATTAGGAAAGCTTTAAAATGTAGAAGGGAGAGCTTGAGCTGAATACTGGTAACCTCAACAAAGCAAAAAGAATATAAATGTTAATTCACAAGTATGTTGAATCATAAAAACCAGGTAAAACTTTAACAAGTTCTAATATATTTATAAACCTGGAGATAAGCCATTTTTACTGTATTGATATTATAAAAAATAATTTTTTACAAAACCTAGATGCCATGCATATGTGGAATGAAACAATTCTGAACTATTTTTATAAGTAATAACATAGTTAAATAAAATGCTCTTTTTTGGCACTATGATTATCCTAGGAAAAAATCTGGTTACTTTGTCAAGTCAGACAAGGGGAGACATTTATTGCACATGCCAATGAAATCTAAGTAGATTCTAAATGAAAACTCTAAGTCAATTGTAAATGCAACATCACACAAAATAGACTTCAGGTGGGCAATTACTAAAGCATCTGACACATATGGGAAACACATTAAGATCAACTCTCCTTATGGGCTGCCATCTATTTTTTTCTCCTGGTTTTATAGTACTCAGAGTATTTCTCATGAAAACATCTTATGTTAGGAATCCTTTTGATCAATCTAACAGTTCCAATTAAACCTGTGAACTCATTTTCTTCAACCTTAAATGTCACCAATGGGTTTTTCTCAGTCCCATAGTCACATCACCACACTGGAATAGGGGTTCTTAATCTAGGTCCCAAAATATTTCAGGTTTTCTCTGAAACTGGATGGGGCAAAAATTATATTTTATTTCAGTATAGCTGGTTTCCTCTGTAATCTATGTGCTTTTCATTCTTGTTCTCTGCATTTGAAAACATCACTCTAAAAAAGGAATCCCTGACTCAAAAAAAAGTTAAGAACCTCAGTTCTGTGATAATCAAATGCATACAAGTATTCCCCAAAAGCCTGCAATAAATCTTGAGTGAACTCCACTGGCATTAGGGGGCACTGTTGAGCTATTATGGTGAGTTCTCTCTCTACTATAGTTACCACCAGTGGCTGTCATAACACAGCTCCTAAAAGTAAATTGTATTTGGTTTTGAACCTTCAATTTTAAAAACAAAACAAAACAAACAAACAAACAAAAAAAAAAAATCCACCCACTCGATCCTACCTATAAATTGGATGTCTACAAAGCATTTCCCTGTGTTAGGAACAATGGTCTTTTGACTAAAAGAGCCAAACCCAGATTGGCACAGGGCAATATGGGGAAGATTAAGTTCTCCGGAACACTAGGGCAGGATTCAGTTGCAAAGCCCAAAGAGGAGCTCTGAATTGTCCTATAATGCCAAACAAAGGAAGTGAAGATTCCTCAGGCTTGAGTTTCAGCAATGAAATATACACTCATTGCAAAGCCTTAAGATTTCTCTACCTGAAGAAGAGGCTAAGTTCATCTGAAGATAAATTAATTTCTGCTATACAAGCCTTCCAGGTACTATTCTTTTTCTTCGTAAAAGTAAATAAAAGTTGTTTAAAATATTTTTTTAATCGTGTCTTAAACATCACTTCCTTAACCAAATGAAAAGAAACCAAGACTTCTCTATGATCTCTAAGAAGATAAAATTCCTGTACACTGAAATGAAAAGCTACATAATAGCCTAACATATCCCTTTCTCAGTCCTCTGATTTGAGCAAGAAGAAAAGAGGGCTACATTTTTTAAAAAATTCAAGAACTAAAGTGCTTTTTTTATTCAGGAAGTTTTGAATTTATAAGCCAAGAAGAAATCTCTTCACCACTCAAATATATATCACCCATAATCAAAGGAATATTTGAAAAGAAACATTTGAAAAAGAAATCACCTTTCTCCTTCCTGCCCCCATGTTCACATCAGTTAGTATTTTGTTTATTTAGGTCCCTCAGATATATTACTTGGTTTGGAGACAAATAAAACTACAAGACTGTGAGGCAGAATAATTCATTCAAAGGAAAGCAGCATGAGAAAATTCAGAAGTTGATGGAATCCATTGTTTTGCTTTGCATCTTTTCTTTCTACACTGTCTCACTAGTGAACTCATTAACTCCCATGGATCCGATAATCATCACTTCTATGCAGAAGATGCTCAGCTCTACATATCTAGCCTTTATATCTTTTCTGAGCTCCAATTCCAAATCATCAATCACTTATGGAGATTTCAAACTGGATGTCCCAGGGGCACCTCAAATTCAACATGTCTAAGATAGAAGTTATTCATTATATTTTGTCCAAACTCCACCTCCTCTTCAGATCAGAGGACACCAACATTCTCCTTGTCACCCAGGTTTGCAACCTTGGTATTATACTCCACTATTCACTCTCACTCCAATGCATTGTCAAATCCTATGCTTTTTATCTTTACACCATCTGTCAGATGCATCTTTGCCTCTTCTCTTGTGGAGCTAAAACATCCTTCACATCATCATCTCTCACTGGTATATTCTAACAACAGCCTTCTATATGGGTTCCCAATCTAAAATCTTCCCCTACTCCAATCTATACTCTGTCTCAGCTGACAAATGGATTCTCCTAAAGCATAATTCAGACCTTGTCACTCCTTACTCAATAAACTATTACCTCCAAGATTCAATATACAGTACTTTGTCGATTAAAGCTCTCTATAATCTGGAGAGTATCTTCCTGCTTTTCCAGTCTTTTTATACTTTGTTCCCCTCTCCATATTCACCTATATTAAGGTTCCTTGCGCACAACACCCCCTCTCCCACTTATGTGCGTTTTGCATTGGCTCTGCTCATATATGGAATGTTCCTTCTAATCTATTTTTTAGAATACTTAGCTTCCTTCAAGACTCAGCTCAAATTCCAAGTTCTCCAGAAAGCCATTTCTAGTTCCTCCAGCTGCTAAGCCTTCTTCCCTAAGTTTACTTTCCATTAACGCTGTATGTATATTGTATGAACAGTTATTTACACATTTCCAGCACTATAAGCTTCTTAGGAAAAAGGAACTGTTTTTTGCCTTTCTTTGTATCTCTAGTGTTTAGTATATTGTCAGGCAAATAGTAATTGTTTAATAAATGCTTACTGATTGGTTACTCAAAAAAATTTTGTTGAATGCTTGCATAATTAAGAATTAGGACCCAGAGTTTCTAACCATGAACACTACCTATCCCAACATAAAACAATGGCACTGTACCCCTGGATTTAACTAAATGGAATATACTGATAATATCACTGTGTCTTTTGCCACTATGTATGACACTATCACCAGACAGATGATTTTTAATGAAACTATATCTAAGAGACTGTCAAGGTCTCTTTAACAAACATTGTAAGTATATTATTCATGAAGAAAAAATGTCTTATTCATCTCTCTCTTTTCAACCACAGGCTAAAGGCCACTTAATAGTGGCAACACTATTAAACAAGACAAAAGACAATGAATTTTCATTACTCTTTAAGCAGGTTACTTAACTCTCTTATCTACTAGCAGCTTTTATTGATAACAGAACAGGCAGTTCAATTTACTTATACCTTTTAAGGAAAACATTGACTATAACAATAATCTGTCAACAGCTCTAGGCCTAGCTTTAAAACTAGAGGAATTTTTCTTATTTCTGGGTATTTCTTTAATATTCTTACATCTACATAACTGACCCCCCCCATTTTTTCCTTTGAATTATATTAAAATACCACAATTCACAAGTAGATACCACAATCTAAACCAGGAAGGATGCTGAGCTAAGTGGACATATCTTTAAACTAAAGCTCTAGATTATTTAAAATAAATATGTTCATTTTGTAATATAACTTGGAAATTTGGAATTCATTCACCCACTGACCCAAGATCAGGCCTTTTTCTGGCTTCATAAGTCACTTTCAGAGAAATTTCCGTTTAGTCCTTCCTTGTCCAGTGGGATTTCAATGATAATGTGTTATTATTAGCAGCTGGCATTTCTAGAGCAGTGCTTTAAGGTTTGCAAAAATCTTACCTAGACAAGGTCTCCTTTGGGTATTACCACCCCAAGCAGTAAATGCTATAAAATATCATTATCTCCACTTTAAAGATACAGGCCCACAAAGTGACAGGGACACACATATGTGATATCAAAGATGGAATTCGGGCTTAAGTCTTCTGGAGGCCAAGACCAGCACCCTTTCACCAAGGCCCACTACAAAATATTGTTTAAATACAACTATTAATGATATAAGGTAGGAAATATTCCCATTTGTCTCTATCCCTTCTTAACATTTTTAGAGCCCATGAATGATATTAGAAAAACTACTTGGAAGAGGGAAGACTTTTTAACGGATAAAGAGTTACATTTTATGAAGAAACTGTCCTACCATCAAAAAAAAAAAACAAACTATTAGTCAATACACAAATACACTAACTTACCACTACTGCCACAATCTGCACAAGACAGGAGTTCTTCAGGTTTTTTCTCTCGATTTGATTCTTTTGTCCCCAAACAGAAGCTACATATTGGAATGGGATCAGCACGAGGCTAAAACAAAATCAAAATCAAAATTTTAAAAGTGATTAATTTTACTTTAGTCACCTGGTATTTAACTTTGAAATGAAAATAAAACAAAACCAAAAAATTTTCATTTATGTCTTAGACAAGGAAATGGCATCCATTTAAAATGAGTCAACAGTAAATGGCTAAGACTGTAAGCTCTTTGTTTTACATAAATCCAATAAATATTATCAAACTAACATCTAAGGCAGTTATACACAAAGCAGCCAACAAGAACATTTATCATGAGGAACTTATTTGAGGTTACAAATGTTATCATAAGCAACAACTTTAACAAAATCATTGATCTAAAGATTAATGAGAAAATAATTCATACTTCTCTAAATGAATTATGAGTTAAGAACTAAAAGCACTATTTTAAATTTTATGGATAAATGAGGAAACTGAGGCCCAGAGAAAGTAAATGACTGCCCCAGACCACCAAAACTACTAAGTGTCAAAGCTGGCTGAAATGTGAATTAATGCCTCATAGCTATAACTACATCTCATAATTATAAAAGCAATGCTTATTATACTAGGGTGAATGATATCATGAATATAATTAAGGTGAGGAAGGTTTTTAAAATAGACCATTACTTTATTAAATGTTTAAATGCAATTCATTTTTATTTATCTATTAAATATTAACCAAAAAAGGTCCAGTTTCTACAAGTGACATAAATAACACTGGACACCAAGTAAGAATAAAATATTTTGGTGGGATCACTATACAGGGCAAAAAGGCCACCATTAACAGCTTCAAAAATATGTTCTTTTTGACACCAAACTTCAAAAATAAACCATGTTAAACAAAGGTGAATACTTAATTTCTGACATTACCATTTTATAAAAGAAACAAGAAAACATTTGTCTAACCCCTAGCACTCTATTAGGATCACTATGGAAATCACTCTTAACAATGTATAAATCTGCATAAATTTTCAGATTTCTCAATTGCTATTTACCACTCACAGCAACTGTAATGTTCTTATGCACAGAATAGGTGACTCTAAACTTGAGAGATTTCTTTTCATCAACCTAAATATACAATAATGTATGAAAAATAAATGTAAGAATAAATAAAAAATTAATAAATCTAATGGTTTTTAAATTGTTGTCTAGCAGGTTAAATGTTTTACTTTTAGATTTTCTAATCTGTCTGCTTAAATCTTATGGACCAAAAATCTATTAGAAATACAACCCCATAATAATATGAGGCAAAAAATAATAATTGGGCCTAAATTTATAAATCTGATTTAGATATAAACATTTCATATTTTGTTAAATTTAAACCCAATGTACATATTAATTTTACTTACAAAAAACTGCATAGATAATTGAGATACTCAAAAGATCACTTTATAAAATTAGTAAAGAAACAATAGTATTTTATTATCTCTAAAGACTATATTAAATTTCAATGATTTTCTTTAATGTTCTAACATTTCAAAGATTAAAATTAATTAAAATAAATTTTGAATGTAAGGAAAGCTCCATCAGAGTATTTACACACTGCCAACATGAATATTTTTTACAATTCAGGCATTTCTTATGCTCTTCAGTTTAATTCATATTTCTAATGTGGTAGAAAGCAAAGAAACTATGAAAAGGCATTTTTATTTCTAGTCACAGATAGAAAACAGTCTGATAGAAAATTAAAAAAAAAAAAAAAAAAAAAAAGTACTACAAATTGGTCACTGATTCTTGCCAGTTTTTAAAATGCCAGATAATCAGTGCCACATAATTATGGATCCATAGTTATTACTTGTGAATGTTCAACTGCAGTACCTTGGGAACACTTTTGTTCCTTTAAATAGCAATTAAAAGAACAATCTGATTTTAAAGTGACAACATTCCCCTGATAGATTCTAGCTAAAACCCAGTCTTTGCACTAATGGGATTCTTGCTTTCATTTGATATAACAATGCTCAAGCCATTTCTGCCATCCTCGCAGTGCTAAATAATTTACGAAATGTCACATATCATTCACGCAATGAAACAAATCCAAATCTACAATCCCATTTATCTTTCCCAGATGAATTTTTAGCTGCAAGAAAGACGTGGCCATCAGCCAGCATTCATGCTCATTTTCGTTTTTTAACTAAAGGTAACATAAAGGACAAAGGTTGCTAGTAGTTCATGGCTAGAAAGAATAATGTCCCCCACTATACACAATAATACAAAGCAGAGAGATATTGTCACTTCATGCTATGTTTAAGAGAACCCCATGATGCTGATGTGTGTTTAAACCATTTAAGGATAAGTTTCACAATATTCTTTAAAAACAGCAACAACAAACCAATGTAAGATACTGAATTATTGATAATTCAAAACACTTTTTTTTGCCAACCTTAATATATCAGATTCTAATTAACTTCTTAAACATTGTCACTTTTGTAAAATAAAACTTTTAAAGCAATGTGTACAAATAGATCAAAGAATTATGACTTATTCTTCTCAAAACATACTAAGACTGCTTCAAAAAAATAATCCTTCCTAATAAGTTAAAATGGATTTCAGTCACAAAAAGTTTTAAATTAACGATCTCTTGATATTCTACAATCTTCTGCTGAAAGGAACCATATCTGAATGACCTTAAAAATGGAACAAGGAATTTTTGTCTTTCCAACTTTGTAAGGACAGCTAACTGTTGGTTGTGTTTCTCACCTATATTCCTACATACTTAAGAATTACCAATTCACATGAAAAGATCACTAAATTTACACTTTAGAAATATTCTGCTCCGAAGAAGCAGACAGAAGCAGTGGCTATACCTTGGTTAGTCCTCTGGCAAAATCAACAACAATGACTTGGAGCCCTTCCTTCCAAAATGATTCCTTTTTTCCCCAGTTTGTTTTGAAGATCAAGATAGAGCATGAAGGACCCTTGGGAGAAGAGGTCTCCATGTCTCTGTCACTAATGAAATTAGTGACACAAGAGGGAAGGTATTAGCTGCTATGAGACCTATATGATCTCATCTCAGCTCTGTACTTAACTAGATGTGCAATCTTGCTGAGTTTTAGTTTTCTACAAAGTAGAGTAGGGGTGTAATTATGAAAATTCCTAGAGAGTAGGAGCTGAGTCAGATGGCTATAGATGAACATGTATCCTGACTTTCAAAAAGCTGGGTTCTGAGAACTACAGATTAGAGATATTGAAGATGTTCTAGAAATGATAAATTGATATTTTATGAGCACTATGAGTCAGAAGAGGATCAGTAAAATGAAGTCACACAAAACAAATTAAAAACTGAATTACTAAATTTGCTATTAGTAAAATGTCACAAATATAATATACTCAGATTTCAATGCAGCAGCTGACAAACTGACAATTTGTTCACCAGCTGGGGATTTAGGATTTGGGTAGATTCTTCATAGGCCGGCCCCTTGTAATCAGCTGATGGAGTGACAGACACCAGCCAAGACTGAAAGAGATCTCTAGGGGCTTTTTAGAAGAACCTGTACTTGGGGCCTTGTACAAAGACAAAGATGGCATGCTTAGCAAAGCTGTAAGCAAAAAATTCAGAGCTGTTGAGCTAATCTTGTGGATGACAAAATCAAGATTCAACTAGTGTTCATTAAGCTAAACAGATTGTTCTTCATTTCTGTCATGCCTGACCCCATGTGGGGTTTTCTTGGCAGAGTTCTTGGCCATTTCCTTCTCCATCCCATTTTACAGATCAGAAAACTGAGCCAGACAGGGTGGAGTGAATTACCAGAAGCCACACAGCTACTATCTGAGTATGAATTTGAACTGAGGTCTCCAGGCCCAGCACTAAGTCCACTGGGCAACCTAGCTGCACCCAAACTGAGCAGAAATAAGATTTAATTAATTTCAATTTCCAAGCATTTAAATATTTGCATCCCAGCTGGCAGCTGAAAATACAAACACATCCACAAAACCAAAACAATTCCTGCCCACTACAAGTGAACATTTTACTGAGGTGACACAACATGTACACAAACCTGCATAGCAAAATAAATAAATAAATAAAAGAGGGAGGAGGGTGTAAGCCTTGGTAGCTGGTGAAGAGCTGGTGCTGCAGAGCACTGAAGGAGGCAGCCTTGGGATGGGGGAAACCTCTGGTGTGGATAAGTTCCTGGATGCTAGGTAGGCTTTTGACAGAGAGAGCCTGAATTAGTGTAAACAATTAGGAAGTCAAGCTATTCTCCCAGGCAAGCTGGGAGGAGCACTGATAGGATTATAAGTGGCCCTTTTTGACTTTGGTTATGCCTTTTTTGAACTTTATTAAAGCCTCACTCCAGGTGGAGATATTCAGGAGAATTCTCAATCCAAATACCTGGCATAGGCAACAACTATTACAGTTACAGTCTCTAAAATGAAAGTTAAATTATGATGTCAGCCCCTGAAAACATATTTTCCCTAAAAAGACCTATTCTACTAAAATTTCCTCACTAACTTCTATTAGAATTTAGCTTGCCAGTCTATGGTGGACTCCTGCTTCATGTCAAATTTCTTCTTATAGCTAACTCTTTTTAGAGTGTCAAATCTCTTTTAGGGTTAGCCCACTACTCAATGGCATAATCCCCCTCCCCCACTAACTCCTTCTTGGGGTTGGTCAAGTGCCAATACAGGCCCATAAGCCCAACATTTTGGTTGGGCAATTTCAACAACACAGTGGTCTGATACAGGGAGAGTCTGACTGCAGTCTATAACCTCAAAATTTTGAATGGAGGTGGAGCAGGAAGAATGGAACTCAAGAATCAGCTGTAAATCCTATTTCCTTGCAAGATAGCAGAACTCAAAAAGGAGGGTGCTCTAAAGAAAATGCCTGAATGCAGATATGGAACACAAATAATAGGTAAAACGTCTGCATTTTTCCCTGTACAGAAAACAGAGCACAAGCTAAAGAGCTGTGGTATGGTCTGGTACGGCCTCCTAGATTCAGAGCAAGAGGAACTTCAAGATTAGCTCAGACATTTCTATGTGGCAGATGAGGAAACTGAGGTCCAAGGAAGCTAAATGGCTTACCCTAAAGTACTGCACTCCAAAATAAACTCTATTACCTTAGGATCAAACCAAAACTCTTTTGTTGAGCATTTTAAATCCTTTACAACCTGACCCCGACCTACAACTTCAAAATTATGGGACATTTCTTGTCTTCATGGACTCTGTAACCCATGACACTCCATTTCCCATTGCCTTGGCAACAGCTTCCTTTAAACCTTAACCATAACCATCCCTTCCCTTATGCCAATCCCAAGTCCCTCCAAAGGCTGACTCAAATGCCGCCTCTTGTAAGAGTCTTCTACAGATTTTCCCAGATGCAAAAGCCTCTCCCAAAATTTTCTTGTCTTTTTTTCCCTGTATATGTATGCATAAGTCCATAAACTGAACCACCACAGCCACCATCTCCAACAGAATTTTCCTGAGGGTAGGGGTTATCTCATCTTCATCTTTGTAGCCTTAGTGCCTCTGGAATAATTGTCTCAAAAATAATTATCAGCAAAACTCTGAATTAACTGCAATCAGATTTTCTGACTCCAAATCCCGTGTTATTTCTGATGTGCAAAATGATCAAAATTGTTGTTTAGGAAGATTGCTGTGAAGAACAGATTGGAGATAGAAAGAGAAGGAAAAATAGGAGAACAGAAATCAAGAACTTAGAGAGAAAGTAATCTTGGCAAAAAGGAGTCAAAGAAAAAGAAGAAAGAGAAAGAAGTGGGTGAAGATGTAGAAAGGTGACCTAGAGTCAGAAAAATCTGAATTCAAATTCTTCCTCAGACACCTCCTATGTGAGGTTGGACAATTAATCTTTCTGTTTCCCTGGTCTGTAAAATGAGATTTACACCTATCTCACAGGATGAAAGGCCCAAATGAGATAATGTATGTAAAGTACTTTGTAAAATTAAAAGTCTTTTAGAAATGCAGTTACTATAATTCACTATAATTCTTTTCTAAGAGAAGAGGTTTGGGGCAGCACTGGGAGCTTTAGGAGGGAAGGAAACGTTTGTAGCAGTTGCTGAAGTGGAAAAAGAATAAAAAAGAATAAAAGTTTTCCTGAGCCATAAGACAAGTCCAGATGAGGCTGGATAATATATAAATTTGTAGTTCATCTAGTAAGGACTTCTACGATTAAGAAAACTAACAGAGGAGAAAAGATGAAGATAGAGACCCAGAGTTGAGGATTAGCAGGGCATAAATGGTACCAGAGCAAAAGAACCAAAGGTAGAGGACAAAATATAGTTGAGTATGTCAAGGCTGCAAAGAAAGGAAATAAAGGGCAAAACTGAGGTGACAGAATAGGAGAATGAGACAGTCAAAATGAAAATTTCAAGAGGAAACAGAATAGGTTTAGGAAATGAAGCAGAGAAAAAAAATGGAAGGATAGGAGATTACTAAGATTTTCAAAATAAATTAAAAAACTGGGGGGCAGCTAGGTGGCACAGTGGATAGAGCACCAGCCTTGAATTCAGGAGGACCTGAGTTCAAATGTGATCTCAGACACTTAACACGTCCTAGCTCTGTGACCCTGGGCAAGTCACTTAACCCCAGCCTCAGAAAAAAAGAAAAAACAAATTTAAAAACTGGGATATCAAAAAGTTGAACCAACAAAGTATATCCTAAATCAGAATGAAGAATAACTGGCATATCTTAAAAAGAATATAAAACTCTTGTTCTAAGAGAGTGGAAAGTGAACCAATCATTGATGAAAAGTAGAATGCCTTAGATTCCCAAAAGAGAATAATAAGAAAATCCAGGAAAAAATATGAAATCCATAAAATAAATTAGAAAGAAAGGTCAGAACTTAGACTTTTTAATGCATATAAAGAATAAACAAGGCAGAAATAATCCCCACAATAGGATAATAAATGTAAAATTATAAAACTTAATTAGCAGATTGGAAAGACATGACTTTAGAATGAAGAACTTCTCTAAAGATAGGGCAAAAACTGGAAGACAGACAAAAAGCAACAATCTTTTTTTTTTTCCTTTAAAAATGAATTTTATTTATTTTTTCACTGTAGTTTGTTTCTGGATATTGGTTCCCCTATCCCATCAAATAAGCTCTCCCTCCTCAAAGAAAACGTTGGCAAAAATCAAGAGACAAAGTAATTGTGAACGCCAGTGCATGCAATGTGAATCTTTGATAATTTTTCCTCAATTCTCAGCTGAAAGGATACAAGTGTTTCCTCCTTTCTTCTCTACTTCCAAGTTTGGTCATTATCATTATTTACATTTGGCTTTCTTCTTTTCATTAACATTGTTACTTTCTTCAAAAAGCAACAATCTTAAAGAACATATGAATTCTTCATTTACAATTTGTAATCAAAGTTTTCTTCAAAAAAACCTTATGAAGAGGCAGCTGACCATTAGGAAGCTACTTTCTATGAAAGTACTATTATTTCCATTACCTAGAAAGTCTACAAGTCTAGTATCCAAAAGGGGGAAAGGGACACATATGCAAGAGATGATATAGAAAATCTACTAGGAAGTAAAAAGATCTAGGTAGGGAGGCTAGAATCAGAAAGCATGGTTGGTTCTACCCTGGGGCCTTACTTCTATATTATATCATTTTCCTCATAAATCAATACTTTTTTAAGAGTGAGACATAGTATATGAAAGGATAAGGGAACAAGATCTAAGAAGGAAATGACACAGAAATGGCTTAGAAGAGGAGCTCAAGGCTGGTACTTCTAAAGCTTTGAAGAAACCCATAAGGAATACAAGAGAGATTTAAAAAGGAATAAATGTCGATAAAATCCCCAAATCAGAGAATAAAATCTCAGGACACACTCAAAAGGCAGAAATTTAATGAAGAAACAATGCAAAGAAAATATTCCTTTAAAAAATAAATAAAAATAAAAATAACAAAACTAAATATAAGAAGCCAGAGGGGAGGAAGATTAACTGAAAGGGGAAAGAAAAATATTAGACATTAATGCATTTAGCCTAGGCTACTTTTAGGTATGTATGAGTAAGAAAACATATATGCAGTTAGAAGGCTTAGTAGTTAAAAGTAACTCATCAAAAGTTAGGAAGACCTGAGTTCAAATCCAAACTCAGATAGTTACATAACCTAGGGCAAGTCTCTCAACTCTGCTTATCTCAGTTCCTCTCTGTAAAATGAAGTGAAGAAGGACATGGAAAACCTCAGGTTTCTTTGCCAAGAAAACCCCAAATGAATTTAGGAAAATCAGATATTATGAAAACAACTCAACAATATGTACTTAAAGTTATGGTTTGTGCTGTTCAGCCTCTTAGGACACAAGGTCTGGGCACGATGTATAAAAGATGCTTCCACCTTTGGCAGCACTGGTGCTAGTTTGGCTGTACCAGGACTGAGATTATATTTTATCCATATCAGTCTTAGGCATATGATAATGCCTAAAACAATAGCTAAGACCCAAAGTCTTTAGAACCTAGTATTCTTTCTCTAGCAACAATACCAAATGATATGCTTCGTGATATTCTATTAAGATATTTCCCTTAATAACTATCATACTTCAGCAAAATAACTGTATGGACATGTATACATATATTGTATTTAACTTATATTTTAACATATTTAACATGAATTGGTCAACCTGCCATCTGGGGGAAAGGGTGGGGAGAAGGAGGGGAAAAGTTGAAACAAAAGGTTTTGCAATTGTCAATGTTGAAAAATTACCCATGCATATATCTTGTAAATAAAGAGCTATAATAAAAAAAATAATAGAAAAAAAGAAAAGAAAAATCAGAACATCATCATCATCAACAACAAAAAAAAAAAAAAAAAAAAAGAAAAAGAAAAAAACCTACTGTACTTTATTTTATTTGGACTCTTTTCAAACACACTGATAGGTTATTTTCTACCCTCAAGTTTATCATTTCTCAATGACTCATGTTTTAAGGTAAAAAAAACTCTGTTACTGTTTAGGCAAAAAGACAACAACTTCAGAATCATAGAAATATGTTCTCTTAAAAAACAAATAAGCAAACAAAAAACATCATAACCTTCCAAAACTAATTATATGTAGCATTTTCAGAATATTATATAAAAGTTACAATCCTAATGATGCATATACCTTCTGAAAGTCTCCTTTAAGATAATTAATTGGAATGAATAGAAAGTGCTTTCTTGAGATAAAAATTAGGGATAATTTTGATTACATGAAAAGCTTTTGTGCAAACAAAATCAATGCAACTAAGATAAAAAGGGAAGCTCTAGAAGGGGGAAGGAAAGTTTTGTATTAAATATTAATATGCATCAGATAGTAAAGATATTTTAATAATTAATTCAAATATATAAGAACAAAACTATTCCCAAAGTATAATTATTTTAACAAACAATTTTCAAAAGGAGAAATAAGATTTTAATATCTTGAAAGAGCAAACAAGATTATGTTTTGGCACATGGTTTTGATTATTTTGTTGGCGTTTTCTTTACATTTCTATTGTGATAGTCAATGTTTTCATGGTTCATGGCCTTGCCATATTTCTTTCTACTTATCATGTTCATTTCTTATAGCACCATAATATTCCAAAACACTCATGTACCACATTTTATTTAGCTAGTCTCCAGATGATGGACATTCACTTTGTTTCTAGTTCTGTGCTATAACAAAAACAGCTGTCATAAATATTCAGGCATATATATAAAGCCTCTTATTTTGTTATTGACTTCCTCTGGGTATCTGCCTAGCAGTAAAATCTCTGGATGAAAGGGAACTGACATTCTAGTCACTTTATCTGCATAATTCCAAATTACTTTCCAGAATGATTATACGAATTCATAGCCAAACAAGTAATATACATCAGGGTGCCTGTTTTCCCACGACTGCTTCATCATCTATAATTCCTACTGTCCTTTTACTTGATAATTCCTTTCTTTTTAATTCAATTATCAAATGAAATATCTATAAAGTGCTTTGTAAGTCCAAAGACTTGCCTAAATGTTAACTATTATTATTTTTTCATCAAATAATGATTTAATAGGGGAAGAAAAGGGATATTATAGAAATGGATGTAAAAATTTAAAGATATCAGTAATTTTTATATTTAAAAATGTATCTAAAATAAAAGTAGTTATTGATTTAAAAAAAGGAAATTTAAATATAAAAGTCAGAAAAAGAAATATGGTCCAAAAGATACAAATACAGAATAAAAAATAAACTATCAGAAATCCTGGATTGAGATAAAATTTATGCAGTAATATTTTGAGACTACTTTCAAAATCTTGGCATAAAAGTAACTAGAAGAATCAAGGTTCTCACTCTAAATGCATCTTATAAAAGTAATATTTTATTTTGCCTTCGTTTCATGGAAGCATACTCTATATTTTCAATTATATGGTAAGCAATCCTTTTATTAAGGATGAAATCTTTCTTTTGTATCTCACTTATACTGACTAGTTCTGCAAGCAAATACTGCTTCACTTCCTCTGAATATAAATAAGCACAACAATCTATGCTAAAATAATTCTACAGTAGTTTATATTGCCATTTATGCATTATTTTGCATTTAATTCTATTTAATTTCTTGTCTTCATCTCTTCATTCTATGATCTCCACAGATGTGTGAACAGAAAAAGGCAACAATGCAGGCATGTTTACAGCATGTTTAAGCTATGGTCTGGATCACAAGGTTTCTAAAAATAGTAGTTACCTTAATCAAGCAATCATTTCATTCTTATGAATTTTGTCTTCAAATGGTGCCTCCTCTTCCTCTCTGCTCACACTTTTCTAAACCAAATTTATATTATTTATATATCCAAAGTTGTTTGCATATTGTCTCCCCCACTAAAATGTGAGCTATTTTTGCCATTTATTCCCCAGTGTTTAGGGCAATACCCAGCACACAGGAAGCCCTTAAAAGATGGTCTTTGACTTGTCCTTTAGCCCTTACCAATGATTGGTGTGGCTACTATTCAATTAGGCAGCTCTAGAATATGTATACAGACAGGAAGACAAAATAAGCATTGATTAAGCACTCACTCTGTGTTAGGGACTGTAAGCTCGGAGATACAACTACAAGCACACAAATTTACATTCCAACAGTGGTAAAGCCACATGAGGGAGAGACACTAAGCTGAGGATGATTCTTCAGTGGCAATATGGAAACCAGCAGGCAAGTGAGGTAGTGACCTGGTTCCAGGTGAGATTAGATAAAATGCTATCTATTGCTGAGTCTTGGAGAGTTCTAGAAGCAGAATCTAAAATGCTGCTGTGGGGAGGAGTGAAGGATGATTACAGGGCCCAAATAATCAGTTTTGGAGCTGGCAGCCAGCCCAAGGGATGGTCTACTATCCCAGAATGACATCCACTAGAAAGACTACTAAGTTAAACAAAATCCCATCAGTATGTAAGCAGCTTCAGTTATCAATGTAAACCTAACAGAACAAACCAAAGCAAAGTTAGGATTGTTACCATTTTCAAGTGTATATTTCATGACATAAAAAAACAAACAAACAAACAAACAAACAAAAACTAATTTTTTTCTGGTTTATTGATATTCAAAATAAAATAATGACTTTTTTGTTTAAAATGAAAAAACATGGACATAACTTGTCTGTCCCCACTTTTCTCAGCCAAACGATGGTCCTTTTTTCTTGTTCTAAGGATGCTCCTAAACCTCCATTATGAAATCTGACCCTGAGTAGATAGCTGGATAATTTTCACAAAAGTTATTTCATAAAAGTTGGTGATGGGACTTATTTACTACAAGTCTTTTTGCAGACAATTTATTATTTTAATTTTATTGCTTTCTCCTATTCATTATGCTTTTCAGTGTTTCTGTAAGGGGATATTATAGCAGTCCTCTGTGGACTGAGTTTCTACATAACTAGTAAAATAGGATTTATTAGTTGGATGTTCTGAGATTCTATATAAGACAACTGTTATTTTACCATCAAGTTCTCTTGGTTTGGGGCGGGGGGAGAGGGGTGTTGTCTTTCTTTTTTTTTTTTTTTTAATAAGGTATTGATAAACTAGACACAATTTTATAAAAATGAAGCATTTTAAGTTTTCTTTTACATCCAGATTAAACCATTCCTTTCTTCTCCCTAATTTTCTTTCATTATTCCTTTAGAAGCTAAAATCTGTCAAGGATCACACTGAGAAATTCCCATAATCAAAAGCCAATAAGCATGCTTAAGATAATGTAAACTTGCTTACTACAAAGGGGGAAGAAGGATGGATTTCACAGATCACCAAACATAACCCATTGTTTAAAGATAACTGAAATGCCATATCCCTAATCTGTAGTCTTGAATTTGCTCTAATTAGGGAAGGGTACCATTTGTAAGTATACTGATTGTGGGTACAGATTTCCTGTAAGGGCACAAATCCTTTCAATATCCTTAAGGAGGAGAAGAAGCTTCTCATTACTCAACTTGATGTAAGACTACAAATTCTGAGAAAGGACAATGAAGCAGCCTTCTTTTTCATAAAAGAAGTAGAGCACTGTCAATTTGGAATGTGGATAGGTTTTTAAGGTTTCATCTGAAAGCTTCTCCTGTATCCACATCATCAGAAACTGTACAAATACATTTATATTTTTAAGCAATATCAGTCTAGTTCAACCCTACTGAAAATTCAACACATACTTACAGGAAGTCTGCAAACTATCATCATCACCGAGCAACATGACTGATGCAATTCAAACCCTAGCCTAGACTTAGAAAAGTAAAAAATTGAAAGCAACATTATAAGAATTTTTAAGGATTACATTTTTCTATTAAAAAATAACTGAAAAAAAAAATGTCCCTCAAGTAATTTATGGCTGATTTTAATGAAATGACCTTGGCTAAAGCTGAAAATTTCAGAACCACTATATCTTTAGTGAGAATGGAAAAGACACGAAGTGGATAGAAACCATGTCCTAAGGAGGAAAGAACAAAATAAATTGCAAATCTTTGGCACCAAAAACAACAAATGTAATGTGATATTGACTGAAACACTAACTTATAATTCATCTTTAAGTCACAGAAACTAAGGACAGCAAGAAACACAATAATAATATACAGAGCATAGAACAACAAACATGACAAATTTGGGAAGAAAAAAATCAGTGATACTAAATGAGGCTGAGTACCTAGTCTAAGATAGCTCTAAGTCTTGAATTTTACCTTCAAACTGAAACATTTTTAAACTATTTCACATACTAAAAAAAGACATTCTCCTTAGCAAGTTAAGAAAAAATTGACTAACAATCATTCCTAAGGAAAAGTGGGTAAATTAGGCATGATTTTTAACTACTTTCAGTATAACTCAACTGAAGTTTTTTTTTTTAGTTTTTTTTTTTTTTTTTTACTTTTGTTAATTCCTATTTGTAATTGGTGATGTGTTTACTTAATTTCCCCATTAACTTATTTGTTAATATAAGGGCAAGGCCATAATATTACTCCATGTAAAAGGGGAGCTCCACTAACGTAAAAAAGCTGATTTGCTTGTATTTATTAATTAGTTTATTTATTTTTTAAATTCCTAATATCACCAAACTATGTTTGAAGCTGTTGTGAGTTTTTAGAATCCTGAATTTTTCCCAATGAGTGTCCATAATGGTATGTATATACCTGAAGTGTGCTTAGAGCTGCTCACTCTACTATTACCACTATTAAATTATTTTTAGTGTATAAGTTAGACTAAAAGAGAGGACACCATTTTTGGGAAGCAAAGAGAGAGTTGATTAAAAGATAGCTGAAGGAAACAGAATAAACATAAAAAGTTTTAAAAATATGTATAAAATAACAAATTGTAATGATACATGAAGCAACACAAAACTCCACTCCACAACTGTTGACCATTCAATATCTCCCGAAGTAAATAGGATTAAATTCAATTTATTACTCTAATAGTACATAGTCATAAAATTATGCAGATAGTCTAAAAATAACTATGAACATGGATTTAACTCCTATGTGGATGGTTACTCTTTAAAAGGCAATAACAAACCTAAAAACAAAATAGAGATCTAAATATACTTCTTTACTATTTCCCAACTGTTGGCAAAGTCAAAAATTACAAAATTTTCTCAATAATAAGGAAACTTTGTGGATGGGTATTGAGGAGACCAAATGGAAATCACAGCAGTAACAGTAACAAATTAAAAACAACAACAACAAACATAATTCTACTGTCATCTAGATTTTCTACTGAATATTTACTGCTTCTAGGAAATATAAAATTTTCTTCTGAAAACATCCTCATAATTATTACAACCAAAGAACTTAAGCTTAAAAGCTGACAGACAGAAACACATCAAACAAGGGACATAGGGAAGAGTGAAATCAGTAACAAAACCTAGAAGTTTTGATTATAGGACCATAAAATATCATTAAAAATGTAACAAGTTTAGAAAGTCTAAAGATTTTGAGGAAAAAAGATATATAATAAACTGTAGTTAACATTACACGCTTCAAAAAAACTCAAAAAAACTTCAAAAAAAGTTTTTAGAAAGATTAAATTTGCTAGATTACATTACATTTTTACCAATCCATTATTACCACTTGTTTCCATAATGATCATAATCAAAACAAGGAAACATCTTACACAGTGACTTAAAACAATATAATATTAAGATTAGGATATATTATATATATATATATATATACATATATATATATACACACACACACATACACACACACACACACACATATATATACATACATATAACATATATGTATATTTATAGTATAAGAAAATGTCTAATTCAACCAGTAGCTTTTAGGCTAGATGGTAACTGGTAGCATTATGATTGCCTTTGTAAAAAAATTTTTAAATTATCTCTACTACTGCACATGGTTGAAGGAAAAGGATAAAAAGGAAAAGAAGAAGAAAAATAGTGGTATAACTAAACCAAAATGAAGTCTGTCCAAGAAAATTAATGATTATATTTGAACATGAACATATACATCTAATGTTAGAAATAATGCAAACATGACATGTAAAAATCGGTCTAGAAAAGTTGGAAATAAAGCTACCTAGTTTTAACATTACATCCCTTCTGCTCAACTAGTCACAAGGTGCCCAGTTTAAGTTAAAAATGAATAAGAGATACATTGATAATAACATTAGCAAGCACTTATTTTTGCTTTAAGGTTTACAAAATGTTTTTTACATGTTATCCCATTTGATCCTTACAATAATCTGACAAGTAGTATATGCTATTATTATCCCCTTTTTGCAGATGAGAAAACTGAGGAAAGGAATAGTAAAATGAGCTTCTTGAGGAAGGCAGGGACTGTTTTTGCTATGTCTTGTAGACTAAACTTCCAAATACTAATAAATATCAAGAAACAGGACTTGACCTCAGTTCTAGACTTCAAGTCTAGCACTCTATCTATTGGGCCAGTTAGCTGCCTGTATAGAAAACTATGGCTCACAAGAAGAGAGATGGATCTTCACAACTAAACTACAGTAAGAATGTCATTGTCTCAGTTTAAGATGTCTTTTCACCCAGTTCCTGTTGGGCTAGGTTTAAGATTTTAAATAGGTTTAAAAGAATTTAATTGATTATTACGTCACAAAAGTTGACTACATATTACTTTAGAGATTTAGATATTAATAATGGATTCTGTTGGCTTTTACTATTCATTCAGTAAGATGTGATTACTATGCAAATGTTGCTTTTTAAAGTCAATCTGTGATACTAGCTTGAAATACAATACCAATGCTAGCATATTTGGCAATGAAACTACATTTCATGTTTTTTAGAGATCAAGTTAAACATATAGTAGAAAAACATTGGAAAGTAACATGATCTGAGCAGGGGCATTTAACTTCATTGCCAAATAAAAAAGTATGATCTCCTTATTCCACACATAACATACCACTCTGGGATAAGCTAATTAATCATGAACATAACTTTTCAGACATTACATAATTTCACGCAGTCTTGCTTCCAGTGCCTGCCAAAGAAAACAGCAATTTGTATAACTAGGAATAAATCTAGAATTGAAAAGGAATGAAAATGACAAACATGGGGGGGGGGGCGGGGGAGGCAGAAACTTTGTTAAATTCCTCCAAAAGATTTCTCTAATCGTTTTTCTTTCCTTTTTCACCATTTTCCTAACCTGTTATTAGCTATAATGAATGAATAAAATGAAGAAAGTATTTTCACATAATCCTATCAACTTCTAAGCAGCTGTCACAAGTATCTGAAAAATGTTACGTCTATACTGAATATGTCTTTCTCATCCTTCATTTTTGAAGAAGACCAATGATATCAGGGATGATGCCTTGATTTGGGTGTGAATTGGACAGCATGAGACAGTCACGCAAAGCCTCCCTCTTTTTTCCAGAGGCACAGAAGTCCAGTGTTCAGAGAAGGCCATCAGGCTGCCCAGGGAGGGCCCTAGATGCAGTGGATGACCTAGGCATCTTTGGACAAAGCTCTAAGTGCTCCACAAAGTGGGATCTCCCCTCCTTTGTAGCCATCATAATAAACTGTTCCCATCAGCCCATTTGGCAGGGGAAGCCTCTGTAGGCTTATGGTGGGCATTATTTTAACTCACTGATGGGTTTGAGGCATCTCAGTTACCTTCGCCCTAGTTTAGTCAGTTTAGTCTGAGTGCTGAGATGGTTTTCCCAGGGGTTAGCCACTGCATGTTATAGTTTCTTGGAGCCACAGGGGAGAATTGGGTGACAGGTGGCCATCAAAAGGGGATGTTCAGGGCTGAAAAGGGCTGGCAGCTCTCTGAACACTCCATTCACTTCAGAGTCTAGTCTAATAGTCTCCTGTCTAGTCATCTGGTCATGAAATCCTTCTCTCTCAGTCAATAAATCAGCATTTATTAAAAGCAATTGCTATATGCCAGACTATGTGCTAAGCACATGTGGTATAAGGAAAGATTAAAAAGAAAAAACCACACACACCCCCACGTTTTCTCTCCCTTCAGGAAGCTCTCATTCTCATGAGACAACATGCCAAGAATTATGCACATCAAGATCAACGTATTGTTAATGAATGTAATCTCATAAGGAAGCATGGTGGTACAGGGAGGGGAAGGGGGATGGGAAAGGCCTCTGGCAGAAAGTAAGATGGAACTGATCCTTTAAGAAAGCCAACAGGCAGAATGGAGAACTTCCAGAAACAGGAGATAGCTTACAAAAAGGTGCCTAGTACAGAATGTAGAGTGCGAGGAACTGCAAGATCCAGAGAAAATGGAGGAAGGGAGCAAAGTGTAAGAAGACTGGAAAGGTAGGAAGGACTTCAAAAGTCAAAGAGGCTGGCCAGGGGGAGGAGGGAGAAGGATGACATGGGCAGAACCTACTTTTAAGGGAAATCGCCTTGATAGCTGAGAATAGGATAGACTAGAGTAAAGAGGGACTTGAGACAGAAAGACGGAAAAAGAGAAGACACAGTGAGGGAAAAAGATAAGGAATTCAGTTTTGGACATATTAATTTTAAATCTACTGGACATCCAGATCAAGATGTCTGAAATGCAGTTAGAGAGTCAAGATTGGAAGTCAGCAGTGAGAAAAATGATTATTTTCTCTTATATTAATAACCAATTGACAGCTGGGAATCCAGGAAGTTTTTCCTTTGTATTCCCTCATTCAGATCAAAGTAGCCTCTGAAGGACAGAATGAATAATGAGACTTAGGCTAACATTTTCCTCAATCTTGGGTCAGACTCCTTTCATGGGGCATAAGTGGCTTAAGTAAAAGTAGATCCCTTTGTTTAGACTTCCCGAGGCAGGGGTGGTCTGGCTAAAGATGAATAAAAGAGATATAATCAAAGTTCTGTCACTAGAATAACCCCTCCTGTCATTATAATACTCATTTTCTTATTAGTCATTAATCAATCAGATTTGATTTTTGCCTTTTGGGAACACTCACTCTTCCAAGGGTATTTAAACATCCAACAGCCCATGAAGTTCTGCTTTGGTTCTGAGTGTCACTGATCTCATTTTATTAATTATTTGCTAGCTATAATTAACACATTGAATATTAATTACTCAGAAATGATATCTCTTGGATTTTTACTCCCCACAGCTGAGAAGTGGGAACAGGATAAATCTGAGAGCTATCAGCATAGAGAAAATAGTTAAATCCATGGGAGCTTATCCCTAAGTGAAGTAGTAAGAGGGAGAAGAGAAGAGGGCCCAGAAGAAAATCCTTGTGGGACACCCATGTTTAGAAGGTGAGATCCAGAGGAGGATCCAGCAAAGGAGACGGAGAAGGACTAGTCAGCTACAAAGAAGTATCAGAGAGTACCCCAGAGGTGAGAGTCATAAGAAGGATCAGAGGATGAGGAGAAGGAGGAGAGTGAATAAGACATGAGATCTGGCAACTAAGAGTTGGAGAGAGAGATTTTGATGGAACAATGAAGGAACAATTGAGGAAAAAAAAAAGAGAGAGAGAGAGACACCTGCTGCAGACAACCTTTTCAAGTTTATTCACACAAAAAAGTAGAAGATATACAAGAATGATAGCAGGGATGGAAGGATCAAGTGGGTGTTTTTTCAAGATGGGGATACACAAGTATATTTATAGGCAATAGAAAAGGAATCGGTGCAGAGAAATAGATTGAAACTAAGTACTAGTGGAAGTACTAGAGGGAGCAATCTGTTGGGGGGAGACAGGAAGAAATAGGATCATTTGAGCAGGTAGAGGAGTTAAGTAAATAAGTAAGTAAGGCCACTTCATCATATAAGAGAAGGGTGAAGGAGATAAGACTGGCAGAAGGCATCTGAATGATATTAGATGAGAAAGAGGAAGCTCAGGGCAGATGGCCTCCATTTTGGGGGTGGGTTAACATATGAGGCAAGATTTTCATTGGAGGTTTAAGCAAAGATAAAACAGCATGTGTGGAAGAGTAAAGGGAGAAGATAGGGGAGTGATCAGAATGATGCCAAATTTTACACAAGAATGTGTCATTAAAGAGGCAGTAACTATTTTTAAACTAAAAATATTAAAACTATTTGATTTTCTAGCTAAAAAAAAAAGTATATATTTATCAACCTTGTACTGTAACTTTTTTTTTTTTTTTAAATGACTGACTTGGACATATTTATGCTCCTCAAAGTCAACTAAATGACACAATGGGTAAACTTGGACCTGGAGTCCGGAAGCCTCATCTTCCTGAGTTCAGATCCTGCCCCAGAAACTTAGTTGGGTGAACTTGGGCAAGTCACTTAATCCGGTGTGCCTCAATTCTTCATCTGTAAAATGGAGACAACAGTACTTCCCTCAAAGGATTACTATAAGGATCAAAGCACACACCAAGTGCTTAATAAATCCTCCCTTCCAAGGATCTCTGCTGCTACAAACTCATTGGATGTGCCTTGGATTCCAGACCCCTATGTGAAGCCTGGAGCACAACTTTCCACCCCCACCCCCACTTGCCCAAAGCTCTTTTTCACCCTGGACCCCAGGCCTCTTTCAGATCCTGCCCAGCTCTAAAACTAGCCACCATCTCAAAGTGCTCTGTGAAGCTTACTTACAATACCTGATTTCTGTGATACTGTAAGCTTTACAAAACACTCTGACACAAAAATGCAGAGAGGGAAGGCGGATAAGAACCATTATCCTCACTGATGTGTTTACTAGTTTCTGAGAGTAGATTTTCAATCAGTCTCCTAGCTCCTAAGTCTAACACTCTTACTTGAATCCTTCTATCCCTTGGTGATTTCCTAGGCCATCATCCCAATTCTACTTTTAATTTCCTTCTTCTCAAATCTTACCCTATAGGCTAACCAGTTGAACTTTAGAAAACTATCTCCAACTCCAAATCCAGACTAACCTTACCATCTACCTCTTGGGCTCCTACTCCCATCCTGTTATTATTTTCTGAGTGACTCTTTCCCATTGCCCAAAAGGAACTGAGTCTTCTCTTACTGGGACTACTGAAATAGCCCTCTATTTAGTCTCTTGTCTCAAATTTCTTCTGACTTCAATCCATCTTCTGCTCAGCTGTCAAATGTGAGCTGGCTAAACATGCTTCCCATTCACCACCTCAATTACCTCCAGCAGCTTCCAGTTATCCCTAGGATCAAAGATGAGATGCTTTGATTTGTATAGCCCTTTTGAATCTGGGTTGTTCTGGGCTTCTCACATCTCCTTAGCCTCCCTCTATGTACACCTAATTCAGCTATTCTAACCTATTGATGCTCCTCACACAGGACACTCCCAGTTTCTGCTCTGCTTGCCCCCGTGCCTGAAACGATCTCATTTCTCAAGGGGCTACCCTGCCTTTATGTAAGATTCAGTTCAAATCTCACTTCCTGAAGACAGCTTTTTATAGGTCCTTCTGCTACTAGTGCCTTTCCTCTAAGATTAGTTCCCATTTATACTGTATGTGTCCTATACACAGTTATTTGCAAGTTGTCTTCCCCATTAGAAAGTGGGCTCCTTAAAAGGAAAAGCCTTGCTTTTAATATCCAATATCTGGGAAAACCTTAATGCAAATACATGTTGACTTGCTATTTTATGAAGCACATAGAGAGGTGCACAGAGGAAGGTGATCAGAATGAGGAAGGAAACTAACTGAAATTTGTAAAATTAGATGCAGAAATTGGGAGTTTTACCCTGGAGGAGAGAAGATTTAAGGGACATGATGTCAACTTTAATTTTCTCAAGGGCTATCATATGAAAAGATTTATTGTGCTACTTTGTCCTAGAAAGTGAAAATAGAAACAACAGCTAAGGTCTTTAAGCAAAGACTAGAAGATTGCTTATCAGGAAACTTGTAGAGATAATGCCAATTCTGTGTAATATGACCCCTTTCAATTCTTACTATGTTAGATAGTGGGGGGGGGGGAGGAGCAGGAGAGGAGGATTCTGGGAAGATGGTGGAGCAGGGTGGTAAATTTCAAGCTCTCCCTATTTCCCCCTCCCAAATAGAACAAATTTGCTCCTCAGAATGAACATGACTGACGAAAATCAGCAAGACTTGGGGGACAAGCTGAGAAGATCTGAAGAAAGACCCCAGACTGAGGTTTACCCTTTGGGAAGTGCAAGCACCTGTTAACTCCAGTGAAACACCAAGTGGGGACCCTGGGGCTGGCTGGATGTGGCTGGAGCCACAGAGACTCTCACCACCCCCTGGGAGTCTGGCTCTGAATCCCAAAAGAGGGAGGGAGCTTCTGGGCCTAGCTGGGCTGCAGAGTCGGCACCTGGGCAAGTAAGAATCAGCACCCTATGGGTGCAGAGGCAGGGGGACAGGATGCTGCTGGTTGTGGGAACCTGCAGGAGGGGGTGGCTCTTGGTTTGGGGTTCCTGGTTAGAGGGGAGAACTGAATGGAAGCTTGAGGCACCCCCTCACCCCAAGATTAGAGGTGTTTATGCTAATACCTCTTGTTAAAAAGAAAAATGAACCAGCAAGGAAAGAATCCCACCATTGAAACATATTATGGGAACAAGGAAGACCGAGATTCACCTTCAGAGGAGGACACTTTAGTAAAAATAAATAAATAAGTAAATAAATAAATAATAAAAAAAAGTTTCTACCCCAAAGAGTACTGTGAAATGGCTCCCCTCTCAGAATTGAGAGAACTCCAAAAAAATAAAAAATAAAATTATATATATATATATTTAAAAACTAAATGAGAGACATTGAGGAAAAACTAAAAATAAAAACCATCCAAGAAAAACAAGATGAAAAAAAGTTAACTAACTAGAAAAAAGAAGCATAGAATCTCAAAGATGATAATAATTTTTTGAAAATTAGAAATGGGCAAGTGAAGCTATATTATAAACAATGAAAAAACAGACCAGAATGTGAAACATAAGAAAAATGAGAGATCTGAAGAAAAGATCAAGAAGAAAATATATGAGAATAACTGGACTGCCAAAACATTGTGACCAAAAAGAGAACCCTGATACAATAACACAGGAAATAATCCAAGAAATTTGTCCTAGAATGATAGAATATGAGGGGAAAGTGGAAATAGAAAAATTCCATTGATCATCACCTCAAAAAGACTCTTTGTGGAAAACACAGAAAAATATTATTGCCATATTACAAACTCCTCCATATCAGAGATTTTGTTGTTTGCAAGAAACAATTCCAAACACCTTGGAGCTACAATTAGAATTGCATAAGGCTCATCAGCAGCTACAATAAAAGACCACAGATCCTAGAATCATATCTACCAACAATCAAAAGAACTAGGCCTGTGGCCAAAAATATCATATCCAGCAAAATTATGTATAATTTTGAATGAGAAAAATATAGACATTAAACAAACTTGCAGATTTTTCAGGACTTTCTATCAACCAAACCCAAACTTAACAGAAAATTTAACATATGAGAGCCAATATCAAAGCTCAATTTTAAGGAACTCAACATGGACAAACTGTTTAAACATGGACATATTGTTTATTGTTTTTTCTACGTGGGAAATATATACTATATGTATAAAATTCATGTCACCAATAGGGCAGCTCAAAAGAAAGATTGGCAGAGTAAAGCTGAAAATAGTAGTCATCTTATACAAATGAAGTACAGAGGAAGAATAGACAACAGGCATTAAAGGTGGAAGGAGGACTAACAGTTCTAAAAATCTACTTACAAAGGGAATGGGTTCAATAAGCAATACTGATGAAGTATGGTACCATTAGTGGGATACTTTCAGCTCCAAGATACAAGTTCAGAAGTGAAAGAATTTGCTAACTCCCAGAGGCTAAGGCAAAAGAGGAGGCTTTATTGTTTAAAGAAAAACACTATTCTCTTAGCAGACATATCTTTCTCAAAGAATCATTTTCCAGAAGACCTATTTTATGTGTAAATCTAGGGGAAGCTTAATAATTCTCAGTTGAATATGAATCTTTCTTGAGATTATGATTTCCTGACAAGATCAATAGGAGTTTGATTTGCTCTTGAATGGCACTGCTTATCGAACTCTGAGAGGATATGAAACCATTTGGAGCTATAGATCAAAGGGGACATGGTTTCTGTGATTTTACATAATTTTACAGAGTTCACTCAAGTCATACAGAGTTCACCCACATCAATACTACATATATACCATGAAGGGTATTAGTTCCCTCCAAAATTGGGAAGAAAAATAAGGGGGGAGAGATGGGGATCCTTGGGTGGGGGAAAGTTAAGAAACAGCAAGACAAGTTAGGAGCAGCATTAAAGCAATGGATCACCCAGGATAAGAAACGTGTGTGTGTGTATCCTTTCTTAAGTATAGTTTGGAGATGGGGGATGGGGGGGTGGGGGAAATAAAGGGAATAAGAATAAAGTAAGAGGCAGCTAGACGGTGCAGTGGATAGAGCACCAGCCCTGAAGTCAGAAGGACCCTAGTTCAAATTTGACCTTAGACACTTAATACCCCCTAGCTGTGTGACCCTGGGCAAATCAACCCCAATTGCTTCAGAAAAAAAAAAAAAAAAAGAAAGAAAAAAAAGAAAAGAAAAAAGGAAAGTAAAAAAGGTGCATGGTAGAGAACCAAAGAACAATTTACAAGGAAGTAAAGAAAAATATTTGTTGTTATATATTTTGAATCCTCCCTGATGTTCTTCTGGGTACATGACAATCTTCTCTTTTGTTCTGCTTTATTCTGGTTTGTGGTTTTCTGTTTTTCTTTTTTTCTTACTCTGTTTTTTCAAGTAAAATAATTTTTTAAAAAAGAATATACTGTGCATCTTATAAAACACTGTGACTTGCAAAATTATTATCTCTTACCTCCAAGCAAGCAAAATAAGAATGCATTAACTCTTTTATCTTTAAAAAAAATCTTTATGAGAATGGTCTACTCATGTATTAGAAACTCTAAGATAATAGGTTTTTATAGACTGCTTTCTACAACAGATAACAGACATATAAATGAAAAATACAGAGAATTATAAGATTCAAAACTTAGGGTTTTTATACATACACAAAAAGCCTGTGAGTTGGTCAAGTACAAAACAAACTTTAAAACTTTCCACCACCAAAGGATCTTTAATACATACATTAAGATAATACTAGAGTCCTTGAAAGCTGTATGTAGCCAGAGAGATAGTTTTTTTTTTTTTTCAAAGATCCTTTGATTGTCAATGTCAAAGAGGTTTAAAACAGAAAGACATGCTCACCAAAGGTGTTTGCCATTATCAAAGAAGATGTATTACACTGTCTGGTTCTCCTGATTCCCCTTTTTGGGATAACAGTGTTGATTATATTAAGCCTCAGAATACTACAACAAAGATGGTATTCTCAATGAAATCCATTGTTATTTAAATGAGATCAATATAACAATCAACAAAAAATCTACACGATGAATAAAGAATGGCTATTGCCCAGATTAGATATTAATTAGTGAATGGACAACTTAATGAATCAATTTATAACTATGCCTACCACAGATATATATGAATGAGGTGTAGAATTAAATAGTAGGAACGGTACAGGCTGCATCCAGGAAATTGTAGTCTCCTAACCTGCTCCCTGACACAAAACTACTAATATCGTCCAGCAAGGTTATGTCTGCCAACCATATAATCACTACAATCTCCAAAGAATAGTAACTCTAACTCAAAGGGCAAAGGAGGGAAGATGCATAAGAATATTAAGTATAATGCAACAAATTACCATTAATGAAGAGGGCACAAGTAGATTGTGCTGTAATATAAATTGTGGTGTAAATAAAGATGCTGTAATAGCCTGCCTCAAAATCTTTTCATAGCACAAGTAGATTTTAAAAAGTCTTTTCATACTCCAATCCATTTTCCATTCAGCTGTCAAATTGATCTTTAATTTCAACTTTGACCATGTCTCCCTCTATTCAGTAAATTTCAATGGCTTCAGTTATCTCCAACCCAAATGTAAAATTCTGGACTTTTAAAGTCCTTTATAACTTGGCCCATTCCTACCTTTCTAATGTTTTCACATATTAACATTTCTGGGTCTGAGACACTCTTCCTATTCATCTCTACCTCTTGGCTTTCCTCAAGTCTCAGCCAAAGTTCCACTTTCTTCAAGAAAATTTCCCCATTCTTCCCTAATCTTAATGCCTTCTCCCCAAAATTATCTCCAATTTATCCTGTTTGTATCTTGTCTATGAATAATTGTTTGTATGTTGTTTTACCCATTAGACTGTGAAAGCCTTGAGAAAATGGAGTTCTCTTCTCCTCTCCCCCTTTCTTTGTATTTCTATTTCTTAGCACAGTGTCTAGCACAAAATAGATACTTAATACATACTTAATGCCTCACTGAAGATATGTCGTCAAGGCAATGTATTATTGAAAAGGAGGTGGCTCAGAAATACATAGTAAGTGTGAACAATAGCAAACTGACATAGCTTGAGTGTTTTGATGACACTGTGGAAGGATGTAGCACTAAGACATCAGTTATGTTAAAAATATTAAGATATAATATTATGACAGTGCCCTAGTCTGAAGTCCTTCGACTCACTTGAATCAAAGACTTAATAAGTCTTCACTGAATAAAAAAGACAATTCCAGGGAGAGATCTTATTTCCCTGAAAGTAAAAGATTTAGTACTGTTTATGATGACCAATTAAGAGTGAAAATATCCTGGTTTAGTTCAATTAAGAGAGATATTTGTCTGCCACTGATGAGACTGAAAAGAGATTAAAGAGGAATGAGTGCGCTCTCGGAAGAGACTTTGTTAAAGGGTATTCCAGGAACAACTAATATTACTATTTTTTGTTTGGGTAAGTAAAAATCTCTGAATGTAATCTTCATACATGTATTTCACTTTGCTATGAAAGCTAGGTGGTGTGATGGATACAGCACCAGCCCTGAAGTCAGGAGGACCTGAGTTCAAACGTGGCCTTAGACACTTAAATACTTCCTAACTGGGTGACCTTGGGCAAGTCACCTGACCCCCAACAACCTCAACAATAAATAGAAAAAACTAACGAACAAATAAATAAATAAATAAATAAATAAATAAATAAATAAATAAATGTGTGGATAAAATTAAAACAAAATAAAATATAAATGGAAATGGCTTAGGGAAGAGAGAATTCCAATTAGCAAGGGAAACTTTGCCCTTTTGGACTTCTCTCCAAACAAGATTGCTTGTATATTAATAAAATTGTCTCTTACCCACTTTAGGTAAAATGCAGAAGAGTTTTTCTTCCATAAAAGACCTAGAGAGAGGCTCCCAGTATCTTGGGTAAATCTTTATGGATGATTTATAAGATGTAATGTACATAAGCTAAGATAAGGTGAGAAAAAGATGCAAATATGCACCTGGACAGTGAATAATCTTAATAGCTGACATTTACATAGATATTTAAGATTTATACCAGGCTTGACACACATGAGTTCATTAGATCCTCACAACAACCTTGGGTATGGATACTATAGATACCATTACCCTCACTTTGCAGATGAAAAAAAAAAACTGAGACTCACGTAACTTCTGAATATCAGAGGTGAATGTCTCCTGTCTCTCAACCCAGCCCAATTTTCTACTACAAATACTGCTGCTCCCTACATACATTGATGAGATCATGCCTTAAGAGCCTGGTCTATCTGTGGCAATATCACAATTATTAACTGACAGCCAGTTACCTTCTAGCTGTTTGGAATGAAGAGCAGACTAACCTGCCCCTCCCCCACTCCGCTTCAGGCACAACAATCAGAGCCTCAATGAGACGTGCTGACCCAACGGAGGAGGTGACTTCATCTTACACAAAAGGCCAGGCCACTTGGATTCACAACGGACTTGTTCCCTGAAAAAAAGGGCACCTTTACTGACCTTCTGTTAGGCAGAACTTTGAAGATGTAGCCTCTAATCCTCAAGAACGGGGGTGGGGACAGAAGGGGGGCTGAACAGAGAGTCCTCTAGAATGTGGCCTGATTGGAACAGAAGTGTAGGCAGGCCTTAAAGACACAGCCTTTCTAAGGGCCCGCCTCCAGGCCTTAACCTCCCCACAATAGAGCAGGAGGAGCTCTCTCTTCTGAGCAAAAGAGTCTTTTTTAGAAAAATTCTGCTTTCGATCTTATTTTTCTTGTGCAGAATGAAACTGGTGGGAATATGTATATTAGAATTGCACATGGTTAACATATCTTGGATTATTTGCTGTCTAGGGGAGGGGGTGCGGGGAAAGGCCAGAAAAAATTTAGAAAACAAGATTTTGTGAAGGGTGAGTATTGAAAATTATCCAGGTATATATTGTGAAAATAAAAACCTTTAATTAACAAAAACATTCTGCTTTCCTCTCTCCTTTGGAGGGGATGGGAGGGGCCAGGAGCATTTTGGCAGAAATAAAAGAAAATTTCAAGTCTTTTCTCTTTCCTTTTCTTCCTACTAGGAGTTGGAAAGTTTGAATGCCTTTATTTCAGGGCCCCTGATAGGCCACGGGCAAAGTAATCTATCATCATTCTTTTTTTTTCCCCCAGGAAGGTTTGTGTGCCTTTTATATTTATGATTACTGAGTCAGTGAGGGATTTTGCCCTTAAAAATTTTCTTTATGATTATGACCATAAGATCAAACAGCAAAATTGGATAGAGATATTATTATTAAGGAATACAATTCAATAGAATTACTAGTAAATGTGCATAAAAGTAATTTTGATGGATTTGCATGTTAAGTCCCCATTAAATCTCTCCCTTAAGCAAAACTGTGCTTTATTTAGTGGGCTTCAGCCTCTGATGTTGCCTGTATTAGTCATGACTGAAGATGATCCCAAGAGCATTGGACTGATGATTTGGAATGTGGCAGTCTCATTAATACCTTCTTAATGGAGAAAAGTGAAGAATTCTCTATAATACATGGCTCTACTACAACACAGATATTTCAAGGAATCTCAATAACAGTCTTTCATTCAACCTCCATAGCCTTGTGATAAAGAGATGGCAAGGTCCACTGGAATGAGTTCTGGATTCAGAGTCAAGATCTGGGCTCTGCTCCATCCTGGCTGTTTAACCTAGTTCTGAGCACTTAATGATCCAGGAAATTCTCCAGGGCACCTAAGTTGCCGAGAAGACACAGACCTGATAGGGTGGAGAAAGTTGTTCACTTGAAGTTTCCTTAATGAAATCACAGGTCTAGTAAAACAAAACAACAAAAACCACGATGAGTATTATTTCTTTTTTTTTTTTTAAAGTGGGAAAACTCACCAAATTAGCAGGTATCTCAAAAAAAAAAAAAAAAAAAAAAAAAGGGAAAATGGTAAGTTTTCACTGAGGACAAGCACCCTCATGAACTGCTAGGTAAACTGTCAATTAGTTCAGCCACTATGGAAAACAATTTGGAACTACATCCAAAAAAAAAAAACAAAAACAAAAAAACCCCCACTAAGATGTAATGTAGAAGTAATAGTAATAGTAACAGTAACAGGTTTTACCCAAAGAAACAAAAGAAAGAGGAAAAGGAAAGAAATATATAAAAATAAACATACTAACATTATTGTAACAAAAAAACTACAAACTAAGGGAGTGCCTATCAATTGGAGAATGGCTAAAAAATTGGCATATGAAAATCAGTGAACCATGAAAAATGGTAGTTAAAAAAAAGGTTCAATTTTAGAAACCTAAGACTTGTATGAAGTAATGTAGAGTGAAGTAACTAGAGCTAGGAAAGCAATTTATATAATGACTAAAACACTGTATGAAAAACACTCACAAACAGTGACTAACCATAAGTCTCTAAGACTGAGAATGAAGCATACTTCCTACCTCTTTCCACAGAAATAATGTATTAGACATGCAGAATAAGACACATATTTCTAGACATGACTTTAAACTGTATTGAGTTTATTAAATACCTTTAAAAAAACCCCAAGGTGAATGAAATTCAATTTCATATATAAATCCCTTTATCTGTTCTTCTATTGATTATGTATGGTTGATGCTTTTCAAATTTATAACCAATAAAATTCAAAATCCCCCTCCCAAAGGGAAAACATAAGAGAACACAGGCTTATGCCCTAAAATCTACTGAACTTCTCTTCCCTCCACCTGTTAATTCTATTCATCAAGCAACTTGAAATGTTTCCTTATCTGTGGGAGATTCCCCTGTGAGAGAAAAAGGGAGCAATAAGAAAAATCATCTGTAAACAGAATTCTTTCCTCATAATCTACAAACAGTACAAAGTTTTTCCTTCTAGTTATGGTGATACAGACCACAGCTTCTTAAACTGTGGTTCATGAACCATATTGGGTCTTGCAACTGAATGTAGGGGGTTACAAAATTATGATTTATTAATGTCTGATTTGTATATGTATTTTATATACCTAAAAATCCAGGGTTATATAAAAATTTATCTGGCAAAATGGGGTAACAAGTGGAAAAAGTTTAAGAAGCCCATTAAGAGGGAAGCTCATTCATTCTTCCTGGTTGAGCAGCTAACTCTTTCAGACTCCCTCTAAGACAAACCATCAAGTAGCAAGGGCAGCAATCTACAAGTATCTGGAGGAAAACAGATTGACACACACACACACACACACACACACACACACACACACACACACACACACATTCCCAAAGCTGTTGAGAGCACAATAAATAGCATTCTTGTTCAGGTGTCACAGCCCAGGAAAAGAGTGGTTCTATTTCTAGGTCAATCTTCCTATCTGGTAGTCATTCAGCAGATGATTTCTATTGTTTCAAATGCCAGGGATAATCGCCTGCTTTCAGGTGTTATTCTACTAGTTCATTGTGAAGTGCATCTCTCTCCGAAGGCTCTATGAGAGTAGAGTCTCTTGATGCTTTAGCTTTTCAGCCTTAGTTAAAAAGAATTATTTGCCATCAAAGACTTAGTAAACTATACTAGAGATTTCTGAAAAGACTAAATAATTATACTTTCTAAGGAGATTTCAGTGAAATAATTGAATTTACTATATACTTGTTTTTCAGTGTCATCAGGAATATAGATAATAGGAAAGAAATCATATAAATGGATCCCACACTAGAAACATTTATAATCTAACTAAACAATATATATGCAAAAACAAAAAAAAATGAGATTTTAACAAGCATAATTTTGGATTAAAATACAGATGCATTTTCCACTTTCCACAATAGTTACATGCTTTTAAAAAAGGGACATGGACCAGATTATGTATTGGTTTGTAATTTAAAGCAAGTAAAGAGTAGTCAAGACAGGTGGGAAGAGTATCAAGAATGAGTAGGGTCTCAAAAACCTCGCGAAGACAATATCACAAAAAGGAGAGTGATCAGCTATGACAAAATGAGGAAAGTCCAAAAAGGCCAGCAAGTTTGTCAATTAAAGGGTCACTGGTTATTCTGGAGAAAGCAGTTTCCATGGAATGAAATCAGGAGCTAAAAGTGATAAAGAGAATGAGAGGAATGGAAGTGGAAGCAATGATTGCAGATGTCGTTCTCAAAGAGTTTAGATACAAAAAGGAAGAGAAGTATAGCTAGCATAATGGCAGGGATGGACATGTCAGGAGAGTTGTTTGAGGAGGGACACATGGTCACTTGTTAGCAGCAGGGAAACAGCCAGTAGACAGCAAATGATTGAAGATCAGATGGGGAATGGGGATAAAAGAGTGAGCAATCTGCCAAAGAAGATGAAATGGAACAAAATCATTTGTACATGGAGAGGGGTTTGCCTTCAAAGAAGGACCACTTTTTTTTTAGGGTAGCTTTTTTTTAAAGTGGATATCAACATCTTTTTCCTTTTTTAAAAAAATTATTAAAGCTTTTTATTTACAAACATATGCATGAGTAATTTTTCAACATTGATCCTTGCAAAACCTTGTGTTCCAATTTTTCCCCTCCTTTCCCCCCACTTTCTCCCCTAGCTGGAAGGTAGCTCAATACACGTTAAATATGTTAAAATATATGTTAAATCCAATATATGTATACAAAATTATACAGTTTTCTTGCTGCACAAGAAAAAGATCAAGAAGGAAGGGAAAAAACTGAAAAAGAAAACAAAATGCAAGCAAACAACACTAGAGAGTAAGAATGCTATACTGTGGTTCACATTCAGTTCCCACAGAGGACCACTTCTTTATGTGAGATTGGGTGAAGGAGGAGATAGTAGCTAAAGATATCTGAGTGGCATGAAGTGAAAAGGAAAGGAGAAGAGGAAGCTCTTGGGGAAATGGACGCAATTTTTTTTAGTAAAATAGGAGATAAGGTTTTCAATTGGGAGGATGAGAAGAGAGGAAGTCATGAGAAGTTGAGGAAGAAAGAAAAGCCTTTGTTCAAAGTGATAATCAACTGGAGACCTACATAAAAAGAATGCCTTGTTGTAAATGGGCTTATAAGTAAAAAATCAAATCAATTGTGTTTATACCTCCTAAAGAAGGTGGGTTTTGATTTAATTTTTGAAAAGACACATTGGTGGAGAACAGTATATAGGGGTATGTGCACTGCAAAGAAAAGAAAGAACAAGAATAGCTTCCACTACCCCAAATCCACTGCTCTGTCCCCAGAATCTTTCCACTTTAGTAACCTTTTATCTGTTGGGTACATATATGTACATTGATGATGGCATGTCTTTCCCATTAGAAAATGAGCTTCTCAAAAGGAAGAAATGGTTTTTGCCTTTCCTTATATTCTCAGTACTTAGCACAGTGCCTGGCACACAGAAAACATTTGCTTAATAAATGCTTGCTGACTTAAGTATGTGACCTGGGCAAAGCCATTTAATTTCTCTATTACTTAGATTCCTAATCTGTAAAATGAAGGAGCTACATTTGATGTCCAATGATATTCATGTCCTTTCCAGCATTAAGTCTATGATTCTATGATCTTCCAAAGTTGATTGCAGATAAATTCTGTTTTCAATTTCCTGGAGCAAAGAAGAGTAGTACTGGGGGGAAAGGCATTATTGGATTTAGAGTTTAAAAACTTGGATTTGAATCCTGGTTTTGCTCCTTAGCTTATGTATGATTTTGGGCAGTGTGGCAGAGTAAGTTGATCCCCTGATTTGGTTGCAGACACAGGGCGTGGGTTCAAATCCCAACTTTGTCCCTTCCTACCTAGGGTGACTGAAGACAAGTTACTTAACCTCTCAGCATCTGAGTTTCATTATCTATGAAACAAGAGTTATACTAAACAATGGTATGAGTGTAAGGGAATACTATTGTTCTATAAGAAATGGTGAATAGGCTGATTTCAGCAAAGTATGGAAAGACTTACATGAAGTGATGCTAAATAAAGTAGAACCAAAAGTACACTGCACACAGCAATAGCAAGATTATGTGATGATCACTTGTGATGGACTTGGCTCTTTTCAACAATGAGGTGATTCAAGGCAATTCCAGCAGACTTGTGATGGAAAGCGCCATCCATATGCAGAGAGAACTATGGAGGCTGAATGTTGATTGAAGCAAAGAGTCATACAGCAAGGACATGTAAAGTATCTCAGGCCAGATCTGAACTTATGTCCTCTTGAATCCAGGCCCAGTGCTCTATCCATTGCTCCATCCAGCTGCTTCCCCTATTTCTAATTTTGTATGAATTAGGGCTTTATTTTTGCAAAAGTTTTTTAAATTAAATCAAAGTTCATGTAGTTCCTTTGTGTCTTGGCAAATAATACTCCGAAGTATTTTTTATTGTCTAAAGTTATTTTAAATGGCATTCCTCTTTCTGTCTCTTCCAGATGGGTTTTGTTGCCAACATATAGAAATGCTAATGATTTGTGTGGATTCATTTTATATACTACAATTCTGCTAAAATTGTTGTTTCAAATACTTTTTAGTTGGCTCTCTAGGATTCTCTAAATATGCTATACATCATATTACCAGTGAAAAGGGGTAGTTTTCTTTCCTGATTTTATTTTTTCCTTCAACTTTTTTTTTCTAGTCTTACTGCTAGAAGCTAGCATTTCTAGCACAATGATGTATAATGATGTGATAATGGACAATTTTTTTCTTTATCTTTGATCTTACTGGAAAGACTTCTAGTTTATCCCCATTACAGATAATGCTTACTTCTTGGTTTTACATAAGAAAGCCTCTCTTTAGTCCCATGCTTTCTAATGTTTTTGACAGGAATAGGTATGTTTTGTCAAAAGCTTTTTCTACATCTATTAATGTAATGGTATGATTTTTGTTGCTTTTGCTACTGATATAGTCAGCTATACTTTTAGTTTTCTTAATATTGAATCAACTCTACATTTCTGGTATAAATCCATCCCATAAAAAGAAACAAAGAAGAAAAATAATCTTCTTGCTCATGTTTTATTTAAAATATTTTGCATTTTCATTGAACATGTATAGCCTATGTGAAAAAATTTACTGAATCAGGGAAGGAGGGAGGGAGAAAATTTGAAATTCAATACCAAAAAAAAAAAAAGTGTTAAAAATTGTCTTTATATGTAACTGAGGGAAAAATAAAATAGTATTTGAATTTTTCTTTCTTGATGAATTGTAGTCTTCTTTCTCTGGTTTAGATATTAAACCCATATCTGTGTCATAAAAGGAACTTGGTAGGACTATCTCTTCATCTATTTTTTCAAATTCTTCATATAATAATGGAATTCTTTTTAAATGTTTGGTCAAATTCACTTGGGAATCCATCAGGTCCTGGATGATTTTTTCCCTTTAAGGAGCTTCCTTATGGATTGTTCAAGTTATTTTGTCAAAGCTATGTTTATTTAAGCATATTTCTTCTTTTGTTAATTTATTCAATTTATATTTTGCAAATATTCCTTTATTTCATTTATATTGTCAGTTTTATTGGTATATAGTTGGGCAAAAAAACCTAACAATAGCTTCCATTTCATCTTCATTGGTGGTACATTCACTCTTTTTATTTTTCATGCTGATTATTTGGTTTTCTTCTTTCTTTTTAAAAATCAAATTAGCCAATGGTTTATTTTATTTTTTTCTCCATAAAACCAATTCCTATTTTTATTTATTAGTTTAATTGTTTTTTAACTTTTAATTTTATTAATCTTTTCTTTGATTTTCAGGATTTCCATTTTAGAATTTAATTAGATATTCTAAATTTGTTTTCTAGTTTGTTTCTTTTAGCTGTGTGGCCAATTTGTTCATCTGCTTTTTCTCTCTTTTATTGATGTAACCATATAGCTATAAAATATGCTGTAAAACCTCTTTTGGCTACATCCCCTGAATTTTATTATGTGGTCTCATTGTTCTAATTATTTATAATGAAATTATTGTTTGCAATTTTTATTGCATTATGATGTAAAAAGGGTGAATTTAGTATTTCTGCTTTTCTGCATTTGTTTATAAGTTTTTTATGTCTTAATACATGGGAATTCTTAAGCAGGTGCCATATACAGCTGATAAAATGTGCTCCTTTATATTTTCATTCAGGATTCTCAAGAATTCTATCACATCTTATTTATAATTCAATTCATCTCTTAGCTCCTTTTTTGTTTATTTTATGGTTAGATTTATCCAGGTCAGAGGCATAAATTGAAGTCCCCTATTAGTATGGTTTTACTGTTTATTTCCTGCTATAATTCATTTAACTTTTCTTCAAAGAATTTGGATGCTAAAACATTAAATGCATACAATTTTCAATATTGATATTGATTGTTTATAGTATCTTTTGGCAAAATGTAGTTTACTTTATTATCTCTTAATTAGATCTATTTTGGCTTTTGATTTGCCTGACATCATTATTACTCACCTGCCTTTTTACTTCAGCTCAAGTATAATCAATTCTGCTCTTCCATTATTTTGATTCTATGTATCTTCTGTTTCAAGAGTGTTTCTAATAAATTCTACTATCTGCTTCTGTTTATGAGTACATCCTATTCACATTCATAATTGTGATTGCTAACTATGTATTTCCTACCATCTTACATCCTCTATTTGTCACTTTTTATGTATTGTTCCCTCCTCAAAAGTCTGTTTTGCTTCTCACCGCTGTCTCTTAATCTACCCTTTCCTTCTTTTTCTTAACTCCTTCCCTTATTACATTCCTGTTGAGCATGATAAGAAAGAGATTCAAGTGTTGACTACTTCCTCCCCTATTTTCCCCTTCACTGTTAAAAACTTTGCCTCATAGCCCTCTTTGTAGTGGCCAGAAACTGGAAAGTGAGTGGATGCCCATCAATTGGAGAATGGCTGAATAAATTGTGGTATATGAATATTTTGGAATATTGTTCTGTAAGAAATTACAAGCAGGATGATTTCAGAAAGAGAGACTTACATGAAGTGATGCTGAGTGAAATGAGCAGGACCAGGAGATCATTATATACTTCAACAACGATACTACATGATGATCAATTCTGATGGATGTGGCCATTTTCAACAATGAGATAAACCAAATCAGTTCCAATAGAGCAGTAATGAATTGTACCAGCTACACCCAGCAAAAGAACTCTGGAAGATGACTATGAACCACTACATAGAACTCCCAATCCCTCTATTTTTGTCCACCTGCATTTTTGATTTCCTTCACAGGCTAAGTGTACACTATTTCAAAGTCCGATTCTTTTTGTACAGCAAAATAAACTGTATGGACATGTATACATGTATTTTATTTAACTTATGCTTTAACATATTTAACATATTGGTCAACCTGCCATCTGGGGGAAAGGGTGGGGGGAAGGAGGGGAAAAGTTGAAACAAAAGGTTTTGTAATTGTCAATACTGAAAAATTGCCCATGCATATATCTTGTAAATAAAAAGCTATTAAAAAAAAAAAACACTTTGCCTCATTTACATGAAGTAATTTCCCCCATTCTTCCGTTCTCTTCCCTCCTCTCCCAGTCCATTACTCTTTTCCACCATTTTATGTTTCTTCTGAAATCATCACAATATATAAGATTCACATCTATCTCCTCTTTCTAATTATACTCTAATTATACTCCTGCTTAAATGATGATAAAATTTTGATGGATTACAAGTCTCATCTTCCCATAGAGAAATATAAATAGTTTAACATTTTTATAAGTTTAGTATGATTTCTTTCTCCCGTTTACTTTTTTTTAATACTTCTTTTGTGTCTTATGCTTGAATGTCAAATTTTCTATTCAGCTCTGGCCTTTTCATTAGGAATACTTGAAAATCTTCTATTTCATAAAATATCCATTTCCCTTTGTTGAATTACACTCAGTTTTACTGGATAGGTGATTTGTGGTTGTAATCTTAGTTCCTTTGCCTTTTGGCATAGTCCAACCTGGATCTCCTTTATAGCATTTCCTAAATCTTTTGTGATCTTTTGTTTGACTCAATTTGATTCACTTTGGTATGCTTTTTAAAGTTGTTTGGAGGAAGACATTGGGAGATGTAGACAAAAATCTTCACCTTGCTCTGCCACTCTGGCTGTGATCCCCATATTAGGTTTTTAATAAAGTCTCTAGATACCTACCTACCCTCCTTTCCTCCTTCCCTCTCTCCCATTGAGCACCTAAAATTGACCAAATTTTCCTATTTGTACATTTCAAATCTTCCAATGCTGTAATGACCTTCCTGCCATGTCCTTTAACACTGAGTTGCACTGGTTTTTATCTACTTTCTATATTTCACATTACCTTTAGGGCAAGTCCCCAAGTGACTACTTGAACTATTGTTTTTCAGGATGACCTTTGGTTTGAATTGCCCATAAAATTATTACTTTGGGATTTTTGTGGAACCTTTATTTTATGATTAATTTGCTGAATATAAATATAAATATATATATATATATATATATATATATATATATGCATGTATATATACAAACACTGACTCTAAGGCCTAACTTTCTCTTTTTCTATAATCACAGACTTTACTGCCAATCTTTGTCAGCAGTCTTGAAAATGTATGCCACTGCCTAGAACCATAAAGACAAATGAGCAAAAAGATTTAGAATAAACAATATATATTCATCGTATCTGATAGAAAACACAACTCCCAATGATGGTACTATGTTGATAGCATTATCTTTTCCTGAATGCCATTTTAAGAAATTTTTAATTCATAAGAAATCTTTTTTGTCAAAATATAAATTCTTCAGAGATTGTGACTTTTTCATTCTTTCTTAGTATTTAGTACAATACTTCACACACAATTAAGTACTTAATAAGTACTGAATAGATTTGAGTTTACTTATTCTTAGCTGATTCTTAAGAGACTTTTCTTATATTAAAAATCCAACTTGAAAATTAAATGATTTTTTTAAATGTCAGTTTTTTCTAATTAAAGAAAAAATATAAAATTCACAAAGTAAAGCTCATTCCACTCAAAAACCATTTCCAGAGTCCAGTCTCATTTTTTTCCACAAAAGCAGAATTATTTTACTGAAATAATGCTCCCTATTAACAACATATTTTGGACTTTAGTTATGAAAAAGGTCAAATTATTCACTAACTACATGAAATTTTCCTTATATGATAAATATGATATTATAATATTCTCAGGACAGAAGGATCATATTCAACTTTCTCTTTTTGTCATTCTTCATCTCCTAGTTATAAAGTTGAGAATTTTATGTATGGAGTTTTGGATATATAGGAATCTTGGTTATCTGGTAAATTGTATTCCATGTAGATAGCAGAGTTTGGTCATATGAGCAGTGGTCCTCAAACTTTTTAAATAGGGACCAGTTCACTGTCCCTCAGACTGTGGGAGGGCCGGACTATAGTAAAAACAAAAGCTCACACTGTCTCCACCCCTTAGCCCATTTACCATAACCTGGCAGGCCCCATAAAAGCGGGTGTGTCTGGCCCGAAGGCTGTAGTTTGAGAACCCCTGATATAGAGGATCTGAGTAATGATCTGATAGCTCAAATAACCTAAAATAAATATGCTCATTATTGGATGATGACACAGCTTCAACTAAATTAGACTGAACAAGAAGCAGGAGTAGACTAGATCTATGAATGGAAAATAGGAAGACAATTTTATGGGAAACTAGTTTAACTATTAAGAATGATATGTAGAAAAAAGGCACAGAGATGAAAGTGGGAAAGACATCCAAAGGAATTTTGGCAATATCAAAGACCATGATGGGAAAATAAGAGAGAAAACTGATATAGTCAAAGGTAAGCTAGTTAAAGCCTTCTGAAACCAACTCAGAGAATGGAGGACAGGAAGATAATGGGAATGCAGTGAAAAATAATTCAAGTGTCTATGTGAAAGAGAGATTATTCTTGCTCACTTTCACAGAAAATCAAACTCATCAAGTGAAATGGAAAATTTTTTTGTTGTTGGACTTGATACCTGTTATTACTTTTCCCAATACATTTAAAACCTTAAAAGTGTTTAGTTGTAATATACCTTACTGTCTTGAAACTTTTTACTCATTTCATCAACCATCCATGTCCAAATAACAATTGTTCTGTTTTAGTAGTCAACAGAATCAGAGATTAATAGAAGGATATATTTTTATGAACATAGAAAAAATAGGGCTAAAATAAAAGAATGTTTTGGGCAGAGATTTTAGAAAAGATAATGATTAAAAAAAACATGGTTATAGGCCAAGAGGATAGTAAACATTTTTAAAACTATCTTTGTACATGTCTGAATAGTTCCTCTTTTATCCAACACTTATGATAAAAATAAGTTTTTTAAAGTACAAAACTGCATAATTTCTGTAGTATTGTCCTAAAACCACTTTTGAAATACTTAAAATAACATTGTTCTTTGGCTTTCTTTATCTTTTTCTGAACATCTTTCCTATGTATTTATCCAGGATTTGAGAAGGTCATTACTATTTACACAGTTGTTATTTCTATATATGATGTGGTTCTGCTTTTTTCAGGCTTTATTATTACATATATTTTACTATTTTCTTCATATCTGTGTAATTCTGGTGCTATTTTCCATAACATTCATAAATCACAGATAGGTGGTTTCTAGTTTTATTGTGACTAATGCTTCAAAGTATGCATATTAGAAATGATTTTCCCCCCCAACAATCACATATATAGGGAACTGCTTTAGTAATAGGGTCAATTGTTTGGAGAATAAACAACTTTATATTCTCACTGTTTTATTAATTACATTGCTTTTCAAGAAGACTACCATTTCACTCACACATCAACGTAATAATTTTGTGACACTTTTTCTACAATGGAGGTAGCATTGATTTTTATAATTTTAAAACTTTCATTATCAGATTGATTACCTTCCAATTTTTTTGTATTAAATAGCTCTCAGTTTGCCCAAAAGTAAAATTCAATTTCTGAGGCTGGGGTTAAGTGACTTGCTCAGGGTCACACACCTAGGAAGTGTTAAGTGTCTGAGACCAGATTTGAACTTGGGTCCTCCTGAATTCAGGGCTGGTCCTCTATCCACTGCGCCACCTAGCTGCCCCCAGTAAAATTCAATTTCAATAGACACTTATGTAGTGGCTATTATGTGCAAGACCTACACTGTGCCATCACTAATAGTATAGTTTCTAGTGAGTTAGATAGAATTTTGTTCCCCTCAGTTAATAGAATTAATTCCCTCTCTTCAGTAGCAAGTTAAATACTACTCACTTTTCTGAGATGAAATCACATAATGAAATATAAATTTACTGAAAACTCTCACTTCAACTTTATATTTATTGAATAATTTTTGGTAAATATCCCCCCCCCCAATGAAGCTAAAGGAGTAAAATTCAGACTAAGTGGCTAGTGTGTGAGGGATTTTGATTTGTTTTGAGGTATACTGTGGAAAAGAAGATTTAAAAATAGACTGCTGCTAAAATTAAAAAACAAACAAAAAGTATTCATTCATAATTGGCTTCTTTTTGCTCTGATAAGGAGAATGATTTTTTAAACACAAATGAAGGAACGAAAATAGCTAATAGGAAGGTAAAAACTCAAATTAGCAGACAATAAGTAGTTGCCCTTGAAATTTACCAAACCCAGAAGAACAGAAGAACTGCATTCCAGGATATTGAAAGAACTGGTAAATGTGACTGATTTTTGTTGGTAATATAACAACCCCCACAATAATAAAAACAGGAAGACATAATGCTTTTGCAACATGCTTATATATTCTCTCATTTGATCCTTACATACAACCATGTAAGATAAGTGCCTTTTTTTTATCCTTTTTTTTTTTTTTTTTTTTTTTTTTTTAAACAGAAGAAGTAACCCAGACAGATAAAGGATAACTTGTCTAAGGTCAAACAGTATTTGAAGCAGGATTTGGCAAGCACAGAATTATGTCTGCTATACCGCACAACTATGAAGGATCTTGGAGAATAGAAGCAATTCTTCAGGACTAGAAAATTATAAATATTTTTATTTTCAAAAAAAAAAAAGAGAGAGAGAGAGAGAGAGAGAGAGAGAGAGAGAGAGAGAGAGAGAGAGAGAGAGAGAGAGAGAGAGAGAGAGAGAGAGAAAAGAACAAGATCCCACAAACCTGGCAAAATTTCAAAATGTTATTAAAAGGATAATTTATTAACATCTAAAAGAGGAAGCAATCATCACAACTTAGCTTCAAGAGTGAGTCATGTCAAACTGACTTCATTTCTTTTTGTAATGATGATTAAGAAAATTTTGTTGATACAGTTTTTAAGTTTTGTATAATAGATAGACAAGGTAGCATGGTTGTCTCCAAACTTTTAAAATCACATGCCCTTAGCAGCAGGGGAAAAAAAATTGAGCATACACTAACTATATATATATATATATATTTATTTATAGGTGTTATTTATATATGTGATTTTAACTTCACTCAATTTTCATATTTGGTTTTAATGACTTTTATAAATGAAAATAGATATCTTGTATAGACAGCTCCACTTGGAAAAAGCGTATTACATCATGATACTCATTTTGTAATCTTATCTAAGCAAGGGTTTTTATTGAAATTCTGTTAGTAAATTTCCATCTTTTTGATATCTAAAGATGTTGCATCTTAATATTCTCAATAAATTCATTCAAAATACATTGAAACTTAATTTGGTCTATGTCTAAACTTCTTAAAAAATTCTCTATCAATCATTGTTAGAGTATGCCTACTTGAAAGTGTTTCTAGGTGATATCTTTAACTCTTTAAGAACAACAAAATCACATAATGGTATAAACATTTCTAATCATATTTTCAAAATGTCTTTTCCATAGCACAGTTACTTAAAAAAAACAAAAAACAAAACAAAAACACACACACACACACACACACACACTCACACACACAAAAAAAACCAGGTACTTTATCATTAATTGTTAAAAAGTCATCTGGGAACTATACCTAGAGAGAGCACTATGGAAAATGAGTATGGATTACAACATAGCATTTCTACTCTTTCTGTTGTTTGCTTCCATTATTGTTTTCCCTCTCAGGTTTTTTTTTTTTGTGTGTGTGTGTATTTTTTTTTTTTTAACTTTCTTTCTAGATCCGATTTTTCTTGTGCAGCAAGATAACTGTATAAATATGCATACATATATTGTACTTAACATATACTTTAACATATTTAACATGAATTGGACTACCTGCCATCTAAGGGAGGAGGTGAGGGAAGTTGGAACAGAAGGTTTTGCAAGGGTCAATGTTGAAAAATTACCCATGCATAGTTTGTAAATAAAATTTTTTTTTAAAAAATCATTTGAGGCAGCAAGATGGCACAGTGGATAGAGGACCAGTCCTGGAGTTAGGAAGATCTGAATTCAAATCCAACTTCAGACACTTGATACTCCCTAGGTGTGGTACCCTGAGCAAGTCACTTAAACCCTGATTGCCTTACCTCCCCTCCCTCCCCCCCAAAAAAATCACCTTTTTTGATTTCCAGGATATATAGGAATAGTCAAAGGATATGAAAACATAGTTCTCAAAAAGAATAACATATTGTTAGCTACCATGGAAGGAAGGAAGAAAGGAAGGAAGGAAGGAAGGAAGGAAGGAAGGAAGGAAGGAAGGAAGGAAGGAAGGAAGGAAGGAAGGAAGGAAGGAAGGAAGGAAGGAAGGAAGGAAGGAAGGAGGGAAGAAAGGAGGGAAGGAGGGAAGGAAGGAAGGAAAACAAAGGGGAAGGGGGGAAGGGGAGTGAGGGTCAAAAGTCAAAAATCAAAAATAAATCTGAGATTTTGCCTCACATTCAGTAACCTGGAAAACTAGAATAGTAAATGTCAGAGGGGTTGTGGAGAGAAGGGAACATAAAAAATACAAATCTTGCTGTTTAAAATTACCCATTTCCCACATCCTATATCCTTCTTCTTTATTTACACAGCCACTATCTTCATTCATTCTCTTCATCTCTGGTCTAGTTAATTGTAAAGGTCTCCTAATAGATCTCCTACTTCAAATTTCTACCTACTTTAGTCCAGCCTTGAACACGATTTTCTTTAAACATGGTTCTGATTATGCCGTTATTTCACTCAACAAATTTCAGTACCTTTAGGATAAAATGCCATACAAATTCCTTTGTTTGGCTCATAAAGCTCTTCCAGCATCATATCCTGTAATCTGACCTTCTTTTGCTTCCTTACACTCTACATTCCATCTCCCATCCGTGTCTTTGGACCAACTGTCCCTCATGTCTAGAATAAACTTACTTCTCATCTGCATCTTGTCAATCTCTATCCTTTTCATGATACAACTCAAACAGCTTCTTACCTGAGAAGTCTTTCCTGATGTCCATCCTAACCTTTACAAACAGTCCTTCTAAGGCATTCGATTATTTTGTATTTATTCTCTTTATATTTAATCTGTATTTATGTATGTATTTGCTATCTATTCCATGAGAATGTCAGCTTCTTAATAAAAGAGATTATTTCAATCAATAGAGATTATTTCAATCCTTAAAATTCCCTCCACAGCTAGATACAATGCCTAGTTTATAGTAATGATTTCAATTTTGACTAATTGATAATACACTATTGGTGGATTTGTAAAAATGCTACCATAATGAAAAACAACTTGGAATTATGCTAAGACAGTGACTAAATGTTTACATTCTTTGATGGAAAGATCCCACTGCTAGGCATATGTCTCAAAGAGATTAAGATGGAAAGGTCTAAGATACACCCAAATATTTATAGAAGCACTTTTTCTGTAGTATCAAGAAATGAAAAACAAATAAGTTACTCATCAATTAAGGATTGGCAAAACACACTATGATCTGTCACTGTGACAGAATGTTACGGTACTGTAAGAAATGAATATGTACAATATATGAAGCTATTAGAAGAATTATAAAGTAAGCAGAAAAAGGAAAACAATATATGCAATAACTACAGCAATACAAATGGAAAGAAAATAATTGAAAGTAATCACTCTAATAATATTGACTAAGCTTGGTCCTGAAGGAGGAATATAAGAATGAACCATCTTCCTATTGTTGTAGAGTTGGGTAGTTCTGGATGTGGAATACTTGTGCTATTGTACTTGAATGATGTGTTGATTAGTTTCCTTATACTTTTTATTCTCTATATTTTTAATGTTCATTGTTGTAAGAGCTAATTCTATGAATGGGGCAAGGGGTCATAATGAGAAACAAAGGTGATATAAAAAAAATTACATTTCAAAAATGTCATTTTTGCCTTGAAGGTAAAATCAATTATGATTAGGGGGAGGGAAGAATATCCATAGATAACACACTACAAGTTATTTGTACTAGTAGAGGAGTTCAAGAAATTTAGTATTCTGAACCTTTTTCTGAAAAAACAAAAATGTATTACATTTTACAGTTTGATAATTCTTTTAAATACGTTGCCAGGAAATAACCAGCAAACTTCTCTGAAGAAAAGACTGGCATATGAAATCTTTTAGGGTTAATGTTTTAGAAATTTTATGTTTTAGTTGTTCTTTCCAAATAAATTCTTCAAGGTGAAAAGTTTGCATTTTTGCCAATACTTGAATGCTCAAAAATGTTTTTGAATTGTATCATTCCTTTTTCAATTTTTTTCAAAGATAGTTTTCTTATGGTTTGCTTCATAAATTTGGGGAACCTACTGTCATGCTAAAAACTTTAACAAACATCATCTTATTTGAACTTCAGAATAAGAGGGGGAAATGCTATTATGATGCCCATTTTATAGCTGAGGAAACTGAAATAGAGAATAAGGAACTTGTAAGGGTTTGGTCACCCAGGTGGCAAACAAATGGGATACTGGATCTGCAGTCAGGAAGACACTTCTTCCTGAAACACTGACTGGCTGGGTAACCCTGGGCAAATCACTGCACCCTGTTTGCAGTGAAGGAATTGGCAAGCCACTCCAGCACCTTTGCCAAGAAAATCCCAATGGAGCCTCCAAAAATTGAATATGACCCAAAAAGTGAACAACAAGAAAGTTTGGGCCCCACAACTAGTAAGTGTCTAAGGCTGAATCCAAATTCAGATCTTGATTCCAAGGTCAGTACTCTCACCACTGCACCATCTAGCTAGTAAGTGTATAGGTTGAAACCAAGTATATGATTTTCTCAAATACTGGAATGGATTTATGACTTCAGTAATTCAAAAGTTTCTTCCAACAAGCACTCAGAAAACAAGTGTTTTTGTCAGACCCTGTGTAAGTGCTAAGGACACAAAACCAAAAATGAAATAGTTTCTGTCCATAAAGACCTGATGTTCTATTGAGGTAGACAACATGTAGCTAAATAAGCATGTAAAAAATATGAACAAAATAAATACAAATTAATATTGAATGGAAAGGTACCAGAAGCCACAGGAATCAGGAGATACTTCACGTAGAAGCTGGTGCCTGAGTTATCTTGAAGCATATGAAGAATTTTGGGCCACAGAGGTGATGAGGGAGTACATTCCAGATCTGGAGCAAATGCAGAGCAATGGGAGCCAGTGTTACGCATGAGGAACTTCCACTATGTAGGCAGGATGGTGGAATAGAGTAAGAGAAGGAATGTATGAAAAGGCTTGAAAAGTAGGTTGGGGCCTGGCTTTTAAGGGCTTCCAACAAAAAAGAGAGAGAGAAAGATTATATTTGACACTAGTCAATGGGGACTCATTTGGAGTTCACTGAGCAGGGAAAGAACATGGTTCAGACCTGTGCTTAGGAAACTCATTTTGACAACCATATGAAAGATGTAGTAGAGAGAAGAGATGAGGCAGAGGAACTAATCCCTGTAATAGATGCTCAGATCTTGGACCAAGGGCAACGGCTGAGTGAGTAGAGAGAAGAGAACATATATAACTAGTGTTAAGATCTATTAACTAAACAGCCACATGAATTGAATTAAAGCAACAAATCCAAGATGACACAGAGATAACAAACATAGGTAAAGGATGTTCTACCATTGATAGGAAGAAGGGCTGTGCTAGAAATCACAGCCTATCCATGTTACTCATTCCTTCCCACTGAAAATGAAAGGCAGTGGGCAAGCTGCACTTCCCACTGCTGCACAGGACCTCGACCAATGGATAAGAGGTTCTTGAAGCAGGAAGCAGTTCCAGGGAGCAGAGGCTATGGCAATATTTGAGGATGGAGGAAGGATTCCTCATTACATCCATGCAGGGGTTGCTGGTGCTTGGGTAACAATTAGGTGATAACTATCCCAAAGGAATGTTGGCTGAGACAAGAGATTCAGGACTTGCACAGTTCCAAGTTCAAAATTAGGGATTATTTGACGATAATAGATAAAGATGAGGGTTTTTTAGGGGGTGGTAGGAGAAAAGCCCTATATGATTTCTGGGGAGATTTTTTTCCTCCTTCACTTGGCTGGTCAGTTCATAGTTCTTGTCCATGAACTGTTTTATATTTTCATCATAATTAGGGCAAAGGGGTAGAGACACATTAAATTTGCCAGTAATTGAAAGCAAGAATAATTAACACTTTGGATGAAAAATCAAGGTCTTCAAATCAAGGATCCCTTTTCAGGGACATTATAGAAAGCACTGGCTTATAGCTGAAAGGGAATTTAAAGGATATTTGATCCAATCTTATCATTCTACATATGAGGGTCACAAACTAAGAACCTGGGAAATAAATTAGGAACTGAACTTGTTGGTTTATGAAGGCCTAACCAGGTCTGAGACTCTCATGTTGCTTCTGTTTTGAAAAAAATATATATACCAAGGAAAATTTGTTAGTGATATTAGTCTCTATAAACACTCCAAAAAGTAGTGTTCCACTTTTCTTTGAGTAAAATATTCTACTTTTCTTTACCTTTTCCCAAGCAAATGCCAATAAAGAAAATTCATGGTGGAGTGTTTCATTACAATTTTCTTTACATCTGCTTCATTATAATTAATTCATCCTTTGAAAAATGTTACTAGCAACAGCTGCTGGTTAAGAGAAGAGGGCATTTAATAATTTCAAAACAGAAAATTTTTATACTAATTTTTCAAATAGTTGTGCAATCCTGAGTAAGGCACGCTTATTTATTTCTCAAGATCTCAGTTTCCTTTTTAGTAAAAAATGGAGTTGGCCTGGATAATCTCTAAGATGTCAGCTGGAAGATACTTTAAGATCCATCAAGACTATCTTTACAAAAAGGGAAACCAAGGCATAGAGATTTTCATGTTAAGTGACTTCCATGAGGTCACCTGATTTGTATCTGAGGTGGAAAAGAGAACCTAGGTTTTCCTGATCCTATCTACTATACCATGTAAGATGTAGCTGACAGTTTAAAGGGATGAGTCTATGATCCTTGTGATAAAAATCAGGTGAAAGACCTGATTTTGTAAATACTATATTAAAAAAACAACAACTACAACAACAAAAAACTACTTAGGTTCTACCACTCATTACTTTGATTCTTACCAGTTAAAAATACATAATCAGAGATGATATAAGTGCTTTGATATTTATTTAAGCATATCTTAAGTTTATACAGAGAGAAGTAGAAGGTATAATGGTCATAAATTGAGAGTCTTCCAGAACCCAATTATGCTTTATGACTACCCCTTAACTTTTTTAAGCATGAGTTTCCACAACTATAAAACAGCAGTAATATTTTTTATATCTTCTTTGTAGGGTATGTACTAGGGATAGGAACTGGGTCAGTGATTTCATGGTATAAGGGATTCTTGAGGGATAAATTCTTCACTAGAGCAAGTGGGCAGTTGATAGTCTTAAAAGAGTTCCCTGGAGTGGAGATATACATACATGCAGACTGAAGGCTCATGGCAACACTCTCAAATGCAGTTAAAACCAGATTAAAATATAACTGAGAAATACTTAACAAAATAAAAAATACAATAAAGCAAAGATAACGATAATCAGTATGTCTTATAAGATGTTATAAGTCTTGTAAGACATTATAGGACTCATTAATATAAGTCACAAGATGCCAGCAGAGATTCTTACATACAGGAGAGTGACCCTGTTTGTATATGGGTTTGACACCCTTGGCTAGGAATACTGGCCAGTAGAAAGACCCACAACCCTCACAGGATAAAGGGTGCAACTTGAACCCAGATCATTCTTGCCTGAAGACTAGTTCTTTACCCACTCAACTGTGTTCATTCTCTACTTAGGAACTACAAAAATCTGAAAGGCAGTAGCTCCTTATATTCCAGGCCCATCCTTCAAGTTCTCCTAGTTTGACCCTTGTGTCAATGAGACAGATAATTCTTGGACCAGCAACGTGCCAGAATTATAGGTACCAAGGCTGGGGTATACCTACCTTTTGGGGGGCAAGAGCTCCTTTCAGGGCATCACTCAGACAGAGATCACAGTAGTAGCCCCTAGTATTCCAGCCTGTTAACGCAGTAGTAGTCATATCTATCAACTGGTAGGGGAGCGAAAAGAGCAGATTCCTGCTGAGAGAAACCTAGCTGTTTGTGTGGGGATAAAGAAACCTCTTATGAGAGCCTCTGCGTTTCAAGAAATGTGAAGCAGAGAGCCAGCCAGCTCTGCAGGAGGTCCCTCTACTTGGATGACTAGAGCCTGAAGTAAAAAACCTTTTCTGTCCCTGGAAAACATGCTGGGGAAATTAGAAATCTCCTTTTTTCAGATTAGAAGCCAAAATGCTTATAAAGCTGGAGTAAACACTGCTGTACTGGGTTATTTTGAGGGTGAGAGGGTGCATTTGGGAGCTCTAGATTACATCTGCCATTGGTTTTTTTTGCTTCTTCCTCACTTTCTGAGCCTTATGCTTATTTCTTGCACCTGCTGGTTATTCCAGTGCGCTTTATTTTGAGAGAGGCAGCAAGGTATAAAGGAGACAGACCTGGTGGTGGAGTCAGGACAATTCTAGGTTGAAATACCTTGAACAGTTCCTAGTTCTTTAACCAAGGATAAATCACTTCATCCCTCTGCCTCAGTGTTCTTATTTGTCATACAGGAATAATGTGTGAATTATCTGCCTCATAGTATTGTTATGACAATGAAATAATAATGTATTACAGTAAGGATGGTTCTAAGCTTTCAAGCACTTTATACATGTTAGTTGACATTAATAATATTTTCATTGTCATCACTGACAATTTCTTATGCCATTAAAAAAAAAAATGAAACAGTTGGGCCATTGTTAAGAATTTAGGAGGCTTCCTGCCCATGGAAAATGGGTGGATTTAATTTCCTTTTTCACTTAAACAAAAGTGAGAAAGATAAGTTTCTTTCTCCTACCAGAAAGGACACTTCAATAATTTTATGTGAACATAGGTCAGGAAATTGGACTGCCTTGATCGTGGTCCAGAAAATTGGGTTCATAAAAAAAGAATTTTTCTGAAAATAGTTTTAAGTGATGTTCTGAAAACATGAAATATTCTAATACTTAGGATTTATGCATTACACTAATAGGTTAGCTACAGGAGAGTATTATTATATTTTGTGAATTATAAAAGAAATTCTAAATTGTTCTCTTTAGAGCATATTCAAGCAAAAGTACTTTTTATCCTGATTCTTTGAAAAACCAGTAATAATTCTCTACTAAGCAGAATATTTAGATAACCTAGATAATTACTTCTCTGTTTATGCCATATAGGAGAATGAGATACATCATTTAATCAGTTAAAAGATACTTATTAAGCACCTTTTACAACCTTGATGTTGCATTAGTCACTGTGAAGGAAACTAGAAAAAAATATTTTCTATCCTTTAATAGTTTCCTAAAGAGAAAAGACAAGATGTACATCCAAAACAAAGAAAATCTAAGAGAATCCAATTTAATATATATTTAATTATGAAGCTATATACAAAAATACTGTATTTGTGGCATCTAGTTTGCTGTTTGTCCACAGGATCTCCCTTAGATTGTGTGATGGTGGACCTGCTTTCCAATTTATGGTAGTAGTTTGGAGACTTAGAGAATGTTTTGTGGAAGATTAGATAAAGTCTTCAGCATGAAGTGAGAGAAACTCACCCAAGGGAAGGTACGATGGCTGGGATATCCCCAGGGGTGAAAGGACTTCAGAAGAAATAGGGGCCACAAGAAAGGGAAACCTCAGCAGCACTTCTGGAGACCCCAGACTGAAATGGAATTAGCATGCAGAGGAGGAATGGGTGGGCGAGCTAGGTCTCCTTTCACAATTTTTAAACTAATGACCCTTTGTTCCTTCCTCCAATCCTCAGCCAATCTGCTGAAGGCATGTGGCACATCTATCCCTGTCCCCAATTCTGCAAATGTCTCTGGGTTCCCAGGAAACCTCAAACATTGTCTCTACAGGCTGTCCTCCAGATTCTCCAAAGACTTTCTCTTCTATGCCACAGAATGCTCTTCACTGTGGGAGTTCGTTTCTCTCTGGAGTTATTTCTCATATTGGAACTCCCATCCGCCTCCAAGGTCTCTTCCTCTGACTGACCAGTCTCTTGTAGAACCTCCATTTGAAGGATTCCTCTCCCTGATGCTCTCCATAGGACTTCCCCTACTATATCCCTGTACTGGGAATCTCCATCTCTCCCACACTTTCCTACTGTGCACTTCCTTTCTGCTTATATGGGTATTCCAAAGGCTTAGTTGGCACACAGTAAGCATTTAATGCTTAGATTTGATCTTCCTCTTCCAGATCCTTGGACCAACAAGTCCCAAAAAAGTCCATGTGTCTCAGTAAGCCAAATACCGCAATCTATGAATAAAGTTATGAATTATGCACAGGACAACAGAGAAAGGCAGGGATGAGAATGAGTAGGCTACAATACAGTACCAAAAAGCATTAAGCAGGAAAAAAATGGCTTCTGGGATATTAGAGGAGAAATAGTTCCTCCTAGAAAAGAATATGTGTTGGTCCTATACTAAAAGTAAGGGATAACAATGGATCACTGGATTACTGTTACCATTCAAATATCATGTTAGAATATGTAGAGGAGAATGGATTGGATGGATGACTCTCCACAGGGACTCACAGGGAAGAAGTGAGTAAGTTGTGATCTCCACTGTGGGAAGAGGAAGGGGTTGTTGATTCATAACTATGGGTGAGTCACCGTCCTAACATACATGACAAAGATGAAATTAAAAAAGTCATTCCCCTCAAAGAAGAAAACAGCAGATGAGATAAGGTTTCTACTCCGGACTCCACAGACTCCCAAGAAGTCTGTGGAAATAATTCTACAGTTTTGTTAACTTGGATAGAAAAAAAATATATATATGTGTGTGTGTGTGTGTGTGTGTGTGTATTTTTACTTATACTAACTGCTAAGTAAAAGTTAGGATTTCCTTCAATTATATAAATTTTAAAAACATTATTTTAAAACAGGGTTCATGGTTTTTACCAAATTGCCAAAAAAAAAAAGTCCATGCCACACACAAAAAAAATTGCAAACCACTGCTGTAGAAGCAGAGAACTAAGCTTGAAGGGCAATAAGGATCCTAAAATAGCAAATAGGTTGAGGCAATATGCTTAAGTATGAGGGACAAGCTACTAGATATGTATCCCAAAGAGAACATAAAAAAGGGAAAAGGACCCACATGTGCAAAAATGTTTGTGGCATAGTAGTGGTAAGGAAATGGAAACCGAGTGGATGTCCATCAATTGGAGAATGACTGAATAAGTTATGATATATGAATGTGATGGGATATTATTGTTCTATAAGAAAGATTAGCAGGATGATTTCAGAGAGGCCTGGACAGACATGAACTGATGCTAAGTGAAATGAACAGAACCAGGAGATCACTGTACACAACAATAAGAAGGTAAGATCATGATGATCACCTGTGAAAGTGTTGCCTATTTTCATCAATGAAGTAATTCAGGCCAATTCCAATAAACTTGTGATGGAGAGAGCCATCTGCATCCAGAGAGAAAACTGTGGGGATTGAATGTGAATCACAATACAGTATTTTCACTTTTTTATTATTGTTTGCTTTTTTTTTCCTTCTCATTTTTCCCTTTTAATCTGATTTTTCTTGTGCAGCACGATAAATGTGGAAATATGATTAGAAGAACTGCAAATGTTTAACCTATATTGAATTACTTGCTGCCTTGGCAAAAAGAGTGGAGGGAAGGGAGAGAGAAAAATTTGGAACACAAGGTTTTACAGAAGTGAATGCTGAAAACTATTTTGAATGTATTTTGAAAATAAAAAGCTATTATTAAAAATTTTTTTAAATATATGAGGGATAGCCTATGCAAAAGTGCAGAGATGAGATGTGTTTGGCAAAAAGAGAAAGCCAGGTTGGCTGGAGTTAAATTGAAAGAAAGATTTAAATGCCAGGCGGAAGTATGTTATTCCAGGAACAGTAGGAAGCCACTGAAGATTTTTGAGCAAGGGAGTAATCTATGCTTTAAAGAAATAATTCTGGCAGCTCTAAGGAAAACGGATGGTAAAAGGAAGACTGGTTTAGGGAGACCAATTAGGAGGTTATTATAATGATGTGATTTGATTTAGAACAGTGGCTATGTAATGGGAAAGAATATGATGAGAGCTATTTTATGGGTAGAGCTGAGAAGTGAAGATTGATGAAATGGAGGGAAGGCGGTGAAAGAAAGGAAAATATCAAGGTTGACTTTGAGACATGGTTGCACAAAAAGATGATAATGTACATTAAAATCTGTATTCCAAAGAGGTCAAGGGGGGGGGGGGGAGTGCCTATATATATAAAAACACAGCAGCTATATTTGTAGTTGCAAAAAACTAAAAATTTGACAATTTATGAGATGCTCATCAATTAGAGAGTAACTAAAGAATTTGTGGTGACCAATTAATAGCACATTGTCATAAAAAATGATCAAGGTGATGATTTCAGAAAAAAACTGGAAAGATTTATATGATATGATACAGAGTGAAATAAGCAGAACCAAAAGGACAATTTGTGCAAAAACAATCATATTGTAAAGACAATGCTGAAAGACTCAAGAACTCTTGATAATGCACTGGCCAACAAAAATTTCAGAGAATCAATGATGAATCGTGCTCACCTCCTGATAGGTCAAGGACTTAGTGTATAGAACAAAACATATATTTTTCCTAAAGCAGGAATTTATTTTGCTCAATTATGAATACTGTTACAAAAATTTGTTTCGCTGATGTGTTTTTCTCCTAGTAGGGACAGAAGTTGGAAAGGAGGAGATTTTCGTTAATTAAAAAAAAAATTTAAAGGATACAGTTAACAAACTAGCAATAAGAAATGAATGTTTATCCATTTTCTACACATCAGTAATATGTTCCATAAAGTATAAGAATCTGAAGAATTGGCTTAGTGAAGTCTAGATGTAGACTAATTTTTACTCTTTATCTCGAAACCCTAGCACATTTACTATAGCTTATTAGACAATTTAGAATAAGGTACCAAAATTTGGGAAAGTATGAAGACAATCTAGTCAAACTTCAGACATTTTAGTTAGAGTCTTGAAAAATCAATATAAAGTCAATTTTTTTGTTTGTTTTTGCCTACTATATTGAAACAAAACCAGAGTTTCATTTGACACATAAAAAATATTTAGTCAGCATATATGTAAATCTGGATGTTGTCAATAAAGTTATTCTAAATAACACAATGTGTTAAGTTGAGCTTCTTGCCAAAAATAAGTATTCTTTGTTGCTGAGTGTCTTCTTCCTATCTTTTATGAAAGAATTTAGAACTGGAAACATGCTATATAATTATAATTTTCAGAATTCTTTGGTGATTTGTAATTGATAAAAGTTTCTGAACTTGCTTTGTTCTAAATTAGGAAGTCATATTTAACCTGATAATCACAAAGTATTTGCAAGAGCAAATGTTGAAAACTATCTTTGCATATATTTTGAAAATAAAAAGCTACTCTTAAAAAAAAAGAAAGGAAAAGCAATCCCTGCCCTACGTGAAAAAGTGTGGTATGAGATAAGGTACACTTTTATCACTTAAGGTTTTTTCCAATTATTTAAGAGTGTGACTCTCCTCTTGCTACTGCTACTATAACGTAAACAAAAATAGTTCCTCCTACCTGTTATTAGAGGATTTCAATTCCTTCCCAAATTGTATGACCTCTTTTTCTCTGCATGTCAAGAAATCTTAAAATACTAGCTACCTAAATTTTGGCCTACTATATTTCTCTGTTTTTAAAAGGTTCAATTATTATCCTTGTTATAAATGCTTTTACATTCTGAGAAAAAGCAACATAAGATTTTTCAGGGAACATAATGCACTTTGAAAATAAATGAATGGCAATGTTACCATTAGTCACACAGTGGCACTCGCCACTACTACATATATCATCATGATACACAACAGAGTAGAAGGCCTAGATCCTCCTTGCTGGGTTTTGTAATCTAAGTAGCTATTAAAAAAATGGTTATGTCAAACACAGGAAGTGATCAGTTTGGGAAATCATTTGTGATTATGATGAATAATTTGTTGTGAGTAATTAATAGGAAAATAGATACAGTTGCTGGTAAACTAATTCTGATACTTTAATTCTTACTTTTCCTTTAAATCACACACAAAAACGTAGAAACTATTATGGGGCAGACCACCATTCAATATGGTAATGTTTAACTTATTTAGTTCTTAAAATCAGTAAATGGCAAATTTTATATATATATATATATATATATATATATATATATAGCTGCTGCTATTCTCAGAATCACATCTCAATATTTTGTAACTTTTCCCAACTTCACAGGATCATGAACTAAGAGCTAAAAGGGATCTTAGAGATCATCAGGATAATACCACCTTTATTTTTATTTCAGAAAAGGAAGCTTTCCTACCATTCTCATTTGATTATTACAACAATCTAGGAAGAAAGTGCTAAGAATGATCCTTATTTTTTACTGTTAAGCAAACTGAAACAAAGAAAGGTTAAATGACTTGCCATGGATTGCCAAGCCAGTGAAAGATGGAGAGCCACATCTGAATTCACATCTTCTCAAATTCAGTGCCAGTACTCAGTCTCCTGCACCATCTATCTGCCTGTTTTATTTTACAAATAAAATACCAAGGCCCAAAGAGGTCAAAGTGCTATTTTCTTAGGCAGATAAAATAAACTGGCAAATCCTTATTTTAAAATAGAGAAAGTAAAAGCAAAAGATAATAAAACATCTGATTGTGTACCCATGGTAAAATGTATTTGGATATTTAAATAATTAAAAAAGATTCAAGGACTTTTGTGTCACGTGACAACAAGACAGAGGTCTAAATGTTTTATGCCTAGAAATTATGTGCCAGAGATAAAGCCATTTCAGGCTCCCTCCATTACCTTCTCCCCTATACATTTAGCAGTTATAGAAGTCAACCCCTGGCTTGCAATAGTACTCTACTCTACATCCAAAAGCCCCCAATCTCCACCCTGGGGTCCTCCCAGTGCTAGGAAGGGAAAACTAGCAAAAAGATTTCAGGCTGTGACAGCAACAAGACAACACTGTACTCCAGTGCCTGAAAACAGACAGAGGATATTGGCCCCAACCTTCTCTCTGCTCCTGCTAGAGAAGCTGGCTCTAATGACCATCCTCTCCTTTCTTCCTGGTACCTCCAGCAGAAGTCTGATCAGCAGCCTAAGGATGTTTGGGCCCCAGAACAGGGAGACCTTGTGAATAGGGGCAGAACAGGACAGGTCTGCATGGCCCTCCCCTAGGCTTGGGGAAAGGGCCCTGCATCCAACAGGGCCACTGTGTTCCCTCAGAAGTCACTCAGCAGAGGTTGAAGCTAGTGAACTATAAAATTTCCAGCAAGGGAGAAAGTTAGTATTCCCTGAGATTTCATACCCCAGGCAAACTTGTCATCAAAGGAGAGGGAATTAGAAAGTGAAAAATGCAGGGGTGGGGGGCTGAAATTACAAAAGATAAGAAGAGGGGGAAAAATAACCCAAAAGACCTTAAGCATAATCTGATAAATAAGCATCCATAAAGAAATGTTAATAGAGTTAGAACATATAGATAATTGCACCATAGTATATTAACAAATTTCAATTTTCCTCTCCCTCTCTTTAGCTAAGTGTAATAGAAAGATAAACAAAAAAGAAAAAAAAGAAAAAAAAAAAAAACTAAACAAATGCTGGAGAAACCAGAGCTAAAAGACTTATTACGGTATCTCTGAAGTGGAATTGTCAAAGAATATGCATACTGCTTAGAAATACGTGTAACTTTTATAAAAATTGACAACATATTAGGGCACAGAGATATTACAAATAAGTAAATAAATCCTTTACAAACCATAATAAAAGTAGTGATCAGTTCAGGGACAACAAACAAAAGACACAAATCCAAATGGAAACTTAACAGTGAAATCTTAAATAAATGAGTGAGTTAAAGAATAAATCACAGAAACAATCAATAATTTCATTAAAGAAAATGACAATGAGACAACATACCAAAATTTTTGGGATGCAGCCAAAGAAGTACTTAGGGGATAATTTATATCTCTAAAAGTGTACATCAATAAAAGAGAGAAAAAACAGATCAATAAATTAAGCATGCTACTTAAAAAAAAACAAACAACAACGACAACAAAAAAAAACCTAGAAAAAGAAATTAAAAATTGAAATCCCCAAATAAATATCAAAAATGGATATCCTGAAAAATTAAAGGAGAAATTAATAAAATTGCAAGTTAAAAAAACAACCTTGAACTAATAAATAAAACTAGGAACTACTTTTGTATGAAAAAAAAAAAAAAAAAAAAAAAAAACAATAAAATGGACAAACCACTGGTTAATGTGATATTTTTTTAAATAAGAAAATCAAATTACCAGTATCAAAAATGAAAAAGGTGAATGTACCACAAACAAAGATATAACTAAAGCAATTACTAGGAGTTATTTTGCCCAAGTGTATGCCAGTATAACTGACAATATAAGTGAAATAGATGAATATTTACAGAATTATAAATTACCTTGGTTAACAGAAGAGGAAATAGGATATTTAAAAAAGCATATCTCAGAAAGAAATTTAACAAGCCATAAATAAGCTTCCTAAGGAAAAAAATTCCCAGTACCACATGGATTTGCAAGTGAATTCTACCAAATAGTTAAGGAACATTTACCATATTCAATATAAAGAATAATTGTCAACACAATATGAGTTATTTAGAAAAATAGATAAAAAAGGAATCCTACCAAATTCTTTCTGTGACACAAATTTAGTTTTGATACCTAAACTAAGAATAGCAAAAACAGATAAAGAAAACTATAGACTAGTTCCCTAATGAATACTGATGCAAAAGTTTTAAATAAAATACATAACAAAGTTCATATAATATGACTAGGTGGCTTTTATGTAATCAATGCAGGGTTATCTCAAAATTAGGAAAATTATAAATATAACTGACCATATCAGTAATAAAAAAAACAAAATCATATAATTGTATCAATAAATGCAGAGCTTTTGACAAAAAAAAATTTGTTACTATTAAAAGCACTAGATAGCATAGGAATAAATGGAGCCTTGGCTAAAATAATAAGTAGTATCTATCTAAAACTAAGAGTAAGCATTATCTGTAATAGGAGATAAACTAGAAGCCTTCCCAATAAAATCAGAGGTTTCATTGTCAACACTATTACTCAAAATTAACACTAGAAAGGTTAGCTTGTAGAAAAAAGGCAAGAAAAAGAAATTGAAGGAATTAGAATAGGCAATGAAGAAACAAGATTATGAATCTTTGCAGACAAAATGATGGTATACTTAGAAAGTTCCAAAGAATCAACTAAAAAATTAGTTGAAAGAGCAATTTTAGTGAAGTTGCAGGGAGGATATAAATAAAACCAAACTAATCATCAATATTTCTATGTCACCCACAAAGTCCAGAAAAAAGAGACAATTTAAAATACTTGAGAGTCTATAAAACATTTTTCACACAAATAAAGACATTTATCTAGAAAAATATATATTGCTTTTCAGTAAGTCAAGCCAACACAATGAAAATGACACTTTTACTTAACTTACTTATAACTTAATTTATGCCATTCAGAACTAGAAAAAATAACAAAATTCATCTGGAAGAACAAAAGCTTAAGAATATTAAAGGAATCAAAGAGAAAATTTGAAGGAAGGTGACCAGATTTCAAAGCAGTTATCAGATTTCAAACTATATTTCAAAATTGTAATCATGAAAACAATCTTTTTTTTTTTTTTTAATTTAAGAAATAGAGTGATGGGTCAGCGGAACATATTGGATACACAGTACCAACATATAGTATTAAATAACCATGGTAAACTAGTATTTGATCCAACAATCCTAGTACTAGGTCTACATCCCAAAGAGAACAAAGAAAAAAGAAAATAACTTATATGTACCAAAAAATATTTATTACAACTTTTTTTTGGTGGCAGAGAATTGGAAATTAATGGGATATCCATCAATTGGGAAATGGCTGAACAAGTTCTGGTGTATGATTGTGATGGAATACTATTATGCTATAAGAAATGATCAGCAGTATAATTTCAGAAAAACCTGAGATATATATGAACTAATGCAGAGTGAAATGAGCGGAAGCAGAAAAATACTGCAAAGAGTAACAACAGTATAATGATAACCAACTATGAAAGGCTTTGCTATTCTGATCAATACAATCATCCAAGATATCAAAAGATTCTGAATGAAAAATGCTATCCATCTCTCCAAAGAGAGAACTGATGAACTATGAAGACAGAATTAAATACAAATTTTTTTTTAGTTTTCTTTTTTTTTTTTGCAACATGGCTAATATGGAAATATTTTGTGGTTTATATATGTAATTGATATATTGCTAGATTTTTCAATGAGTGGAGCAGGGACTGGAGAAAAAGAATTTGGACAGAGCTCAAAAAAAATTTTAAGTGATTGCTAAAATAAACAATAAATATTTATTCTTAAAAAAATAAGACCAGGGGGAGGAGCGTTCATTGATTCTTTTCTGTGGATTTGAAGAATTGAAAGCAAAGGAAGAATAAAAGAAATACACTAGTGTAGAAAGGAAGGAAGAGGTGGAACTTCTTATTTCTTAAGCTGAGAAGAATATGCAAAAAATGTAGAAAGAAGTAAAGGGAGTAGCCATCAGATAAACCTCTCACCTTAAAATGGAACACACACAAAGAGTCTAGTGTATAAATATGTCAAACTCAATAGGGAAATAAGAAAGAATGGGGAAGAAGGGACTAAGAGAAAAGATTATAATAACAGAGAGGGAATAGGTAAAAACAAAGCTAAACTGGATTTAGATAAAAAGGATAACATCATAAGCAAATTATAGGAGCAAAGGGGAAAAAATGCCTTTCAGATCAATAGAAAAAGAAAGAGGTGATAACCAAATAAAGGACCGAGAAAATCACAAAAGAGAAAATGAATAATTGTGTTATAGACTTATCTCCAAGATGTTAAGACTTAGTTTCAGACTACTGCAATAAAGCTAATATTGCAATAAAGTGAGTCACACAAAATTTTTGGTTTGCCAGTGCCCACAAAAGTTTTGTTTATACTATACTATAGTCTACTGTGTACAACTATATTATGTACATATCTTAATTTTTAAAAATGCTTTATTGCTAAAAAATTTCTCTGTAGCTTGTGATGCTATTTAATAGCATCTTACCCATAGTAGAATTTCTTTCAAAAGTAGAATCAATCCTCTCAAACACTGTTGCTGTTTTATCACTAAGTAAATGCAATATTTTCCAATATTGTTGTGTCTCAGTGAACAGGTCAGAAGAGAGAAAAGGAAGAAACAGCCAATTGATGAAGCAGTCAAGACATACAATAATTATCAATTAACTTCACCATCTTGTATGGGCATGGTTCATAGTGCCTCAAAACAATAAAAAAAAAAAAAAAAAAAAAAGTAATAAAAATGGCACCAAAAGACTTGCTCAATACAGAGTTGCCACAAAATAATTTGTTTTTAACAACAAAGCAAAGCACAAAAAAATAAAACATGACTATATACATTAAAACATTTTTGCACAAACCAAACCAATGTAGTTAAAATTAGAAGGAATGCTGGTAACAATGAGAAAATCTTTGCAGAAGTTATTCTAACAAAGTTTTCATTTCTAAGGTATATAGAGAACTGATTCAGATTTAAAAGAATAAGCATCATTAATCAACTGATAAATGGTCAAAGAATATGAACAAGAAGCTTTCAGAGGAATCTCTGATCACCAGACATTTTAAAATGCCCTAAATTACTGATCAGAGGGTGCAAATTAAAAACAATTCTAAACTTCCGACTCACATCTGTCAAACTGGAAATGCTGCCAAAAAAAAAAAAGAAGGAAAATAATAAATGTGGAGGGGCAATGAGAAAACAGGTACATTAATGTACTATTGTTGATGGAGCTGTAAATTGATTCAGCCATTTTGGAAAGCAATTTAGGATTACGGTCTAAATGTTATGAAACTGTACATAACACTTGCTCTAACAATTCCATTATTAGGTCTATACTACAAAGAGATCCCCTCCATTCCTCCAAAAGGCAAAAGAAATTATACTTAAAAATATTTATAACAGCTTTTTTTTATGGTGGCAAAGATTAAAACCATCAATTGATGAATTTTGCTGAACAAATCAAAGAATATGAAGATGATGTTTTGAAGGTGTGTTTATGATGTGAGATGATGAAGGTGATGGTGTCACAAAAACCTGGGAAGACTTATATGAACTGATGCATATTAAAGAGAGCAGATCTAGGAAAAGAATTTATATAATAACAACATCATAATTACAAATAACATAATAAAACCAAAGACTTCTGATCAATGCATTGACCAATCATGATTCTAAAGGATTCATAATAAAAAATACTACCCATTTCTTGACAGAGAGGTGATAAACGCAAGAGAGTGTGTATGTGAGGGGGGATTGAGGGGAGCATGACAATAGACAAATTTATTTAAATGCACATTTAAGGTTATTATTTTTCTTTTTTAAGTGGAGGTAGAACAAGAAAGAGAAAGTAAGTTTTTATTAATTGAAAAAATAAATACATTTGATGTTTAGAAAGACAAAGAGAACAAAAAATAGTTTTGAAAGTAAATATTAAAAAGTAAGCAGCATGAAATTTCATATACAATTCTCATTTTGCATTCTGCTGAATTTAAAGAAATACTTTTTTTGGTATTTTAAGTTCAGAATAAAATTACTCTGCCTCAATCAACAAAAACACTGAATAGTTCAAATAAATGAAGTTTTATTGTATTTAAATATTCATGTCACTCTTAAATAATTTGTTATTTAGTAAAGAAAAATTATATTTGGAAAACTAAGATGATACCACATGACAAATCTGTAATTTAAGAATTCACTTAATAACAGAAGCTTAAATTTTGTTTGTAATTTCTGTGAGAACAGCATCTGCTTTCTGTCATAAGGTTTTTAATTTCTGGATTAAGTAATTATATTTTAAAATGGCAACAAGACATCATGATGCATTATAGAAAGGAAAATGCTACAGAATTGCTAAATAGTACTTAACAGCTCATTTGAGGTTTGGAGTCAAGGTCAGTTACAATCTAAGAGAAAGGGATCTAATAGGAAACAAAAGAAACTGGAGTTTAGACCTGTAGTTCTATCTCTGTTTGAAATTCAATGGTTGATCTTAAATAAGTCATTTCATGTCTCTCTGAAACAGCTCTATTAATGTTTTTCTTTGATGTGAAGTTTCATTTGCCTATGCCTTTAAGAAAAACAAAAAAAAAACCAAAACCTACACCTAACAACAATGCTAAGGATAAAATTTACTGCAAGTGTCATATGAAAGTAACATGTTACTAGGACTGGAGTCAAAAGACCTGGTGGGAAATGTTTTTGAATTATGTGGTCAAGAGGAAGTTACTGCATTTTCTGCTACTATTCTAAATAAAAGTCTACAAATACCTTTGACAATATAGCAATGCTTATAAATGTGTTTCATATTTAATTCTAAAATTAATATGTGACTACTATTAATTATTTTGATATAGTAAAGGGGCCTTATCTCTATTCTGCTATAAAACTTTATGTGAACCCAAAATTCAGGTAATACTTCATTTGACATATTTATTTTCAGGATTATCATATAATTACTAGTTTAAGGCCAGATCAGTTTTATTTTTACACTTGACTTAATAACTTAAATCAATACCAACAAGGACATTTGTTGTCGAAAGCAAACTATTGTTCAGATAACCAGTTCTCCTAGGCTTTGTATTGAGAGAAAACTACCTTAGACAGATTCAATCATGACATGGTCAATGTGAGAAATCACTGATCATTTTGTGGAAAGAATATAAGGTATTAATTCAGATAAAGCATGAAATCATCGTAGAACATTAAATAAACTACTTAATATAAACAGTGCAAATTATAACAAATTGTGAAAACCTATACTACATATACCAAATAAAAGACAGCTAAAAATACTGTGTATATGTGTGTTTTTTTCAAAAAATAGAAAAAAGAAAATTGGCCATTTGTCTTTCAATTCACATATTTATTGTCTGTTATATATAAGGCTACTCAAAAACAACAAAAAGGAGAAAATTCTTGCTTTTCAGTATCTTACATAAATTTCAGGATACAAAATAAACCCCATGCAAATTATTAGAATCTCTGTACGTTAGCAATAAAGCCCAGCAGAGGAAGAGAGAGAAAGAGAAATGTCGTTTAAAATAACTACGGACATTATAAAATGCCTAGATATGTTTCTGCCAAAATGTTCTAAATGAACACAATTAAAAAATACTCTTCACACAAATTAAGATATATCTAAATATATGGAGAAATATTAATTGCTCCTGGGTAAGCTGAAATATACAATAAAATTCATTTATTCAGTATTATACCAAACTACCAAAGAATTACTTTATAAAACTAGAAAAAAGTAACAAAATTCATCTGGAGGAACAAAAGGTCAGAATTATCAAGGTAATCAATGAAAAAATGCAAAGGAAAAGGACATAGCAGTATCAGACCTGAAACCGTATTAAAAAGCAGTAATCATTAAAACAATTAAATACTGAATAAGAAATAGAATGGCCAATCAATGGAATTGATTAGGTATATGATATACAGAAGCAAATGAGTACAGTAGCCAGGTGTTTGATAAACCCAGAGCTGTAATCATCAAAATAATTTGGTACTGGTTAAGAAATGAGGTAGCTGGATCCATGTGATCCATGGAACAGATTAAGTATTAACTATACTAAATAAACAGAAGCAAATGAGCACAGTAACCTAGTAAATATAAAACTATTACACAAGAATTCACTATTTGACAAAAAACTGATGAGAAAACTAGAAAATAGTTTTAGCAGAAAGTGGGCAAAGACAAACATCTCACACCATATATCAAAATAAGCTCAAAATGAGCATGTTTATATATATATATATATATATATATGTACACACATACATATATATGTATATATATATATAAAATGTTGTTTGCTTGTTTTTTGTTTTCTTTCTCATTTTTTCCTTTTTTTCTTGTGTAGCATGATAATTGCGGAAATATGTATAAAAGAATTGAATATGTTTAACATATACTGAATTGCTTGCTATCTAGAAAAGGAAGATGGGGGTAAGGGAGGGAGAAAAAAAATGGGAACAAATGGCTTTGCAAGGGTGAATGCTGAAAATTATGCATGTATTTTGAAAATAAAATACTTTATTCAAAAATATTTTTAAAAATTAATATTTTTTTCCATACACAAAACCAATATAATTTAAAAAAATTTTTTAAAGTAGGAAACTAGGGGAAAAGGGGAACTTTGTAGCAAGTTTCTCTGATAAAAGTCTCATTATTAAAATATATAGGCATCTGAACCAAATTTACAAGAGCCATTACCCAATTGACAAATGATTGAAGGAGATGAACAGGCAGTTTTCATAGAAAGAAAGCAAAGCTATCAAGAGCTAGATGGAAAAAATGCTCTAAATCACTAATAATTAGAGAATTATACACTAAAACAACTTTGAGGTACTACTTCATATTCATCAAATTAGACAAGATGACAGAAAAAGAAAATGACAAACGTTGGAGGCAATATGAGAAAATAATGCACTGCTGGTGAAGCTATGAAATAGATCAACCATTATGGAAAGGAATTTTAAACTGTGCCCAAAAAGTTATTAAGTCATGCATATACTTTGACCCAGCTATCCCAAACTTGGTATATCCCCAAAGAGATCAAGAGAGATAGAGAGGACACATATGTACAAAAGCATTTATAGCACCTCTTTTTGGAGTAACAAAGACTTGAAAACTGAAGGGATATCCTGTAATTAGTGAATGGTTGAACACATTATAGCATATGAATGTTACAGTATGAACACCATTGCGCTAAAAGAAATAATGATGGTTTCAGAAAAAAATCTGGAAAAGAGTTATATGAACTGAAATCAGTGAAGTAAAGTGAGCATAAATGGGAAAACAATTCAGCAATTCTGAAAAGATAATCTACTATGAAACTGATCAACTGATCAACACAATGACTCACTACAATTTCAAAGGACTCATTATGAAAAAATACTATCCACCTGCAGTTATTAGTCTGCATTTAATTGATGGATTCCATGGCTTTCTTTTTCTTGCCTTTCTTCCTTCCAGAAAATGGCTAATGCAGAAATCTGTTTTTCATGACTTCATTTTATAATTGGGTTATATTTCTTGCTATCTCAATAGGGCAGGAGGAGTGAACATAATATGAAATAAGACTGGCAAAGGAGAGGTCATAACATGAGGAGTATTAAATGCTAAAATGTAGATTTTTGTATTTTGTCTGAGCAGGGATTCATAAACTTGGGTACACAGACACCTGAGGGATTCATGGATAGATTTCATGAGGTCCCTGAATATGCTTATTAATGTAATGGAGTATCATTATTGTGTAAGCTCTTTGAGAGCAGGGGCTGTATTTTGCCTTTTTTTTTTTTTTTTTTTTTTTTTGGTCTCACTAATGCATAGCACACAGCAGTCACTTAATAAATGATATTCAATCTTGGACTAAAGAAAAATCAATTTGGAATACCTGACAAAAAATTTATCAAACCAAATACTTTTTTAAGTTCAAGATCTATTCACAGCCCATAAAAGTTTATGCTACTGGTGATAAATTAAAAATCAATGAGCTAATGAAGATTAAACCTTTAACAAAAAAGAAAACAGCTTCAAAATTATAAAAATAATAAATCCCCCAGAAGTTATTTCTTTATAATTTTATTATGGAATGTCATCAGATCACAGTTTCTCCTAAAAGCTGATAAGAAGCTACAATTCTCCCCAGCTACTGACATTTACAAACAGAGAGCAATCCTAGCCAGTAAAGGATTTGCCTATTAGCCAAGCTATCTCCACAAAGACAGCAGCCTTATTAAATTACAACTGTTTGAACAAGGTCAAGCACTCAGGGTTTAATTCAAAGTGTTTCCAGGTATAATGCTGTCAGGTCAACTTAAACAAGCCAACAGAGGCTTGGAACCTGATTAAATATTAAAACAGAATCTTTCACATCTGTTTTTACCCAAGGATGAAATTACTGTACATCACTTCAACCAGCTCATTAATACACTATACACACATCTTGCCTCAAAGGTTACAGGAATATCAATGCTTCAGAGTGCCTGCAGTGAAACCTGCACTACACAGCTAGAAGTAAGGTCACTACATGCTTTAGGAGGATGTCAATATTGCTTTGCAAATGTAGGAGATAATCAAGATATAGATAAATTTTAATTTAAAGGATAAAAACATTCATGAAGTTAAACTGGTTGCTTTTGCTCTGAATCTTTTAATGATTCATTTCATTTTCTTTGTTAAGTAATGGCACTGAGAAGAAATGTTAGACTGTAAGTAATTATTTCTATAAGTTCGAGGACTGTAGGAACCCACTAGAAATCTGGAGAGGTATTTTTTAATTTGTAAAAGAACAAATTGCAAATGGAATATAATAGATACATCAGTAATATCTTTTAAAGCTTCATGTACATGCTCCTGAAAATATAGACCATAGACTTTAAAACTACTAGAAAAAAGAGAATGTCAAACATCCTTAAAAAGGAGAGGCCAATATTGCTTAATGAATAGATAATGGGTCTTGTAGACAAGAAGAGTTGGGTTCAAATCCTGCCTTTCAAATGTCCACACTTGGACGAGTCATTTACCAGGGGATAACTATATATATCAGGGGATACCAGGGGAACTAGAAATCAGAAATAAGGAAGAAGAGTATTCCAGGCACAAGGGAAAGCCAATGCAAATAAAGAGAGGTAGGAGATGGCATTGTCATGTGTGAGAAACAGCAAAAAAGGACAAAGTAGCTAGATAAAAGAGTACAAGAGTAAAATGTGCTTAAGGGGGAAAAAGGGGATTTTATCTTTGATTATGGAGGTAATGAAGGAGTCCCACAAGTTTTACTGAATATGGTAGTAACAGGTCAGACCTTCACTTTGGTGGCAGAGTGAAGGATAGATTGCAGTCAAAGGAAACTCACAAAAAGACCTTTCTAACAGTTGAGGCATGAGATGGTGAGGAGCAGTATGGTCCTAGTGGCCCCATGTGAGTGCAGAGAAAGGGATGGCGGAATAAGGGATGTATGAAGCTAGAAACTACAAGACTTGACAAGAGATTGGTTGTGTGGAATGAAGACAAGTGCTTAGTGAAGAATGACATTGGCAGTGGCAATGATAGAGCCGCAACAGCAAGAGGGAAGTTGGTCAGAGTAGAGGGTTTAGGGGGAAAGCTGTGGTTGGGGAATCTGAGCTGCATATGGAACACCTACTCTAAGATCTTGCCTGGGCAATTGGTAAAAGGACAGGACCTAAGGAAAAAGATCAGGGCTAAATATATAGAGCTAGAAAACTGGAAGTGAGATCCCCAACTGAGTGCATGGATTCTTAACCATTTTTTGTTTCATGGTCTCCTTATGAAGCCTATGGACTCTTTCTCAGAATGTTTATAAATAAAATAAAACACAAAGTATTACACCCAAAAAAAACCCAATTCTACTGACATACAATTATCAAAATATTTTGTAAAAAGCAGGTTCATAAAACAGCAGATTAAAATCCTTGCTGTAAAGGGAGGAGAGAAAAGGATCGAGATGGCTTGAGTAAAGATCAGGTAAAGGAGAATTTAAAGGAGCAGTCAGAATTAAGAGGACAACCAGAAAGAGAACTGTTATGGAAATCTAGAGAGTATGTAGGAGAAGATGGTGATTAATAGTGTCAAAAGCTGCAAGAGAGTTCAAGAAGACTGAGGGAAAGTCAATAGATTTGACAACTGAGAAATCACTAAGTCTTGGTTGAAGGATATGGCTAGAAGCCAGACTGTAGAAGGTTTTGAAGTGAGGCAAAGAGAATTAGAAAAAACTCAAATAGGAGAAAATCTCAAGATTTCTCAAGGAGGGGATCTGTATGTGCAAGAATGTTTGTGGCAGCCCTCGTTGTACTGGCCAGAAACTGGAAACTGAGTGGATGTCCATCAATTGGAGATTGGAATTGTGATATGAATATTATGGAATATTGTTGTTCCAACTGAGATTGAATAACAAGTTTTGTAGTAGACTCAATCAATACAGTGACATGATTGGCCCCTATTTTTGACACAAACATAGGAATCATCCAGAACTGGAATGTGAGAAGGCATGAGCAAGGATTAGGCTTAGCAGAAAGGACTATAAAGCAGAAGACAGTTCACTGAGGGGTTGAAACTGAAAAAAAAGGAGAAAAGTGTAGCCAGAAGAAGGATAATAACTTGGGAAAGTTCTAAGGGAGGAAGAAATTAGAGGCAGTGCTGATGACAAATATTATGTTTAACTTCAAAAACAGGCCCTTTCTGATTAGACATCGTTCCTTTTTTGACAGCGCTAGAATCCTGGAAGAATAAATAGTTTACTAGCTTTCAGCATAAAGTGTGTTAAATATCTCATTCTTTAAAAATGAAGAAATGGCACGACTTGATCAGGGGTCAAGCAGATTTGTACAACTTAAAAGTGAAGAACAGTTATTACATTTTTAAATTAAATGAAACTTTAAAAATGTAAAAGCCACATTTAGCTGAAGGCCCCAGAGCCCTCAGGCTATAATTTCTGTTTGGCTAAAAGATAGCCTAATCAGATGGATAAGGAGCTTGTTGAAAGATTAGACTTAAAAGAGCATCATTAACGATTTAATGTCAGCTTTTTTTCCCCAAAACTAATTTTAAAACAATTTTTAGCATTCTTTTTTTAAGTTTTGAGTTTCAAGTTCCCTCCCTCTCTTACATCCCCTTCCCTTTTTTAATGTCATCTTTGAAGGAGATTGCCAGTGGAATACCCCACTGGCAGCATTGTACAGCAGAAAGAATAAGGACTCTGATGGAATTAGAAAATGTAAGTACAAGTGCTGCTTCTGATGACCTTTGTCCAGTTAGGCAACTCATCTTTGTTCTCTGGGCCCTAGGTACTTAATCTGTAAAATGTAGGGCTGGACTTAATGGCTCTGAGAACTCTTATAACTTTAAATTTATGATGCCGTGATAGGGCCTGTGCTTTTTAACATTTCTCAGGAATGAAGATAAAGACATAGTTGACATTTTTATCAAAATTCTAAATGACAGAAAGCTGGAAGACATGTCGAAAATTCTGACTGGCAGTCAGATTCTAAAAACATCTTGAAAGGAAAGAACATTGGGGCAACTCAAGCAAGATGAAGTTTCTTAAGAGAAAAATGGAAAGTCTTATTATTACATTTTGGCTCAAAAACATATCTGACAATATTGGAGCCATAGGCACAAGTTTAACTGAAAAAAATCTGAAGAATTTGATGTACTACAAATTCAAAATGTGAGAAAATTATGAAGTTGCGTCCAAGAAAACTAATGTGTTGTGTGGTGCATGTGGCCCAGCTTCTTGGAATAAGGAGGCAACAATGCCATAGCACTCACTCCTGGTTGGACCACTTGGAGGTGCAGTGCTCAGTTCTGGGTTTGGTATTTTAGGAAGGACCATTCATAAGCTGGTCCATACCATATAAAGATCATTTGAAGGAAAAGGGATGCTTGGCCTGCAAAAGAGAAGACTGAAGAGGGACATGAGGGACATGACATCCTTCTTTAAGGGCACAAAAGGCTGTCATTTGGAAGACAGACTAGATTTATTCTGCTTGGTCCAAGAAGGCAGAATGAGGGATGAAGCTGCAAAAAAAAAAAAAAAAAAGAAATTTAGGCTTGCTGTCAGAAATGGTCATCTTCATGTTAGTGAGTTCCTTCTTAGTAGAGGCTTTAAAGTAGAGGCTGTTTTATGTTGCAGTAGGAAATATTTTTTAGATATAGATTTGACTAGATGGCATCAGAGTCTGAAATTCTATGATGCTCTAGTACACTGAAACAGCATTAACTGACAAATACAGATGAGAAGGAATCCTAGATAGGACAGATACCAGTAATATAACCAAAGATGAAATCCTTGTACCCTAACATAAAGGAAACAACTGGGCACCAAATATAGGAATTATTTCCAAATATCCCATCTGTGTATAGTAACTTATTAGAGCAAATATAAAAAACAAAACAAAACAAAAACCAACTATCAAGTTAGAAGATAAACATGAAAAAATAAGGCACACTCAATTGACACAACTCCAACTTGCCTTACTCTTTTTCTTATTACTGTCAATGTAACAAGCATAAAAATGAACATTTTCATATAGAAAAAGCATTAGAGGATTGCATGTGTATTTTAAAATCTCCACTGGCTAATCTGCTTCCTTTTAAAAAACATGTAATAAATTTAACATGTGAATCTTAAAACTATCCTGCATGGCCATGTTGCCCTCTGAATCTGTTATCTTCTGGGTATTTTAAATGTCATTCAGACTCTTTTCTTTCTTTTCCTCTTTTTTTTTTTTTTTTTGGTATCACTAGCTCACATTCTCCCTCCCCAAAACCCTGTCTTATGACAAATAGGCACAGTTAAGCAAAATAAATTCTCACACTAGCCATATCAAAAAGTGTGCATCTTTTTTTGCATGTTCAGCCCATTGATTTTCTGACAATAGGAAGGAAGCAAGGTTGAATCATTCATGGTTGTTCTTAGGTTTTTCAAAGTGATTTTTTATTTTATTTTTTACAGTGTTTTAGTCATTGAATATACACTCTCCTAATTCTATAAATTTCACTCTGTTTAAATTCATACATGTCTTTCCAGGTTTCTCTGAATCTCCATTCCTTTGGTCATTTATGATATAATGATATTATTCTATTAAATTAATATGCCATAATTTGACCAGTCATTGATGGTCTATAGTACAATCCAATAGGAAAAAAATTTGTCACTCACTCCATTGAATTTCATCCAAATACTCTTGATCACTCTTTCTCCCTTTGATTCATGAACTTCAATACCTTAATATATAAGGCTGCTCCTAACCTTTTTCTTTTTCCATTTCTTCTGAATTGGGTATACTCATTCAGGCACTCAGTGGTGTGTGAAATCATGACAGGCTAGGGAGATAGGATGAAAGTCTGAACCACAATGGTTATTCATATCTGCCAAAATATCTTCCTAATACACAATTCTTACCACATCATCTCTTGTTCAACAACTTTTAAGGGGCTCCTATTGTCTACTGAATAAAACAAACCTTAGTCTGGCATTAGGAGCCCCTTTACAATCTGGTTCCAACCCACATATCCAGGCTTTTTTAAATATTATTTTCCATCATGTACTCTTCAGTACAGAGATACAGTATTAAACTATTCCCCATATTCAATATACTATTTCAGAACACTCTCTCCATTGAAGAAATACACTTCTTTTCAAAATCTTTACTTTAATTTCTATTTTAAATGCATCCTTCTCCTTGGTGAAGCCTTCCATGATCACCTCCTAGTTGAAAGTATTGTCTCCCTTAAATATCCTTTGCCCCATCACATTCAACCTTATATTATCCTTACAGGTATCCCTGCTATTTCCCTAATACTAATAGATTAAACAGGTTGAGCATTAATTATTCATCCCAATCACTAATGTGACTGGCTCACCTCCTTTTCCAGTTATATGTATTTTCCATGACACAATTTATATCACACTGGAGAAGTATACCAACTTTGATTGGTAACACATTGCAATCTACTCATGTACACTCATGCCTCTCCATTGTGCTTTACTAATCTACCACTTTATTTCTTTGTATATCATGATCTTTTTGAGTTTGTATTCATACACATTCACTGGAAGAATACTGATGTTAAAAAGACTTTTCTTGGTTTCAGGGAGAAGTCATTAAAAATTATTGAAGTGTAATCATAGTCTGAGAAAAAGGGATCCTTTTCCTATGTAGATAACTGGGCAACCCTCTTATGAGATCCCTAATTCCAATAAAAGAGTTGCCTAAATGAGGTCCCTAATTCCCATTTAGAAAATTTTTACAATACATGCAAGACATCATGATATACAAAAAAATCCTTCTTTGAACTGTCCCTGTGCTGGATATCTTCTATGATGGTAGCAAACATCTTTGGTGACCATATACCTACATTTTATGCCTTGTTTTATATTAATAATCAGAGGATCAAAGAACAAGTTATTATTGCTGTGAACATTTTCTTATTCACTTAGAAGGTGATTAAAATATTTTGGAAAATGTAATAGCATCCTTTATAACATTTCAAACTACTAAAATGAAATACTGCTAATTAATAAAGTATGAAAAAAAAAATTCAAGACAAAACAAAATTCCACAGAATACAATTTTCGATCAACTAGTAATTTATACCTGAATGATATAATCAGGCAGCTCAAAAATGACACTAAATTCAAGAACAATGAATTATATTTTTGACTACTGAAAAAAACATCCTAGGAACTTAACACACAACACTGGCTCAATATACAACTATAATGAAATAACTTGGGCTGTGAAAAAACTTTAAATTTTAGTTAAGATTTAAAGTATTTTATTTTGTTCCATATTAATTATTTATCAAGAAAATACAAATATATATATATATTTGATTCTGTGGTATTACTTCAAGGAAACCAGTAAAAGTTGTAGCTCTTAAGGAGCACCTTTCAAAAAATGTGAGAAATGTTGTAGCAACTGTTGACATGGAGAAATAAAACATTTCAAAGAATATTAAAGTCCATAATGAAATAATCACACCAAAATAGACAAAGTAAAACTAAGAACTGACAAATTACTGCTGCTAAATAATCTAATAAGCTCCACCTTTCAAAAGTCATTGGTGAGTGGAGGAATAATAGGCATGTCTTAATGTTGGAAGAAAAGGAGGAAGAAGCTAGGAAAAAATGCCCAATGTTTGCTATATGGGAGAAAAAATTTTTTATCATGGATGAGATTAGAAGAAAAACTAATTTTGGAAAATTTTTTTCATTCAAAACATTCAACATTAGAAGTCCTGGTGGGCCTATAAAATCTGAGCATTTCATTAATCTGTAAAATGTTCACCCAAAAACATCTGGAGTAGGTAGAGAGGGAAAGGATTACTTCCAGGGTCAAGAGTAATTTAGTGAACAAAACCGTACAGGGACAAATAACGATACATTCTAATACAAGGAGATGATAAATGTGTCATCTCTGTGCTAGGTATCTTTCATTATGGCAGCAAATGCCTTCAGTGAATACACATCATCAGGGGTCCCAAAGGGTCTCTCAGAAGGTCTGGGAGTGATTTTATTACTATTTGATCATGTTAAAAGACAAATGAAAAGAAAGGGAAAGGAATATACTAAAAGTAAAGAGGGAGCAAGGCTGGGGAAAATCCTCTCAGATAATCACCATGCTCAAGTAGATAAAAGGAAGAGGAGACAATGGAGAAGAATGCTGACCTCTGAACCTCACTCATTTCAACTTGTCAAAGAAGGAATGCACATACCTAGATACACAACTACACACACACACACACACACACACACACACACACACACACACACACACACAACACACAAACCCCTATACTACTTGCTGAGGTATATAGATATGATGGAACACTACTGTGCTGTAAGAAACAGTGGGGAATATGATTTCAGAGAGTCCTGGGAAGACTTGGATGAACTGATGCAGGGTGAAGTGAGAGGAACAAGAGAACAATTTATACTGACAGCAATATAACCGAAAGAAATAGGAGCTCCAATCATTGTAATCACCAACCATGATTAAAAAGGACTGTGACAAAACATGTCATATATACCTCCTGACAGAGGTGAAAAATTCATAGTATAAAACCAGACAAGCTTTTTTTTTTTTTTTTTTACATAATCAATGAGAAAATCTGTTTTGCTTGACTAAACATGTTTTTTTGTTTGTTTTTTATTATTATTTTTTTTGACTAGACATGTTTGAAACAAGTTATTGTTTTCATTTTGTTTTTAATGGGAAAGACAGGGGGAGTAGGTAGCAGAAAAGGCAGATTAAGCTTACTGGTTTGTATGTGTAGGCAGAGAGACAGATAGATATATCTTTAAAGAACGGGATTAAAGAAGGGAACAAAAGGAGCATTTCCATAATTGTCCATAGCTAACTTGTGGGGTAAAACCCGGTTTGTTTTCTTTTTTTTCTCTTTTATTCTTTCTCTTAATAAAATGACCATTTTCTTCATTCCACCTCCTACCACTTTAGCTGAATAAGGATTTTTTTTAAATTCAACTTCACATCTTTCTCATTCAGAGATGAGCATTTTTTTTAACTACCATTTCCCTTCAAGAATACTTAAGAGGGGCAAATAAAAGCATCACTTATGATTTGAAGCGAAAGAGAAGTGGTTATTTTGTAAATGCATGAACGTAGATAAAAAGAAAACATGATTTTATATTACTGTCCCATAAGTCTGTATTTAAAACATATCCACTTTTATAAATATTTTAGAACTTTTGCTGCTAAGCAGCTTCAATGTAAAATTTAAATATGTTTAAATTTAAACAAACTTATACAATTCTTTTTAGACTTACAGTAAAACTATTAAAAGATGCCTTGATCTAGAGAAGACATTTCATTTGATATCATTAAAACATATAACAGACACAGTAATCAACAGTTTACTTCTAGTGTTGACAGATTTGAAAAAAAATTGTTATGGCCAAGAAATTTTATTTTCAAAACATCAAAATATAAATGTAACTTAAATGTAAATAATTAAAACAATATAATTAGACATTCATCAGATGCAGAACATTTATAACAACAGATCTGTCTCACTGCATAATAAAAATATTAAGAGCAGTGTTTCAATTACTTCTATTTCCCAAATTTATATTTTTAATACTAAGGTCAACATATACATGCAATTGAAGCAGTGCTGAGTCTTCTAGGTTGATAAATTTCTGATTAATGATTATCTAATGAAGAAATAAGTTTACATTTCTACAACTAGATTAATATTAATGAATACTTGAAAATTAACTTTAAACTCTTCCCACAATCCTATCTAAACCATCTATTTTTTCTCTAAACGAGGAGAATTCCTTTATACTGTAGTGATCTATTACATAGAAAATATATGAAATCAGATAGCATTTTTCTATTCAGAAGACACATCCTATGATAACATGTGATACTTTATATGCCATTACACTCAATTTTTAACTTGCTAAAAGTCTAGCACTCACTTAAACCCTCCTTCCTCTCCCCCCCCTTCACACACACAAACACACAGTAGTAAAACAAAACTAATAGAAAAACCTCTAGCACTAAAGTGATTTTGGAATAAGATATATAAAGGCTAAGTTGCCCCCCCTCTTTCTTTTAAACCTTTTTGATATATATATATATATACACACACATATATATATGTGTAAATATATATATATATATTTTTTTTTTACTTTTCAACATAATTGTTAAGTGTTTGTAGTCTTATTATTGTACCCTTGGGAACTCAATGGAAAACCATTATTGAATGATTTATTCTTTTAGCCTCCAGCTGTGTTAGCAGATAAATGGATATGTATATATAAATGATGAAATATACAGTTTTGTGCTCATATTAAAACTTCTACTCTTATTAGTGTTTTTAATTAATTAAGCTCCACATAGAAAAAGATGCATGATATATTAATCCCATTACTGACTCAGATATGTCAGTAAATTTCTCTAAATTCAAGGGAAAAAAATTAATAAAAAGAAACCTAAAAAACCAACAGTTTCAGATAGAATTGATTTGGCCTTGAATATTTTAAAATTCATCTTATATTTAAACTAACATCATTAAAGAGAAATGAATGTAATAAACAAAGCTGATATAGAAGAGATAGAAAAATGGACTTCCCTCCCTTCTTTGCAGAAGTAGAAGTGAAACAACCACATGCTATTGAATTTGATTGATGGGTAAGTAGTTTTGATGAACTCATGTTTCCTGCTTTCTTCTTTATTATAAAATAAAAGATGGCTCTCTGAGTGGGTGCTGGGATAATATAAAAACAAAATATATCAATAAAAAAATTTTAGGAAAAATAATTGAAGTCTTACTTATGGGCACCAGATAATTAGCATCAGAGCAACCTAGGGATTTTATTAATAATTAAATAATCCTGCTTATAGCTCTATTAACCTATATAGCATGGAATATATAAGAAACCAGTTAGAAAATTATGTGGGGGGCAGCTAGGTAGTGCAGTGGCTAGAGTACCAGCCCTAAAGTCAGGAGGACCTGAGTTCAAATCTGATCCCACCCTTCCTAGTTGAATGACCCTGGGCAAGTCACTTAGCCCCAATTGTGGAGGGAAGGAAGGAAGGAAAAAAGAAAATTATATGGACCATGTCGCCTTTATCAAAGGATATCAAAGGCTATTTTTCTTACATGCTAAGGACTAGTTTCAAGCATTACTATAAGGCTTTCCTGGAATAAAGATGATCTTGGCATTAAGGATGGCAGACCAGAAGGAACATTGAAGCTAGGGTCACATGAACGTGGGAAGGCACAGTTCTACTTTTTATTTATTTGAAATAGCAAGTCAGTTTTCCTCTCAGAGGTGCATTCATACCTTCAAAACCAGCAAACACTAGGAACGAGGGCTTAATTTATAGTTTGGCTAATTGTCCAGACTTAAGGAAAGTGATAGAGAAAAATGTTAATAATGTAAATTATACTTTTTTTTTAAAAAGTGAACTTCTTGTTAAACACCTACCAACATACTGGTATTGCTCATTTTCCTTACATGTAGAAATTTAAGACCTTTCCAGTAAACAAATCTAATGATTCTAATATTTATACTTGTCTGAAATTTTATTAACAAGAGGTGGAAATAACATAGAATATATGGGAATGAATACTAGAATGTTAGATTATAGATAGGTATATTATGAAAATATCATTGAATAATGATAAAGGAAAGCTAATGCAACTTGTAGAGAAACAAAAATTGATCGGTTGTCTTAATTTTTTAAAAATTGTAGAAATGAAAATAACACTGTCCACAAAACACAGTATCCTGAGGTGCCTTAAGAAAAATGGGATAATAGAAGATGTGTGCTTTAGTCACTAGATTTGTCCAGGTTCTGTAAACAGTGAAAAAGATCAGAAAACACGTCACCTATATTATTTCTGCCACATTTCTGTTAGATTGATAAATGGCTATTCATAAAGATCATGGGAGAAATTATTAATTCTATAAGGCAACCTACAGTGATCTACGTATCAAAATGTTCAGATAAAACTAAGCAAAAAAGGCAGAAACTCCTAGTCACCCAGGCTGCAATGGAAAGAACAACATCTAAGGTATCTGGTGTACCATAAAGAAAAGTCTTTCTATTGGAGCTAATATGTCATTTGAAAAAACAAAGATGATGGACAATAGCCAGCCAACCGACTGGCTTCTAAGGGACAAATAAATGGACCAACTGAGAGGTTCAAAAAACCTCTAGAAAAGTCAACAACAGGGCTATTTGGACAAAGATGCCACTAACTGACATGAGATTTCATTTTTTGTCTTCTACCTCACATAAAACAGAATTCTCTAATAGCAAATTTATCTACTACCTAAAGTCAGATCACTAGAAATCATAAACGATGTGTCTGAAAGTTTCATGAAAGAGGGAAGAGTGGAATGAGAGGTGGCAAGGTTAATGTGTAATAGGTTTTTGAAACAAGAAAAAAGGAATAGAAAAAAGGATATAGCATGAAGATACCTCCTGACAGATCTGTTCTAGAAGAAGCTTAAGTTCTAGCTCTTTGAAAAACAACAAAAAGTTAATGAAGGGACATTCCCAAAGAGTTGATAAGATCATCCTGACTTACAAATGGTAAACCAAATCCAATCTAAAAGGTTTAAATAATTTTACCCTCAGGCCAGCCTTGTAAGTAGGTCCAGTACAATATCAGGAGACTGGCAGGATCAAAAAGTATCTCCTCCCCTGCTTGCTGAGATGACTGTGTTACCCATAACAGGGGACAAAATGTTTCATTGCATAATTAGACGCAAAAGGCAAAAACCACTTATGGTTATACAGACAATTAAGCAGAAAGTATCAATGACTAATATCATGGCCTTCTCAAATTTGCTTGGGAGATTTGCTTCTCAAATCTGTTTAAAGCTGCGAAGAGGTGAAGGGACCAGGATTATATTAGTGCAAGAATGGGTAGGAGGGTGAAGGTTACCACTTTGTTGTGGAAAGAGGGCTCAGGAAAGGGAGGCTAGGAATGCAGAAGAAAAACCTGGAAGATTACACAACTTTGCCTAAGGCTGGTTCTGTTTCCCTTCAACTGGATAGAGACAAACAGAAGCTGTGCAGGGAAATATTTCTGTTATGCGTGGCTGCAAATACAGCTCTGTGTTGCATGATTTATTAAGCTTTTTAAAACCTGAGCACTTGGTTATGCAGAAGGCTCATTCTTAGACAATTCAGTAATCAAAGTATTAACCTAGAAGATTAAGGAAGGAAATGTATTAAATTAAATTGTATTAAATTAAGCACAATGTTAACAGGTTTGCAAACATCACCTGAAACTTAATACATTCAATAAATGATAATTAAAGTTGCTTTTACTTACTTTTAATGCCCCTAAAATGAATTTTTCTTCACAGAAGAATCCAAACCACTTAGCATGCCTCCATTGTTACATGGTTTTCTTTTTTTAAGTTTGGCAATAGTTGATCTGGCTTAGGAATACAATCATTTCCATCTCCTCCATGAAATCTTCCAACCATGCTAGCCCATGCTCTTAAGCCCTGTAGCTTAATGTCTTATTCACTTAAATGCTGATTTTTATCTCTCCAATACGATTATAAATTCCTTGAAGGCAGTTCATTTATTTATTCTTTACATATTTATTTATATTCTATTTATTTTATTTTTTTAATATATTATTTCTTTAAATATTTGTATATTATTTAATTTAACACATTACTAACTACATGGAAGAAATTCAAAATTCAAACAAATATTTTTTAATTCTGGATATTTAACACTAATCAATTTTAACATGATTCAATTAAACAGGGACCTATTAAGCACCTACTACATACTTGTGCAATTGCAGGGGACACAAATTTTAAAACAACAACAAAATAGCAACTTCCTCTCAAGGAATTTATACCTAGCTGAGGAGGGAGAAAACAATTTGAACATAAAGGTACTCTGGCCTGTTTTAGGTATGACACTGTTCCACTCTTGGCCTCCAGTGGGGTTCTCCAGTTCCCACTCTGAATATCTGAAATATTGACTGGTGATAATTTACCACCATATTTATAGGTCATCAGAACCAATAGGCCTCATTTTATGTTCCTATGATACCTGAAACCCTCCCCGGTCTACCCCCTATACATACAAGAAAGACTTACACCTACAAACAAAACTAATGTGAACAAAGACTATAAGGGAAGCAATAAATTGGGAAAATATTTTTAACTTTAAGGGTTCTGATAAAAGGCCTCATTTCTAAAATATATAGAGAATTGACTCAACTTTAAAAGAATTCAAGGCATCCTCTAATTGATAAATGGTCAAAGGATATGAACAGACAATTTTCAGATGAAGAAAGTGAAACCATTTCTAGTCATATGAAAAGGTGCTCTAAACCACTATTGATCAGAGAAATGCAAATTAAGGCAACTCAGAGATACCACTACACACCTGTCAGATTGGCTAAGATGAAGGAAAAAATGATAAATGTCAGAGGGGATGTGGGAAAACTGAGACATAAATACATTGTTGATGAAACTATGTAGGGATCCAACGACTCTGGAGAGCAGTTTGAAACTAAGCTCAAAAAGCTATCAAACTGTGCATATCCTTTGATCCAGCAGTGAAATTACTGGGATTATATCCCAAAGAGATATTAAAGAAGGGAAAGAGACCCATTTGTGCAAAAATGTTTGTGGCAGCGCTCTTTGTAGTGGCTAAAAATGGGAAACTGAGTAGATGCTCAACAGTTGGAGAATGGCTGAATAAGTTATGGTATGTGAACTTAATGGAAAAGACCAGCAGGATGATTTCAGAGAGGCTGGAGAGACTTATATGAACTGATGCTAAGTTAAAATGAGCAGAACCAGGAGATCATTATATGCAGCAACAACAAAACTATACAATGATCAATTCTGATCGACGTGGCTCTCTTCAACAATGAGATGATTTAGGCCAGTTCCAATGATCTTGTGATGAAGAGAGCCATCTACACCCAGAGAGAGGACTGTGGGAATTCAGTGTGGATCACAACATAGCATTTTCACTCTTTTCGCTATTGTTTGCTTGCATTTTGTTACTTTCTCATTTTTTTCCTTGTTTGATCCGATTTTTCTTGTGCAGCATAACTGGGGAAATGTGCATGGAAGAATTGCACATGTATACATATATTGGATTACCTGTCTACGGGAAAGGAGGAGAAAGGAGAGAAAAAATTTGGAACACAAGGTTTTGCAAGGGTGAATGTTGAAAATTATCCATTCATGTTTTGAAAATAAAAAGCTCTAACAAATTTTTTTTTAAAAAGTACAGCCTCTTAAATGGCCTCTTCATTTCTTAGTTATTTTTTATCTTAAAAAAATGAAAAATCTAACCAATTATTGATTCAGTAAAAAGGTTTCTCTTTCTTTTTTTTTCTTTTTTTCTTTTTTCTTTTTTTTTTTTTTTTGGTTGAGGCAGTTGGGTTTAAGTAACTTGCCCAGGGTCACACAACTAGGAAGTGTTAAGTGTCTGAGGCCAGATCTGAACTCAGGTCCTCCTGATTTCAGGGCTGGTGCTCTATCTACTGTGTCACCTAGCTGCCCCAAGTTCTCTATTTTTTTATATCTGTACATAACTCAAAGTTGTCTATATATATGTATTACGCTTGATGTCACTTTTTCATCTTAAAATGAGGTTGAGGAAAACACTGTATAAAGTAACAGCAAGAATGAGTGCTGATCAACTATGATAGATTTCACTCTTCTCAGTAATACAATGATTCAAGTTAATTCCATTCACATTCAGAGAAAGAACTATGGAAACTGAATTCAGATCAAAGCATACTATTTTGACTTTTTAAAAATTTTTTCTTTCTTGTGGTTTTCCCCTTTTAAAAACATTTGTCTTTCAAACATGAATAATGTGAAAATTTGCTTAAAATGACCATATCTAAATCAGATTGCTTGCTGTCTTGGGGAGGGGAGAGAAAAGAAAATGAAGGAGAAAAAAAAAATTTGGAAGTCAAAATCTTACAAAAGTTGAATGTTGAAAATCTTTATATGGAATTGGAAAAAAAATAAAATGCTATTTAAGTGGGAGAAAAATAAATAAATATAAGGTTGTACTTAGGAATGTTAACTGATAGTTCAGAAGGTAAACTATCTCTGGACCAACTGGTAAAAAGAAGGTGTGACTTCACTGAGTTCTGTCTAAGTGATTCCTTGATCAATACTCTAAAAATTAAAAAGGCAAGATTCGATTAATGAAGAAATGAGTCAAACCTCTTGAACTATTTTTACTAAACACATCTCAGGAGGTCATCATTAATACACTAATATAGGAAGGAGAATCAAATAATGTTTCCTGGGGAACTGAAGGCAAAGAAAAACTTAAAAGAGTACCATCACATAAAACCAGAATATTTATGAAAATGTACTAATGAAAAAAACAAAACCAATAGTCTATTCGATGCTATCAAATGCCAGTTCTACTCTGGAATTTGACCATTTCTAGAAAATGTATTTTCCCCATTTAAATGAATTAGGAAAAATACTCCCATTACTTACAACAGCTAAGCATTTAGGTACACATTTATAAAAGCCATTGCTTAAATCTTTTGCTTACAAATTTGCTAAGTGGCCGCAATTTTCCTCTTTATTCATTTCCATTAGAATTTAAAACAGTATTAAATAAAAATGTTGCTATGCTGAATACCTGAAATCAGGCTGACCACACTTTAAAAAACTCTTTGTATACTTCAAAATCAAAATTAACCAGCACTCAAACAGCTGCTCCCTGGCCAACTGGTCTGCAAAATTCAATGAATGACAAAAGGTTACCTAAATTTAATAAGATAATCAGCACACATTTATCCACTACCAAGAGTTTTCTAACCATCTGCAAGGCGGCAGAGCCAAGTGCCTATAAAACAACTGGCAGCATGCTGATATGTCCTCATGCCCCTTGTGTCAATGATAGTTATCTCTTAGCAACAGTAAAAAGAAGCTGAACTTGCAGAAAATTTTACATCATAACGAGCCAACAACTTGTTAGTTATTTATTTTGAGCACTATTGATTCCCAAACCAGATGGATAATTTCTTTTACAAATCTTTCATCAATATATAAAACAAACACAAGAAAATGTTTCACCAAGGGGAAAGTTAACTCCAAAATAAGACGCTCCCCTCCTAAAGACACCAAGAACTTTTAAACAAAGTTAGGAGCAACTGCAGAAAAAGTAATGATGATTGCTACTATAATTTCTGCTATCATTTTTAAGGTTATGTTCCCATAGTGACACCCCCTAAATCACTTCAGTTATGAGGTAAGAATAAAGATCAGACACTATAAACCATGATAAAAATAGCCCTTTGGTTTTCTCTAAAACATTTAAATCTAAACCAACTGACGGGGAAGTTGCCTTAAAAATGGATGCGCCAAGCATGCAGAAGGCGGCACTCTGCTCTTGAAGTATGGTAAGTACAGGACACTAAGAACCTCTGCAGGTCACACGGGCCAGGGCTTCTCTTGAGCAGGTCTTCAAAGGGCGATGGCAGGGGCTGCTTGTAGAGTTACAGGAACCTTCTAGAACCAGGGGGACCTCCTGCTGTGAGGAGGCATTTTTCCCTCAAATATTTCACATTGTTTAATTTTTTGTGTTCCTGACATCAATGACCAAAAAAGATTCGAGCTATGTCCGCAGCTGGGGAAGTGGCCGGTACCCAGAGCTGTGGCCCAAACACAAATGGGCTCACGGACATTTAGATGAAAGTTAAAACTGCAACGCAAGAATGCCACCGGGTTATGTCTTTGGATACATCACAGGAGGGGGTGGGGCAGTGCCGCCTGACCCTGGGCAAGTCCCTTCACCTTGTCTGCCTCAGTTTCCTCATCTGTAGAATGGGCTGGAGATGGGAAAGGCTGGCCCCGGCAGGATCTCTGCTAAGGAAACCCCAGGGAAGGTCAGGACCAGGCAAACGCTGCGCTCCCGGCTGCCTTCTCAGACATTTGAGCTCAGCCCTGGCCCTGGCACTCCCTGCCAGAAGAGTCCCTCCCTCCCTCGGCTTCACCCCTGCCCCCAGCTCCCACGCCCGGGGGAGCCCAGGTCATGAGGCACCTGGCTAGAGAGAGGGCTGAAGTCGCCAAGAAGATGCCGAGTTGCCACGGGAGCACTGACCCTGACACTAACCGTCCTGCGGTCGCCAAGGGCTCAGCCCTGCCTGCCTCAATCTCCTCATCTGCCCAATGGGGATGGTCCAGCAGGTACCAAGCGGGCACTTCAGAAGTACTCATGCTCCCCTCCCCCTGCCTCCTCACAGGGCTGCCTGGCCTACTCGGGCCTGCTCCTCCTGTTCCCCCCAGTCCAGGGCCCGGCCCAAGCCTTACCTGGAGAGCAGCCTGAAAGGGCCCGTCCATCTCCTCCCCGGCGGGTATCCGCCCTTCCACGCTGCCCAGCCCCGAGCTCAGCTGACTGCAACCCCAAGAAAGGACAGTTTAAAGTTCATGATCCCAGCAAGGGCTGCTCTGTCCCCAAGAAGGCACCTCCCAGCAGGCCTCACCACGGCCCAGGCGCTGCACTGCCCCCTTGGGGCTCAGCAGTACAGGTCTAACAGCCAGCCAGAAGGTCCTCCTGCACCCCAGGGGGCAGCTCCTGCATCTCAGGGTCCTCCTGCACCCCAGGGGGCAGCTCCTGCATCTCAGGGTCCTCCTGCACTCCAGAGGGTTCCTCTTGTATATCAGGGTCCTCCTGCACCCCAGGGGGCTCTTCCCATATCTCAGGGGCTCCTGTACCCCAAGGGGCAGCTCCTGCATCTCAAGGTCCTCCTGTACCCCAGGGGGCTCTTCTCATATCTCAGGGGCTCCTGCACCCCCGGGGGCAGCTCCTATATCTCAGGGTCCTCCCGTATTTCAGGGGCTCCTCCTGTATCTCAGGGTGTCCTGTACCCCAGGGGGCTTCTGTATCCCAAGGTCTGGGAAGGGCAGAGGTAGAAGCCAGACCAAAGAACTGAGGCACAGCACAGAGCAGCCAGGCCCTTACATCCCATCAGCCCCACTGGCAAAGAGCACATCTCCAGCCAGAACGGCCTAACCAGAAGCCTCGGCCAGCAGCGTCAGCTTCACACACCAGGGATCTCTGCCGGGGACTGCCGGATGCTTCTCCCCATTCCGGCTTACCCATCCCTCAGCTGTGCTCCCTGGAGCACAGCATCTTCCACGTCACCTGCCCATGTCTTCCCAATCTGATCTACTTGGGAGGCTCCCTGGCACTCCAAGAGCAAAAGCCCCAAATCCTCTAGTGGGCTTTTAGCCTGGCCCCTTCCTTGCCTCCCAGTCTCCACACCTTCCCTTGCCAGGTACTTACTTACTCTGTGATCCAGCAACTCTGGCCTCCTGGCTGCTCTTCCCACCTGGCACTGCATCTCCTGACTCCGAGCATCCGCCCTGGTTGTCTCCGTACCTGGGGAGCTCTCTCCCTCCTAGCTTCCTTAAAGAATTCTAACATCTTCTGCAAGGGGCCTTCCCTCTGAGACCACACACACTCCCAATTTATCCTACATGGACACACATAAATATATGTACACACACACACATAGCCACAATTTATGGTATCTACATACATGTTTACTCACTCAAGCACACACCCACAATTTATCCATACATAAACATACACCCAGACACACACCTAAAAATATGCCTAGGATAAATTGGGGGTTTAGCCTATATACCTAAATCTACATGTAGGCAGACCTGGTTTTATTGCGCTTCTCTCATTACAAATTGACGGTCTGTGGCAACCCTGTATTGAGTAAGTCTGTCAGGGCCATTTGCTCTTATCATGTCTCCATGTAACATTTTGGCAATTCTCGCAATATTTCAAATTTGTTCATTTTTATTGTATTCATTATGGTGATCTGTGATCAAAGATGTCACAACTGTAATTGTTCTGGGGTGCTATGAACCATGCACATCATGAGACTAACTTTATACATCAAAGTTCCGTGTGTTCTGACTGCTCCACCCATCTGGCCGCCTCCTATCCCTCTCACGCTCCTTGGATCTCCCTGTTTCCGGAGACACAACAATACTGAAATTAGGCCAATTAATAACCCTACAACGGCCCCTAAATGTCCCTGGTGGAGTTAACTGATGCAGCAAATTTCCCTGCCGTCTTATTTTAAGAAACTGACACAACCACATCCAGCCTTCAGCGACCACCACCTTGATTAGTCAGCAACCATCAATATTGAGGCAAAAAGCTCCACCAGCAAAAAAAAAAAAAATTATGACTTACTGAAGGTTCATATGATGCTTTAACGAGGAGGTATTTTTTTAGTTAAAAATAAAAAATCCACATTTTAAAATAGAATATTTGTACATTAGTAGAGTACAGTACGGCATAAGTATAATTTTTATTTGTACCAAAAAAGCAAAAAGTTTGTGTGATTCTCTTTTGCAATATTCACTTTACTATATTACCTTAGAATCAAACCACGACATCTCCAACAGGTGCCTGTATATTGATCTACAGACATATATAACTTATTGGTACGTAATGGTTTATATCTGTCTCCTCTATTTTACTGTAAGTTCCTAATATCAGGGAACGGTTTTTGCCTTTCTATGTATCCTCAGCACTTCACACAATACCTGGTGCATAGTAAATAAACAATTTATTAATGAATTAATAAATGCTTCTTGTCAGATGTAAATTAGGGGGACACGAATCTCCTCCTCTTTCAAATAAAGTGCCATGCCCATAATAAGCACTTAATGAAATTAATTTGATTTCATTTCTTAGCGCTACTAAGTAGCCTACACAAGGGATGCTGAAGGAAAGCAGTTAATGCCGTTTTAGCCCTAAGTAAGTTAAAGAAGATTAATAATTGAGGCACAAGATTCGAACTAACCCTTACAAATTACATGTCCACAGGAAAGTAATATGTTGTACTATGGGGAATGGTCCTAGACTACTATACTTGCCACCATGTACTCTCTGATCCAGAGGCATTGGTCTCTTGCCCAGTGAGCAAGATGCTGCACCTCTGGCTCCAGGCATTTTCCCTGGCTGTCCCCCATACCTACTATGCTCTCCCTCCTCCCAATACAACTGCAGGTCTCATTGGTTTTTGTTAAATCCCAAATAAGATGCTGACTTTGATAAGAAGCTTTCCACTCTGCTAATTATTTTCTGTATATAGCTTGCCTTATCTCTCTCTGTTTGCCTCTTGTCTCTCCATAAGGACAGGCAGCCTTAGCCATAGCTTTAGGTAGAGTTGAGCACAGAGAAGAGACTTAATAAATGTTGAATGATTGGATCCAAACTGTACAAGTTAGTCTCTAGGAGAACATCCCCTCTTCTCCTCTTCCTTCCCAATACCAAGCAAACCTTTGTACTAGAGCTATAAGTAAAGAAGGTTCTACTATTACTCAATCATTCACTAAGGATTTGTTATTTAGATCTAAATTCAAAGAATTGCTACTTTAAAAGTATGAAATAACAACAGTTCCCTTCGAGCTATAAAACTGTATTTGAAGTTCAAAATGGCTTAACAGGTTGAAGTAGAAAAACTATCCCAATAGGGAAAGGAATACCCCAGATATTTAAAATATAATAATACTCATAGAGGCAGATGAATGAACGAAAGGATCATGGTTTTTTCAAGATCAAATAATCACTATTTGTTTTAGAGGCTGTTTATCAGGACAAGAAATAAAAAGAAAAAGATGCCAGTTTTTAATATTGTAAAGAGTTAGAATGAAAAGTTCTATGAGTTCAATGACCACAATTTAATTATCTAAGTAACTCTTCCAAGGCCCAGTTCAGTGCTTTGCAAAACTTGCTTTTAAAATGGTTCAACTCATTCAACTCAACAATCATTAATTAATGTATTGAGTCCTTGTTTCAAAAGGGTAGGGTTGTTTTTCCTTAAAAGGCACTGTAATAATTGGAGCTATAGTTGCCACTGACATGACATCCTGATACCCTAAGATGAAGGGCCAAGGCCATAGCAGTTAGCCGCCTCCTCTTTAACCTTCTGAGGAAGCCTACCTAACTTTGTTCTAGTCTAGATCCTGTGTAACCAGGCCAACTTGAGTCAAGTTTGGATTATTACATTTGGTGACAGGCAGTAATAGTTGTTCAGCCGTGTCCAACTCTTCCGGACCCCATTTGGGGCTTTTTTGGCAAAACTACCGGAGCACTTGGCCATTTTCTCTTCCAGCTCATTTTACAGATGAGAAAACTGAGGCAAACAGGATTAAGTGACTTGCCCAGGATCACACAGCTAGTGAGGGTTGACAGTCATCAGGACTCAATCAGAAAAGCTTTGCTTAGATAAAAGATCAATGCAATGTACTGAGTGGCAATACATATGGCTAAAGAACTTCTGACTAGGGTACTTACTATGAAGATCTATTAAAGATTATTACAGAATAAAATGAGAATTCAAGAAATAGAGAAGTGACTATGTTTTCCATCTTTAAGAATCATGCCAAGAATAAGATAAAGGTGTCAAGTGTCAGGAGTTGCATTTGCATAATTTTTATGTAAGGGATTAACAATAATTTCTACAGCCTGTCAACCCAAATCCCACTGATATTATCTAAGAATTATGAAAATGTTTGGGACTTCAAAATGGCAATTGGGAGGCTACTGGAAACTACATTATCTGGACTTTTCTGGGAATCTGACCCAAGGTACTAAAGGGTAATGTTGATCCTTCCTAGAAGCCCATTTTTGTGAGAGTGGGAATATAGACAAATGGGCCAAAATGTTTGTTAAAAGGGGGTTGCATGAGATTAAAAGGAGAAATGCTTCCTCCCTTTTTCTTCTTCTCCAAAGTTTGTAGTAAAGAATAGGTGAGGGGGTCTCTGCAAAAAGCAAGCCCCAAGCACTCTGGGACCCCTTGGCCATTAGGGAACATGAGGCACAGCAGGCCATTTATTTTGCTCTGTCCCTTTCCTAGAGCATCAGGGTTGTACTTTTCTAGCTTTAGCAGCAGTCTTGTGACTTCAAGATATCAGAAGTCCTGAGTCCTTTAGTCAATGATGACTAACAATTTTCCAAGGCATTGTGTGTGGCCATTCCTGACTTCATTAAGGCCGTAGACCAGGCAAAGAAACAATACCCCAGCCCGCACCAAACAGTCCCAGTACGGTGGGAGAGCACCAAGCTCAGGATGGGGAGGAGTGCATCATCAGAGCTGTGCACAAGGAAGCAGAACCCAGGCCCCCAGAGGCGACACAGTGGAGGCACCTTGCTGTGGGATTCAGGCACAGGCATGAGGTAGTCCCAGGCCCCATTCTAAGGGGACTGGCTCAGCCAATGGAGTGGGCACATGAGCAGCAAGCAGGACAGTGGCAGACAACAGCAGCTGGCAACAGGAAGGCAGTGGCAATGGCCCAGGGAGAATGGGTAATGGCAAAGGAAGGCCCAGCCCAACCTCCTGCTTACGCTACTAAATATGGAGCCTCTTTACATTGCTTAGGTCCTTATCCAGAAGTTACTGCAGAATCCTTTTCCAGAGAATTTCTGGAGCACTTGCACTGTTGGCAGACAGCTTATGTTCTGATGCCATGAGGGAGGAAAGACGACCACGCCTCCCCAAAAGGGGAAGAACAGTCTCACAGGCGAGGCCACAAGGCAAGGATTCAGTCTTCCCTCGCCTTCTCCCCATGAAGCTCGTAGGAAGGAGCGGGTCCTGGCTGGCAGGCTAAGGAACAATGCAGAGGCTGGTGGCATGGAAGGGAGTAACTCTCAGTATCAATCATCCCTGAAAGCTCACAAAAGGGCCAGCTTTTTCTTAAAAGGAAGTATAACCATCCTTGAGACTTAATTGGCTCAAAGGAATAAAGGCTAAGACCACTCACGTGGCTTCCTGAGGTTCTAAATTCAAGAACCAGGGCCCAGAAAGTCACCTGGATCCTCCTTCCAGCTTCTGATCAAGGGCCATCATGGGCAACTGAGAAGCAGCAAAGCTTTGCCAACCGAAGCCATGCTGCGCCACCTTGCCAGACAGGCTTCCCTTGCTGTACCTAAGTAAGAGACATGTTCTACAAGCACCTTATTATGTTCCAGTCTAAATCCTGCTTGGCAGGCAAGAAGGAAGAAAATAAAGAAAGAAAGGGGAAAGAAAAGGAGAGGAGAGAAGAAAGAAAAGAGAGGAAATGAAAGGGAGAAGAGGATTAGGGGAGGAAGGATTAAGTAGCTACTATGTGCCAGGTATTGTACTAAATACAAATATAATATATACATATTATACAAATATAATCTCATTTCTTTTTCAAAATAATCCTGGGAGATAGGTACTATTATTATCCCCATTATACAGTTGAGGAAATGAAGTTAAGTGACTTGCCCAATCACATACCAGCTAAGTGTCTGAGACTGGATTTGAACTTGGGTATTTCTGGCTCCTGGCCTCGTATGCTGCCCACTGCACCACCTAGCCAGAGAACTTAAGAGCTGCAAAGGACACTCTGAGGTCATATAGTCCGACCTCTCACCATCAGATGATGAAGCTGGGCTCCAGAGAGGGAGATCCTGTGACTCACCCAAGCAGCTGACCCAAGCGCAAGGATGCTCCTGAGAGATCCTATTTTTATTTGGTTTAATCTTTGACTATTCCCTAGTGTCTCAAACGGTGCCTGGCACAAAGCAGGCACTCAATAAATATTTGCCAATCTATTTGACTGAAACCTCACTCCTTCTCTGGCTTCTCTCTTTGTGCCAGGGAGGCCCCATGTGGCTGGACGCCCTCCTCTCCCCTCACAATTGGGTCACCCACTCTATCCCTGTCTCTCAGAGACACCCCGTCTATCTCTTCGTTTGCCACCGAATGAGGACCATGGCAAAAGCCTCCAGCTAGTCCCTCCGCTTACATTTAATGCTCTCACCTACTGAAAAACCACACTCCTGGCTGCCGCCATGTGGGACACAAAATTCAGAGATGTGCTTCTCTTTCTCACATAGTATCCCTCCCCTATCAGAGATCTTTCAGCGATTCCCTATCGCCATACCACTCTTCCTTAGCCAGTTAAACTCTCTACTAAGTTCCAACTTCAATTCAGGCCTTCCCTTTCAACTCTCCTTCCATCCTGACAATCCTCTCTCTGTGCCCAGATTCTTTACATGTGTCGTTCCCTCCTCACAGAATGTCCTCCCATCTCCATCTGATGAGATGAACCCATCCTTGAGGACCTCACCCAAATGGCTTCAGAACCTTCCCTAATCACGCCAAGGTGAAAATGGCCTTTTTCTACTCAGTGTTTTTACTCTCTCATTCCCATTATGTCCCACTTTGCATTGTGGTTCACAGAGCATGCAAGCCAGCTTGGAGGAAGCTGCAAAACACCCTGATGGAGAGAGGGCACCAGACCAAGCCACTATCATTGTGCCATCCATCTCTTCTCAGATCCTAACAGAAAAGTCACAGGACTCTGAACTCAAAAGGCTTGAGAAGAGCAGTTTCTTCCAGGCCGCTGCATCTGCCTCCAACCTAGTCCCCGTAGCCATCACTAAAAAGAGAAATCATTATGGAGAAACAAGTTCCTCCTCACCACCAGCAATGGTGGTGCTGGTGCTAGGCAATGACTGGCTGGATAATAAGTGCAGAATCCTGGGGAGTAGCAGCACCCTCCAGGTCAGAGTTTCTAACAGGTCATAGGAAGTAAAATGAATTATTTTGATTGCATAAAATTAAAAAGTTTTTGTACCCCCCCAAAAAAATCAATGCCGCTAAAATTAAAATAGAAGCAAGTTTCTTTGATAAAGGTCTCATTTCTAAGATTATAGCAAACATTCAAATTTCCAAGAATAAGAACTACTCTTCAATTGATTTACGATCAAAGGATATGAATTGACAGTATTCTTAGGAATAAATCAAAGTTACTAACAGTCATAAAAATGTTTTAATCATTAAAACATTAAAAATGTTTTAAATCAACAAATAAGATAAATACAAATTATACCTCTCTGTTAACAAAAAAGAAAAATGAAAAATGATGAAAGGACCCAAGGGAAAACAGATATATTAATGTAACTACCAATTAGTGATTAACCAATGAAACCAACAACTCAGGATGAAATATGCTTTTCACTTCTAGGAGGAGGTGATGGAAGATTGACATATTTTTTGAACATTACCAATGTGGAAATATGTTTTGTAATAGGTTTTGTTTTCTTTTTTTCTCAATGGATGTGAGGGAAAGTGGGAAGGAGAGAATTTAGTTCAGAAAATAAAATTGAATTTTGTAAAAAAGAATACAAGTTCCTTAAGAGCAGAGACTTTCTGAATTTTCTACTTGTATCCTTAGTACTTAAGGTATGGTGCTTTACACTCAGTAATCTCTAAATAAATGCTTCATCCATTCACAGGATCACAGATTTAGGGTTAGAAAGATCTTAAAGATCATCTAGGCCAAATCTTTCATTTCACAGATACACAAACAGAAGCCCAATTGACTTGTCAAAGGTTCATTAGCCAGGATTGTCCTCAGAATCTGATGCCACATTTATCCATACCTGAGTTTGCTTATTGTCATATACACTTATGAGACTTGACACTCCGTGCACAGCAATGTCCTAGAGGCAGCTTGATGACACAGTACTTGGCCTGGTATCAAGAAGACTTGAATTTAAATCAAGCTACAGACCCACACTTAGCTGTGAACCTGGGCAAGTCACATAACCTCTGCCTAATTCAATTTACTCACCTATAAAATGAAGATACAATGACACCTACCTTCCAGAGTCACTGGAAAAATCAAATAAGATAATATTTATAAAGGGCTTTAAAAATCTTAAAATGCCATGCTATTATTTTTTCACCTTATCATCCTCCAGTTTTTATAGCAGAAACTTAATCAATGTTTAAAGTTAATTAAGGCACAACCAATGTTTTCAGAAGTTTTTTTCCTCTTGTATATCATAAAAATGAATGGAAAATTGAGATCATTATATGAACTTTCAAGAAATATCACAATCATAGTTATACCGTACATCAGATAATACAAAAAGATATTTTCCCAAAATGTATAGTCTGTCAAATACAAAATTGAACAAGTGATTTTTACTACAGCCATTTTTAAAAATTTGCTTTTGTTATGAAGCTTTCTTTCAAAAACTGGAAAAAGTTGCAGTGATAAGCTGTGAGCTAGTAAAATTTAGTGCCAACTATGATATTCTAAATTATAATTATTCTTATTACATTATCAGATAATAAAAAGGTGATTTTATGAATTGATGTAGATCCATTGTAAGGATAAAAGTGATAGAAGTGATGTTATATGTCAAAAGCCAGTAAAAAATGAAATAAATTGGATTTCATGAGAGGCTAGAGCTCATTAGATCAGACCATTTTTATCAACTCTAAAAAGTACATTAGTAGATTTTAATAAGCAAACACTTGTTCTATAACAGTTGTAACTGTAACTGGTTTTTAAGGCATTCTCACTAAATGCAATTATTACAGGAGGTTTTGCTAAAACATTATGCAGTGAAGGCTAATAAAGAAATCCAAAGCTATTAATTTGCTTTTGTGAATTCCAATCTAATATTTACTAAATCTTTGTGGTTCTTTCTGAATTCTGACACGGAGTTGGAAAAATGCAATATATCTGCTTTCATTATGTTTTTCTTTTTTAAACAATTGAGTTCATTTTTTTTAGTTCTTAATAAAGGATTCTAAATAATAGTTATAAAATTCATCTGACAGTAGAGTCTAAATCTTATCAAGAACCTTACTTTCATGTACATTGTGAACACTTAAATGAAAGATCCTTCTCTACCTTATCTCTCTCAGAATGATCGCAATTGTTCAAAAAGTAAAGGAAAAAAGAAGCAATAATAAACCAAAGTAGAAGGTTGCATTTTTAAAAATGCTTTAAAAGATTTTAGTGAGGATTTTATAAACTGTTAAATATTTAAATTATTGTTTTTCACATTAAATAACAGACTGAGCACCATTCCTAACCCTTCAGGCCATTCATGAATAACATGTTAAGTTAAGCAAGGAGAGGGCTATGATAGATAGCAAAAGACTAACTGGTTCTCAAAAAAAAAAAAAAAAAAAAAAAAACAAACTCATGGCATATTTTTGAAATTTAATCTGTAATATTTTTCCCATCACTTTCTTAAACAAACAAAAACAAAAATAAATCAAGACTTGATTTTATTGAGCAAGGCTAGATATGAAAAGTGTGACTAGTGTGCAAAAGCCTACTACCGGCAAAGAAGGGCTAAAGAATGTTTGTTTATTTATATATATACTTAGCCCTTATTTATTCAGTTTTTTAAATGGGGTCATGTAATATGTGATTCTTGGGCTACCTACTAAAGGAAAAAAAAAGAGGGCTAGACTATAGAGGGTCACAGACAGTGGGAAAACTCTGGGTTCCCAAAGGGAATCTGCTAACAATGTCTGGTTTGGCTCTCATTTTCCCTAAGGGTTCTCGAACTTCCTGAGAAGTCAGGGGGCAGTGACAACCTGTGTGGAGATTGAGGCAGAGTGGTACCAGGTGGAAGAATAATACCAGGTGACAAACAACGCACAATAACAAGTTGTTCATGTTACATAAGGTATGAGGGTATAAAAAGGGGAAAGTCCTTGGAATAAAAGGACTCCATTTTTCCACCATCCTCTGGAGACCCGCCTCATCACTTCTCTACTAAGACAGCTATTAAAATATATATTAATTACCCCAGCATGGGGGCTCTAGAAAGCAGGATATTTTTTAATCCCCCCAGCGTGGGGGCTCTAGAAAGCAGGACACAACACAGGATTAGCCTTGTCAGATACACAACGTGGGCAGAACATTTGGAAAAGTTTTTTAAAAGCTTCTAACTATGTCTTCTACTTGTTGTTTCTCCCATTCCAAGGGAAGAGTAAAGAATGTTTCATTCTTTGACTTGTATTCCCATTACAAGAAATACTTGAAATATAATGTATACATATATATAATATAAATATAAAATGTTAATAATATAATGAAATATAAAAACCACAATCGGTGGTTCTTTTGCCCTATTGCTCAAATTTCTAGAGCTACTATCTTAACACATAGAAAATGACCTCACAAATACTATCTCATAATAATATCATTAATTTTTTAAATGTCAATAGTGAAAGAACTGATGACCTAATTCTTTTATATGCTATTGGCTCTGCTGACCCTGCTGGTCAGCTAGAAGAAGCTTCTTCCTATGAACATTCTGTATCAATAAAATCCCAGGTTCAGACCTGGAATTGTTAATAATTAATAACTGTTGTTAATAATCATCTGCAGGCAGACTACTCTTAGATTTACAGCTACATCCCTGGTCCCTCAACTGTACATCTCCAGCTGCTTCCTGGATACTACAAGCTGGATATCCCATCGGCATCCCAAACACATTATGTCCAAAACAGAAATCTCCACACAGCCCACTTCTGATTTTTCCTCTGTCAAGGTCACTAGCATGTTTCAATCAAGCCAGCTCATTTTACATTTATGGAACAGAGGCCAGCAAGGTGGGCCTCAACAAGAAGGAAGGACAAACAACAACTTAAACGGTTGCCAAAGTGCTTTTCCTAAAGCCCAAGACTGCTTGTGTCATCCTCAACACCCGCTTATTAAATAGGATCATAGAGAAAGTTTGGTTTGACTATTAAAGCCCTTTGCGACCTAAGGGGAAGAGAATGGAGGAATCCCTGAGGTCTGGGGCTATTTCACTTTTGTCTTGGTGTACAGAATGCCTGAAACAAATGCATAATAAATGCCTCTAGATTCATTAAGACTATAGTTTGTAACTAGCCAGACCCAAAACCACACAAAGAACTAAACCTCACTCTGTTATAACTCTGCAGTTAATTCAATCACTGGGCACTAATCCAACATGGGCCACCCTTTGCACAGCTACCCAGAGATGTCCTCCCCAAGATTATAAAGGCATCACACAGACTTTAAGCACCATTCTACCAGCCTAGGCTTTTCTCAGTTTAGTCCTACAACCTTCTCAAAATCTGCTTACTCTCTCCATGCCTAGGGATACCCAGCTACCCAGCACTGTCCTATACTGCCAAGAGTTCTTGACCCTATTTAGCTCTAGAATATGCTAACCTGGTCCCACTGTTTCATGAGTCTTTACTCTAATTATACTTAGGGAAGCTCAACTCTTGCTTTGACTACATACAGAGGGGTATCAGGCAGAACCATAAGCCCAAACTCTTTCCTGGCTCCCTCCCCCAATTGCTCTACTGGAGTAGTTACTCCAGATACTCCATCCATATCCTCATCCACACTCCAATATACCTCTCATTTAGACTACTTCTTTGAAGTAGTCTTTGAAGACTCATGAGTCTTTGAAGACTATGTCAATGGGGCCACCAAGATGGGAGGGCTTGGAGGAAGGGCCCAGCAACACAGAATATATGCATTATCTAAGCACCAACCCCACTAAGTTTGAAGACCAGGTTGGCCAAAATAGAATGGAGTTTTCAACCCCACTAATTCTCAAAGATCATCCTATTAAATTGCAGAAGTTGCTCTCCCATTGCTATAGTGATAGATCCTTAAAGTATTTTAAGTATCCTGCATTTACCGCCCTCTGGCATATAATTTCATCTAAAACTTTGTTTCCTTGGAGCTAACTGACAACGTTAGACTTAGTGCCGATGCCATTTTTGGCCCTATAGCTGGTGGGGAAAGAAGTCACTAATGAGTACATGCAGCAACAGTTAGGGATTCCTTTCTACACTACTTAAAATCATTTCAAGAAGTCAGTGTCAGAATTGGAATCCAAGTCTCAAGATTTCTAGATTAGAGCTGTCCCTTCTATCACACAACTGACTTTTCTTTTTTCTGAGAAATAATTCTCAAGAATTAAAAATTTCTATTAGAAATTCAAAACAAACAAACAAAAAAGGTAAGATACCAAAAAAGGTAAAGATATCAGGTAAGGTATCTTTGCATCCTGTTCCCAAGCTATGGTCTTCACACTTTAAACTGGTCGTCCTACATCATAAATGGGGATGTGTGAATACCATAAAGCAGGGCAGGGAAATTTTCCCAAAGTCTACTCACTAGGTAGCATGTTTCAGCTCTGCAGTCCCAGGACAAAACACCCTCATCTTCACCTACATCATCTTCTGCCCTGTAGGCACTCTCATCTTCCTCAATTTCCATCTTTTGTTCTGAGAACTCTAATCAAATCATCACTTTGGAATGAATGGGCTTGTCAGCTGGCTATCCTGCTGTTCCATTTGCCATCTTTGTGCCTTCCTAGATAATAACTACCTTACCTGGACAGAGCTCTCTTACAGGCTATGTGTTGTCTCTACAGAGAGAATAAGCTCTTTGATAGCTAGATTATTTCATTCTTATATGTGTATCCTTGGTGCTCAGCAGAGGGCTAGGCACACAATAAGTGTTTAATAAATGCTTTTTATTCCCTGATTCAAATAACCATGACTTTGGAAAAGATACTTCAAAGGTCTGATTACACTCTGTGAGAATTCAATATTACCATACTCTCCATAAACTGACTTTATCCCCAGTTCTTAATTTCTCAGGAATGTGCACTCTTAGAAAATACCAAGATCATAAACAGCTTCTCAAAAGAAAAGAATCCTTGTCTTGTTGCCTAAAAGCATCTCAGTAACTCACGTGTTGGTGGATTACTTTATTCTCTCTCCTTCCCTTCCCTACAAAAGTCTACAAAAGAGTTCTAAGGGATTCTAGCAGTAACAGCAATTTGACTTACGTAGATATACTTGAGTTTTACTCCTAGAATGGAAATTTTGCTCTGCCCATGATTTGAAAATGGGCTAGTTGCCCAATCCTTTCTCTGGATGTGTGTGAGGAGGGATCATCTTCCAGTCTTCTGCTCCAAACCTCAGTTTCTCTCCTTATCCCAGCCTTTTTTTTTTTTTTTTAAAATTCCCTAACTTCTCAATGTGCATACTTTGTCAGACCCAGCTAATATAGTGATCAATTTTATGGAACTGCTTTTTTTCATTCTTGCCTTTTTATTTTTTTGTTACAAAGGGATGGCTCCCATAGGAGGAATATGCTTGGAAATGTAAAAATAACGGTTTAAAAAACAAACAAACAAACCCCTCTCAACCTCTGTCTATTGTCAAGTCCAGTTTCTACCAAAGCAAGAAACAATAAATAAGGGGCTAAACTGACTATCAATGCTACCCTTCTACTACGACTACTATCCAAGCATAATAGTTGATCCAATCTGGTATCTGCCTCCTTTCACTCTTTGTTGAAGCTCTTTATCTCTGATCAATCAATTGCTATATGCTCTGAACTATGCTAAATGCTGGGAATACACACATAATAAATGTGAGTCTATGCGTAAGGAGAAGATGACAACTGCCTGTACAGATTTATATAGAAAAGAAGGAAGACAAATGCAAAATACCTTAAGAGGGAAGGCATTTGTAGTTGAAGGATCAAAAAAGGTTTCATGTAACAGATGGATTTTTAGTTACATTTTAAACAAAAGGAGGGATTCTATAGGACAGAAATAAGGAAGAAGGGCACCACAGGCAGGAGAGGGCAAAAGCACAGAAGCCAGAAGGACAGCTTGGCTGGATCACTTAGTGTTGTTGAAGAAGTAAAAGCTAGGCTCAAGTCAGGTTGTGAAGGGAATTAAAAACTAACCTAAAGAACCAAAGGAATATATAAGAAAATGGTAAGGACTTGGGCAGCAATTGTATAGTTGGTTGTTATCCTTCTTTCTCAAAGAGGACAAAAATGGCAAAAGTTGAGTTACGCATGTCCCACTGTGACAGACCAATACGAGTTTGGAACGCTCTGCTGCAGGTTGAGCATCTGTGGAAGCAGTTTACCAGGATGTGGCCACTGTGCATGCTACACATTCTTAAGAGTCATAGGTGAGTTAGGTGGATCAGGTGGACATCCAAGGAAGAAAATAGTCCTGGAAAGGGCTTGGCAGCCCTCACTCCTGAGGTTCTAGTCTTCCCTGAACTTACTCTACATCCCAATTTAGATGATGCATTAGAAGGGGAAGAGACTTGAGGCAGAATTACTAGAAATCTATGCAATAATTTAGGTGAGAGATAATAGTAATTGCATGAGTACAGAAAATTAGATTTAAGAGAGATTATGGAGATAGGATAGATTTGGCAACTAAATCAATCCAGGGGATGAGGGAGAATGAATGAGAAGGGATGAGAATGATTTGAGGAGAAAAGTCATAATTTCTTGGTAGCAAGGAAGTGCCATAGTGAATAGAACAGCAAGCCTGAATCCCTCTTTCCTGGGTCTAAATTGACCTCGGACACTTCCTAGATGTGTGACCCTGGGCAAAACACTTAATCCCATCCGCCTCAGTTCCCTGATCTATTAAATGACCTGGAGAAGCAAACAGCAAACCACTCCAGTATGCTTGCCAAGAAAACTCCAAATGGAGTCATGAAGAGGTGGACTTAATTGAATGGCAATAAATAATGAGTTCTATTTTGGATACACCGAGTTTGAGTCATCTTGAGGACATCCAGTTTGAAATGTCCAATAAAGAATTGTTGATGTGGAACTGAAGTTCAGGTAAGATACTAAGAATGGACATGTAAAGCTGGAAGTCATCAGCACTGAGACGATATTTAAACTCACTGGAATTGATGAGGTCACCAAGATAGAGAAAGGGAAAAGGGGGTCTAGAATAGAACCTGTGAGCACACCCACAGTTAAGCTGTTCTTCCTATTAAAGTGTGTTGGCTCAAGATAAGGAAAACTGCTGTCACAAGGGACAGAGGAAAGTGTTTAGATTTAATGAGATACCTCCATTTTTTTCATCTGAGCTGTAGAAAAACATAGATTTGCACTTGGTCATTTCTGCAAATTATACCTTTTTCCTTAAATCTATGTTTTTGCAGTACAAAACAGGCATATGGAATTGGTAGGGGAATACAAATTCTACCTGCTTCAGAGCCAATAAGAACTAAAAATCTTCTTTTACATACTGTGATGAAATTCATTAATGGGGCAGAGGAACTAAAATGAGACTGAACTGATCTCACAAAACAGGCAGAAAAGATCCCAGGCACAATTTCTATGCCTATGTTATTTTTTGTAGAAGGGAAACAATGTAGACAAAATCAGCATCTATTAAGCATTTTAATTTGTCACTCTAAATTGAGGCTAGTTTTTAAATGATAAAAAAATGAAACAAATTAGAAAATGGAGATATAAACAAATCTGGTTTATAAAGAAATAAAACTAATGACTTCTAAATACTTGTTAGATTACTACAAATATATCAAAATTTATGCACACTACAGTGTTATTTTTATTTTCTCAAGGGAGATGAGTTATCTAAGAGAGGAACCCATAAATGATTTTATTATTTTATAGACTGGCCCACTAATAAGACTACTGAATATGTCATACAAGGAAATAAAAATGATAGCTTCTACTTTTTCTACAACATAAGTTTTATTGATTTTTCAATATACTTCTTTTTATTTTTTAAAAAACAAGAATACTGTACATGGACTTATTTTTAATTTAACCAATTTGATGGAATGTTTTACTCTACTGATAACAAATAAAGAGAAACAAATTTTAAAATCTGTAGTGATAAAAGTATTGGGAGTAGCTGGAGTATCATATTTGGAAAAGACACCCTTAGAATAAGAGCAAGAAATACGAATATCATACGAATTCAAATAAAAACATTTTCTTCATGCTATAACAAATTTATAATGTCACGACCAAATTACAGTCAATTCACTTGTTAACTTCAAAGATGTAATTTATTTTGGTATATTTAAAACCCTCAATAAATTGAAGAGCTAAAATCTTTGAGAAGACCAGTATTTCTAATATTGATTTGACTCCCACAAAGCCTGTTGTGGAATGTGACTCCCATATCCAAAGAAAAAAAAAATTAAAAAGAAACAAACAAAAAACAAACATAAACTTTGCATTCAATTTAAATATCTGTGATTCAATTTACAATGAAATCTGATATATAAAAGACAACCAGATTTTCCAGTACATTGGAAACATATACAAAGAGAAGATCATAAAAAGAATGCAGATGTAGATGCCAAGAAACATAAAGGTGTGCCATCCACATGTTTTGAAGGGAAAGGGTAAATAATGTTTTCCACTAAACATATAGGTACACTGCATAGGAGCAGAAGGGTGAATGCTGTAGAAAAATCTAAAAGTCAAGCAAGTAGGCAGGCAGGCATTACCTCAACAATCATCGTACCTACCTTCTAATACTTAACTCTGATTGGAAGAAAACACCATTTTTCTTAAGAAACCAAAGAACAGACTAGGATTTGTTGTATTATTCAAAATAGGCCTTTATACTGAATAAAAATGCCAGTGTTAAAATAAATAGAAGAGTAGTTACCACATTAAAAAGAATAGTTAAGTTCTTTAAAATATATATATATGATATATATATGATAACATAAAATAGGTGATGAAGCCTTCATTAGATGACTAACCGCTCATCTCATAAGTTTGGGGCCATCTAAGCTTCAGAATGAAAAAATTGTTTCTATTTTGGCCAGAAACCAGATTGTTTGTTGTTTTTTTGGGGGGATCTAGGTAAAAGAGGCCATTCTCTACCTCATTTCTTACCTTGCTTTAATCACTGAGTGAATGTTCGCCTCAGTCAAACTGAGACCTGTTAAAGACCTTAGCTTTAAAAGGTCAGGGTTTCCACGGCATCCAGGGCCATTTTCAGTCACTCTGATTTGTGTCTGTGACCCAGATGGTTCCAAGGGAGAGAATGAAGCTGATAACTGCATGGTCCTCCCTCACTTAAATTCAATTTACTTGCAAATCATGATATCACCTTCCTGATGTCATGGTCATCTTCAAGAAGTAAGGACATACTATAAGAAACATGCCTTGCATTGACTAAAGCCAAGGAAAAGGAAAAGTTTTCTTGATTCAACATACAATAAATGGCATTCTCTCTTCATTTTAGCTATCTCTTAACCCAACAATACAAGCACTTTAACAGTTGATACAATCCAACTTCCTGCTTAAAAATGACTCAAATAGAACTACATGTACAGAAGTATCCTTCATATACATCACCATTTTATACAAATTTTGAAGTTTACATAATTATGGAAAAAAATGTAAGCATAGTTTTCTCCTAAACATAGAAAGTTAAGCAGTTGATGTGCCTTGCTTTTCATGATATAACATGATATAACAGCTTTCTGAAGACCTTCCTTTAGTCATTCAGCAGTTGGTTTTTGCCGATTTTAAAATTCACATTGTTCTGATTATTGTGTCCAGTAAACCTTTATAAAACAAAGCTATATCATTCTCCCTGCAATTTTCAGTAGAGGTAGTACAAGACCTCTAAAGATGTGGTATCTGCGATACAAAAAACAGTAGTGTAAAGGACAATACAAGAATCTCAAGGCATCCAAAGACCATATTCAGTTTTTCAACCACTACTAATTAAGAAATATACCTCTAGAAAGACACAACACAGAGCAGGCTAGAATTACCTCAAAATAATGTTTTCCACTAAACATATAAGTACACTGCATAGGAGCAGAAGGGTGAATGCTGTAGTGACTTGCCCAGGTGATGAGCTAAAGAATACTAGTCAAGTTAAGAAGTTAACAAATAATATGGACTCTGGGATAAGCACAATCATGAAGTAATAATAAAGAAAATATGGCCTAATATATCTAAACTAGCCCAAAGTTGGGTGATTTGTTTTGTCAGTTTCTTCCAAATCATATTCTCTTCGGCTCTCCTCTTTTATCTATTTCTCATATCTTCATGTTTCCTTTAATATTATTTCCCAGTGTTAAAATGTTTACATTTTCTAACAGCAGTTTGAGAAAAAATATTTAAAATTCTCATACAGTCTTTTCATCCTTTTACAGAAAGGCACTTTGAGGAGGAGGAAGGAATCATTCCTTGGATATTATTTACTACCATATAAAGTAGTGGTGCTATTAATAATATGTGGCATAAAGTGTAAAGAACTAGAAAAGTCTAGATTCTAATCTTGCCTCTGACACTTTACTAGCTAAACAAAGAAAGGTAAGTCATTCAAACTCCTAGAGCCTTGGTTTCCTTACCTATAAAATGAGAATAAAAATACTTGAAATACCTACCTTGAAAAGTCATGGTAAGGCTCAAATGAGATTATTGTATATCATCTATTTTGCAAATCTTATAGCATCATAAAAATGATAGCTCTTATTATTATCCTTCCTTTCCAACTAAAGAGTATTAAATGAAAATTTTCTTGTACAGAGTAAGTTAGGAAAATATACCAAGATTTGCAGATGAGACATTTTAGCAAGAAATCCTTAATCCTTAATGAAGTCCTCTGTAATAGAAACTACATGGATTCTGCACAATACCAGAAATTATACTCATAGAACTCCCTCTTTAATCAATTTTTCCTCCAGTCTTCAGTACTCAAGTTTACTTCAATTATACCATCTTAAGAAACAATATCATTAATTCCTTCCTTTAGGAGTACCCTTAACAAGCTAAGAAGTTCTAGTTAGGAGTCAATGATTTTACTCTCTAACTTAAATTCTAGAGTTAAGATTTACTATCATAGCTTTAAAATTCAAGGACCCTGTCTGTTTTAGCTTGCACTGTACTTCAACTAATTCAACCATGCACAAGAATGATAAGGATGTTATATTTAACTGGTCGCAGATTTATCCCTTTTCCTACTAGTTTCCTGCATTAGTGTGCTACAACCATGAAGTTTAAAACTTAAATACTATGCGAGAGAGGGGGCAGCTAGGTGGCACAGTGGATAGGGCACCAGCCTTGAATTCAGGAGGACCCGAGTTCAAATGTGGTCTCAGACACTTAACACTTCCTAGCCATGTGACCCTGGGCAAGTCACTTAACCCCCAGCCTCAGGGAAAAAAAAAAAAAAAGAAAGAAAGAAATACTATGCGAGACACAGAGGTAAAGACTGAGTGCTTCTAGCCCTCCAAATCAGATACCATACTGTGAAAAAAACACTAAATTTAACAAATATTTATTAAACATTCTAAAAGTGGAAGTGACAACCAAAAATGAAACTTCTGGCCCTCTAAGAGTTAAATTCTAATGCAAAAAACATTTTAGGGACAGCTAGATGACACAGTGACTACAGTACCAGTCCTGGAATCAGGAAAACAAAAAAACACACTTTGTCTCTATCTAATCAAACAAATTAAAAGAAATCACTGACAAATCTAGTTAGAGAGTTGGCTTAAGAGAAGTGGCTGCTAGAATGAAGTGAGATAAGATCTCTCTGATTGGGGCAACTAGATGGCGTAATGGACAGAGTACCAGCCCTGAGTTTAGATCTGCCCTCAGACACTTAACACTTCTAGGTGTATGACCCTGGGCAAGTCATTTAACCCCAATGGCCTCAGGGGAAAAAAAAAAGGATCTCTTTAACTACTAAAGGTTCTTGTATCCACAGGTCGCTTTTCCCTTTTGTGTCCCACTAACTTTACTAGCATATAATGCAGAAACAAGACTTTATGGACTCAATTATTCTCCCACCAGTATTTGTAGCAACCCAATATTATATAACCCAACTATAAAGAAGACACTGTACTACTGCTTAAAGAAATAGAGTCCTACAAAGTGCCACCTTTATAACAATGAAAATCAAGCAATAATGACACAAGGAATAATCAAACAGCTTTGATTTTGATACATGAGCAAGAGAGTATTTCCTATGATACCAAAATATTTACCTAGAATGCCATAAAAAATTTATTGTTTTTATTTGCATGTTTAAATGTTATTTCTCATCTAGAGATAATGTGTTACAAAAACTGCATTACAGAAAGAAGAAAGCACAAGTAGAAGAATATATACAATGACCACAATAAAATAAAAAAATAGCAGAAATCAGATCTAATTCAAATATATAATATTATTTGTATGTGACTAATACTAAAAGACTTCTTATTTGGTATTAAATATTAAACTTTAAGTATAGAATAACTTAAAATCACAATTGCCCTATTATACAGTTTTGCTTTTTTTTAAAAGGAGGCACTAATGAGGGGAAGGGGGTTGTACACTAGGAAGTGACTGTTGTGTTAAAACAAAATCTATCAATAAAACTAGATCAAAAAAAATTTAAAACACAAACTCTCCTGGTAAAATGCCACAAGAGAGGAAACGGCTAAAATGACTTTATTAGACTTCAATAATTTATTTGCCGATTATTAAGTTGTTAAAAACCTAGATCCTTGTTAACATTTATTAATTCAAATTTTCAAATTTCAATTAACTGGAGAGCACAATTACAGAACACACTTCCCATATAGCACTGTTATTATGCAGTAATAGTAATTAGATAAGTTTATTTTAAGAGAAGTAATAATTGTAGTATACTACAATACAATGCAATATATTCAACATAATTGAAATATATTATTTAATTTTATGACACAAGAGTTATATGATTAGAGATGTAGAGCTAAAATGAACCTCAGAGACTATCTACCTAGCTTAACTCCTTAATTTTACAGATTAAGAAACTAAGGGCCAGGGAAATAAGCAGTTTACCAAAATTACTTCTTCCCTTTCTCCCCCAAAAAATTTAATTTAATTCCTCTTCATTAACTTTAAAACACTGAAATATATTTAAGAATAGAAACCGCAATTTCAAGGCCTACATAACAGCTATCCATCCACTCAGTACATATACATTTTAAGAGTTTACAATGTGCCAAGGAAGGAATGTTTTTAGATTCCCTTAGATAATTTCCTCATGGTATGTTTTTCTCTCTTTTATTAAGACATAATAGATGTAGAAAAGAGGAGTTCCATATGTGAAACAGTCTAGAAACAATAACTTCAGGACCTTATTGTCTCAATAATTTCTAGTAACTGTCATATATGATTTATCTTGCTACTAGAAAGAGTATAAAGATAAGACAAAAACTACAAATAAAAGCTTTATATTATTAATAGTACCCAATAATTTCTTTAAAAAAAAAAAAAAAAAAAAAAAAAAAGAATACTTTCTTTCCAACTTCCTGCCTATCTCATGCAAACAGCAGTTCCAAAACTAGACAGCAGGATGAGGAAAGGAAACTAAGTGTCCTAGATAATCCACAAATTGGAACAGCATCACCTTAAAGTGGATTTCCACTTTAGTGTCTGTAGCTATGCCAACACTTTTGACACCAAGTTTCAAAGAAAATCCCCACACAACTGATGTAGAAATCTGAAGCTCTGGCATCAAGTTACAGTGGAGTCTATAATGAATATATATTATTCCTAGAGAATGTAGGAAGCTTAGAGCATCCCAAGAGATTTGGCTTGGAGAGATTCTTAATTCTGCTTGTGGGGTGGACCCCTTTGACGTCTGGTGAAACCCCATGGGCTCATTTTCAGAAAAATGTTTTGAAATGTATAAAATAAAGACTATATAAGACTAACAAAGGAAATAAATTCTACAGAAATGCAGTTATCAAAGTATTAAAAAACAAACCAAAAATACCAAGTTCATAAATCCCACTTTAAGAACTCCTGGCTCTTCTACAGTCTTTAAATATGTGAAGAGATACTAGTAAACAACTATAAATTTATTCCAATGAGGAAAAGACAAAAATAAATGTTCTTAAATGGAGGCAAAAGGATTAAGGCAAGATTTTTTAAAAGCTACTTAATGAAGAATCTATGAAATCCTAGAATAAAAGTTATAAAGAATTTCCTGCAATTATAAAAGAAAAGGAAGAAAATTATTTCTCTTGGATGTTCAGAATGTTGTCCACCCTGAAATAGAAGAATTAACTTAATCATCTCTTACAGCACCTTCTAATTCTATAATTTTAGCTCATTCTTTAAAGTTTAAAACAAAACAGAAACACCACACTACAATTATATACACGGAATCATGTGAAGTGTCCCTCTAAGTTATTTAAAATATAATTCCAACACTTTAGCTCAATTTTATCAACTAGCAACTTTTAGAATATAAAAATCTAACCCAAAAAAGAAAAACAAATGAATTATCAAACTCATCATTTTCTTTTTCTCAATCAAAACTAAACAAACCATAATAATTGTTTTTATCATTCTTTCTACACTTACCTGGTCTTTCTCATGGGGTAGAAGGCTGACAGGAGGAAGGGAAGATGGAAAAGTATTGGAATATTTTGGAGCTCCACTCCCTTCTAAACTACCATAATTTACCCTATACTGAGGTCCATCTTTCAGTAACCTCCCATTATTTACAGCACGTTTGGCCCCCAGTCGTAATCGCTGCTGAAAGGCAGCATTGTTGGTGGTGCTTGTTAAGTCGCTTTGACTTCTAAGATATTTTTCTATGTTCTTCAGGGAGGAGCCATTTGGTTCTTGAAGCCCTTCGATTGCTCTCCTTAAGAGTTTATTCCAGTCCACATTGCGGAGATCATTGCAGGATCCCCTAGACCCCTTGGCAGACTTAGGAAAAGTGCCTGGTTTAAGGGATGAAAAACGTCCAGGATTGTCTGGGTCCTTGTAGGAAGCAAGGCCTTTGTTGGTGACTTTGAGAACAGAGCCATCCTGAACACTTAGTTCTAGCTGCTCAGAAACAGTCTTCTTATCCAGTCCATGGGAAGCTGATACTGCATGGCAGATCCTTTCCTCAGATGGCCTCTGCTTTTGTTTTTTGACTTTCTGTATCGCTTCAAGAATCCACTCTGTGTAAAGTGGGTTTGCAAGTTTTACCATGGTTGACAAATGCTTTCTTCCAGCCAAGAGTTACCCATAGAGGTTCTTAAATTTTTAACAATACTTGCAAACGTAGGTGTCATTTACCACCAAAAGACTGACAACATTCCAAGCAGTGTGAAGCACCATCTTATAAACATCCCTCCTTCAAGAGTCGAAAGGTCATGAATAAGCAATGTGGAAATTCTTCTTCTCTTTAACCAAATGGAAAAACTGGATTCAAGTTAGGAACATTTTTAATCAGGAAAGCAAGACCTTAAAAGGAAAAAAGAAAAGGTTTTCAATAAAGCAAAAATTAAGAGCAAAGCAAATAATTTCACTTTTCCAGATCTGTTTTTTCATTCATTAAATGGAGATCTCTAAGATATCTTAAAGCTCTAAATTTACAGTCCCATGAAATATCTTTGCATAGCAGAAACATTTACGTGATTATTTTGATGATGGGGAGGTTATTCCTTAATAGTTATGAAAATAAATAACCACTGCTATAATTCTGATTATAAACATGCAGATTAAAATAAACAATAAATAAAAATAATAAATTATCTTTAACAATATAGAAGTGATTCAATTTTTTAAATCTCCAAATAACTGCTATGTGTAGGTCATCATTCTAGGGACCAAAAATTGACATAAGAACTGGTCCCTTCAAATGAGGACTTTAAAAGATAACAGGATGCCTGTGAATGTACAAAAATAACCATAACTTTAGTTGTACTTGATATCAACTTCTTTATGTTAACATATTAGTTCTTATTGACTTGGGATTATATTTTTATATTTCTAGTTCACATGCTAAAAAATCAAACTTATTAATGAGAATAAAACAGAAACAACATAAATTAATTATCACTGTGAGTAACAGACTGCTCTAGTTAATTTCATTTCCTAGTTAGCTAAACTAAGCTATTTTGAAGTAAAAGTTGTTCAAGTTCAAACAAGGATACCAGAGATTAATTTTGCTATTACTTATCTCCATAATATTCATGTATGTGTGACTATATATTTTTAGAAACATTACAAAGTGTCAATCCAATTACCAAACTATCAATAATCATGTCAATATACTTTGAAAAGGTCTTATTCAAACTAGAGATAACTATCTCTGATGTCTTTACTGAAACAGGAAAAAAAAAAAAAAGCCCAATTTGTCTTCAAAACTTTACTGGGCTAGAAAGTTCGAAGCTTCACACTTCAATTTTGAAGTGTGATCAAAAGTTAGAGATGATCCCAAAAAACACTGAACCAACTGGAAAATAATTGTTAAAGAAATCAGCTTTAATCGGTGAGGAAAATGTACATCTGAAATTATTTATAACTCTCGATTATAAGAATGAATCTAAACTATTTTTTCTTAAATTTATAGAACTTTGGCCCTCAAAGTGTCACAGGAAGTTACCTAGTTCAACCTATTACCCAAAAAAAGGAATCAAATCCACCTCCATTTCCTTAACAAAAGGTCATGAAACCAATATTGAAAACTTCCAGTGATTAAGAACTCGCTACTTTGTGAAGTAGCTGATGCTAACTGGAAGAAAATTGTTAGCACTGGATCTGCAAAAGGTAAAGCAAGATGTGAAAATTATACCTCTTGTGTGCTAAGTTTCTGAATTTTCAATGTAATAAATGAGACTAAACCTGCCACAAAATAAACATGGATATGCTACAGAAGGAGTAGTTTTCTGGTTTTAAAATACATTCATTTACAAAGATTACCTTTTTAAATGTCCCTGGTTAACTCTTTTTTTTTTTTTAATTTTTTTTATTTTTATTATATATTTTTTATATTATCCCTTGTATTCATTTTTCCAAATTATCCCCCCCTCCCTCTACTCCCTCCCCCCGATGACAGGCAATCCCATACATTTTACATGTGTTACAATATAACCTAGATACAATACATGTGTGTAAATACCATTTTCTTGTTGCACAATAAGCATTAGATTCCGAAGGTACATGTAACCTGGGCAGACAGATATTAGTGCTAACAATTTACATTCACTTCCCTGGTTAACTCTTAGATATCTTTTTTGTTCATCCCTACTCTAAGCTCTGCTAATGACTATAAAATCTTTTTCTAAAGTAGAGCAAAAATTTGCCATCCAAATAAAAAGCCCCAGGCCTTTTTTATATGAATTATCATTAATACAGGTATTTATGCCCTAACCTATACTAGTACAATTGATTTTTAAAATGTTAATATAAGCTTTATATTTATCACTGTAAAATTTCAATTTGATAATTAAGTCCCATTATCCTAATCAGTTGAAATTATATAAAATCCTGATTCTATCAAAGGTATTATTCTTCATACTTCTGCTTCTCATCTGAGATATAATTAAACCTTCCTATGTTTTTATTCCAATTTTTGATAAAGATATTAGGCTTGCAATATATTTTGTGTTGTAATAAATTTTTCAGGCATTATAAGAAATAAACTATAACATACGTTTTACAATGCATGTTTAGAGTATCACACACCAATTGTTCTTATATGATCAATAATCTAATTAAAAGAGCCAGCTAAATTTTCAAATGTATAGTGATTTAGGCAAAAATTTAAAAGTATTCCACTAATTATTTTATCTTTCATTATCTTGCATTAATAGCAAATAATTTTATTTGATTGCACAAAATAGAATTTATAGGAAATGGGGAAAAGCTCACTGAAAACAGTATCTTAATGTCAAAATGCCAAAAAATTGGTTTAGAACATATGAATTTTTATATTCCAATAATATAAACAAATGAAAATATAATGAAATAAAAGGGCAATTGGTGAACTTCCATAAATGCATCCTCACAAACAAAGCAAAACACCAAATTATAAATTTTAAATGCTTTCTGTAGTCCAAACTAAAATAATTCTTTATATTAACTACTAACAAATCTAACTATGGCTCCCATTTATATCTTTAAAAAAGAGAGTAAAGAGAGATTTACCAGATGCAGTGAAATTCAAAGTACAATAGCTTGTGGTAAAACAGAAGACTCTCCAGTTCTTCAGACAAATCTGCCCAAAGGGGAAAAAAAAGTAAACTTTAATTTGGCATTAAAATATCCCAATAAAAGTCAGCAAATATATACTACCAAGTACACAAAGAAAGCAATATCACAAGCACCTATTAACACATTATTCATCTTATTATTTCAGACTTCTATAGTCCATTTATTAAATTAAGGATTTCAGAACATAGAATACACAGAAAGACATAGAAAAAATCATTTTCTCTCTTTTTCTATAAACTCACTTCCCTCCTATCCCTGCTATCCTCTGAGAGGATTAAAAAGGGGAGGGAAGAGAACAGATATAACTGGATAACACTGCTTCTATGTTAAAAGATAGGAATGAGGAAAAAGAAAGATCATCAGCAAAACTTCAATTCTGATTCAAGATAGTTTATTATATATTAATATAGTGCATTTAAGCAACAAAAAAACAACAAGATCATTTACTTTCAAGTAGTTCCTTTATTTTGACCCATATAAAATACATGGTCCCAAAAGCTGCCCATACTCAAGCATTTATTATGTTATAAAAATAAGCCACAGCATTTTAATCTAAGAAAAGTACATACAAATCTTGTATTCAAAACTTCAACTGTTAATAAATAAGGTAATCAGATTGGCCACACTTCAATAAAAAGGGATGGTTCTCTCAAAAAAATACTAAATAAATTAAAATGTGATTAATGCAAAATGGCTTTTGGTCCAGTATAAAGCAATCCTAACTCCTTACACTTACACTTACATACACTCACACACACACACACACACACACACACACACACACACTCTCACACTCACTCTCTCTCTCTCTCTCTCTCTCTCTCTCTCTCTCTCTCTCTCTCTCTCTCTCTCTCTCTCTCTCTCTCAATCTCTTTCTCTCTCTCCCCTCCTTTTCTCCCCTTACCCCCCTCAATTTAATCTCAAAATTAGCTCTCATCTGACACCAACCAGCAGAGTTAATTAGGCAGGAGCAGATGTAACTCGGTAGCTCTCTGCTACTGGTAGAATAAATGTATTAAAAACATAAATAGGAGAAGGAAAAAAATCATCTCTAAACAACTCTGGATTGTGCAAGTGTTTATTAGGCAAACTGCAGTATAACCATGACAAATTTTTAATCTCAACAAGTTCTTTAATGCAATACATTGTGCTCCTGGGTTCCCTTTCCTCATCATTAGTGACTTTATGATTAGGAAATGTAATATGAACGAATTTTAATATCAGCCTAAGCAATGCATTAGATGGAAAAGTGGCTGCAGTAAAAATGGCACATAGAATACAAAATTGAAAATAGATGCAGTTTAGGGACTTTTTTTCTTTTGATTCCCTTTAGAATATTGAGAATTTTACAGTGTTCAAAGTGTTTACAGAATAAAAAGAACACTTTAAATCATTCAATAACAAGCAATGTAAAGAATTTTCTACCAGTCAGGTACTTTGCTACATGGGAATAGAAACACAAAAGTGATGAAATAGACTTCAAGGAGCTCACATTCTAATGGAAACATATACACATTTCTGTATATAGAAATATATAGGAAAAATAACAATAAGGTAGCTTGGGAAGTACAGCACTAACTAGAGCAGAAGTTCCTAACCTGGGGTCCATAAAAAAAAAAAAAAAATTCTGATAACTGAATTTCAATAAAATTGCCTTTATTTGTAATCCTACTTATTTAAAAACTATGGTGAGGAATTCAAAGTTTTCACCAGTCTGCCAGAGAGGTAGGGTCCATGGCCACAAAAAAAGGATAAGAATCCCTGAGCTAGGGGGATGGTAAAGATTTGGTGTACAAAAACTAAGCTTTGAAGGAAGTCAGGGATTTTAAGAGGCACAGATATGGTCTGGGGAATAGTCAAGGTAAAAGAATGGGGGCAGGGAGCTGAGAAGGGAAAGGGGGAACAGAAATAAAGCCAGAGTGTGCTGAAAGGAAGAAAAAGTTAATAACATTTGAAAGGTAGGAAGGAGTTAAATAGTGAAGAGCTTTAAATGCCAAATATTTGACCCTAGAGGTACCTAGGAGCTACTGGAGTAGAGGTAGGATATTAATGTTTTCTAAGGCAATCAGCTTTGTAAAGGATGGAATGGAGTAGGGAGGAATTGAGGCAAGGAGAATAAAGATGAAGGGTGAGGGTGGGAACAAAGGTCTGAATTCTATTTAATACTTTCTAAAATCAAATTTTTCAGTATGAAGGATGACAATGAAATGACAACATTCTCGAAATTCAGGATTAAAAAAACTCCAAATCAAACACTCCTGGCAATTTCCACTTCTAGGTCTTTCATTTGTAAGATTTTTCTGAGCATATTAACTTAAAAGAGGATCCAAAACAAGATCAAAGATGAGTGAACATTCAAATTAATTTTGTGGATTTATAACAAACCAAAATGTTTTTAAAAGGTCCTAATTTTGTTAATTTTAATTTTAAAAATCATATGAATAACTATGTGCTTGTAGCAATTTTTATGGCTCTAACCATCATTATTTATATCACTTTAATAAACTGTTCTAAATAGGCCTATAGAAATGCTTGGTCTAACACTAAGATTTCAGTATGCTAAGTCTTTACATAACAATCAACACTATTCTTAGCAGAAAAAGTTCACCTCAGAAGTGGCCATCAATTCTACAGGTGATCTCCTCTAACCTTTTACTGAAATATTATACCATATCAATGTTTTATAACTTTAGAGTCATAAGAATATGGTTCCACCAAAACTAGTGGTAAAGAAAATCAAAATTTAGTCAAAAAGAGGCTGTTCTTTTCTTATTTTTGAATTTTATTTTCCAGAGATTGTTTTATTTTCATCTGTATCTCCATTCCCTCCTATAGTGCTTGGCATATGGTATATGCTTAGAGAGTGCTTACTTTGTAGTTCAGTCATTTTTTTCAGTCATTATCCCATCTGAGGTTTTCTTGGCAGAGACACTGGACACTTGCCATTTCCTTTTCCAGATCATTTTACAGAAGAGGAAACTGAGGCAAATAGGATTAAGTGTCTTACCCAAGATTACACAGCTAGGAAGTCTGAGACAGACTGGAACTCAAGAGTCTAACTCCAGGCCTGGCACTCTAACCACTGTGCCACATAGCTGTCGCTGAGGGCATACTAATAGAGAATTATTTTTAACTTTTGTCTTATGCTCATTTGGCCTTTCAAAGTTTGTTATGTGGCCAAATGAGGATTGACAAAACCCTATCATAACATCTTTCTGATTTCAGGGAAGCATCAAAAGGAAAGGTCCTCCTCTTCATTTTCCAGTCCTCATAGTACAAGGCTCTACATACAATTAAATGCTTATTGGCAGATATAAAAAAAACCTACCTGAATAGTGAACCAGTTCACTTTATATCCTTCCTTACAAGCTACTTCCCCCTAAATACTTCTGGTCTTAAAACCAGAGAGTAAATTAGAAGATATTAATCAATCAATAAGCATTTCTTGAGCTCCTATTTCGTGGAGATATAAAACCAAGAAATAATCTTTGTCCCCAAGAAGTCTCCTATCTGAGGAGACAAAAAACAAAGATAACTAAAACAAATGGAAGAGAATTAAGCCGGGAGATAGTGAAAGGAGTAATAAAAGGTATAGAAGGTAACTACAGAGGGAGCAATTTATAGATCCCTTTCATTTTCTTAATTACATCTATTCCAGCACTTCTTACATTGAGGGCTAATAAAGTTATGGACTATTTGAGAAAATCTGCAGAACAAATAAAGAAAATAAATGGAACAAAATTAGTCATTTCGATTATCTTTAGTAGATTTTATTGATAGAAAATGAAGCCTTATCATTCTTTTAAAAAATTATTAGTGAATTTAAATTATCTATTTTGCCCTCCCCCCCACTATTCCACGCTCCCACGCCCATCCTTACTCTGGATGATTAAAAGTTAATGACAAGACAACATTTAAATGTCAATCACATTATAAAATTTCACAACTGGCTAGTGATTTCCTTGAATTATTTTAGCATTTTAAATATGCCATTATTAATAACTTTGGAAAGTTGTCTTGGTGACATTTTTGTCATTTTAAAAGCCTCATGTTTTGTCTATTTAAATTATTTTATGTATCAATTGAATTTTGTAGCTCAAGCACACACACACAAAGTAATGTCTATCTTAATGTAGCAATACTGATCATAATAGCAAATGCTATTGATAGCAGTCTAGTAAAATAACCCTTGAAGTTTTTAGTTAAAGAATGTAAAAACAAAAATTTTTATTTCGATATTTCCATTAAGATAAATGATGGGATGAGGAAACAAGATGATATTTTTACTCTACAGTACTGTATTCCAAGTTGTTTTTTTGTTTGTTTATTTTTTCTTAAGTCAAGAATGGTTTTCTGTCTCCTCAACCATTAGTTACTTCCCTACTACTTGTAAATATCCCCCATCCTTAAAAAAAAAAAAAAAACAAAAACAAAAACCTTCACCTGAGTTTACAAATTCCTCAAACAATCTTCCTATGTCACAAACTCATGCCACTTCCTCACTTTTCAAGTTTCATCTCCTTCCATTCTGGCTTCCAACTGCCAAATTTTAATGGCCAAATGCAATAAATGTCTTTTCTCAGTTTTCATTCTCAAGTACCCCTCTGCAGCATCTGACACTGCTTATCAAGTTCTCTTCTTAGACACCATTTTATTTCTGGATTTTCAAGATACTTCTGGTCCTCCCACCCACCAGTCTGCCTGCTCTTCATCAGCTCCCTTTCATACATATTCCTTCTAGTCTCATCTCCTTATGTGATGTACTTCTAGATAAAAACTGGAGCCTCATCTCCTTCCCTTTCTTCCTCTTCCTTCCACCTTTCTTTCCTTCCTTTGCCCCCTTCTCTTCTCTATGCCCATCTCTACTCCTAATCTTTCTCTTTCCTTCTTCCACTTCCCAATCCCCTTTCTCTCCTGAATTCTTCTTTTTGCTGTCTTTGTCTCTTCTTCTCCCTCTCTCCTCCTTTCTGAGCCCAGTTCCAATTCCACATCACCAACTGGATACTGGACACCTCCAACTCAAAATCAAGATTATCATTCGCCTCAACACTCTCCTTACTAAATTCTTTGTTTCTGATGAGGATAACAGCATCCCTTCCTAACACTCATGGCTACAACCTTAAAGTCCTGCTAGACCAGAGGTTCTAATCCTTTTTGGTCATGGACCTCTTTGGCAGTCTAGTGAAACTCTTCTTAATATAATGTTAAATGAACAAAATATATAGGATTACACAAGAAAATATTTTAATTAAAATGTAGTCATTAAAATTGTTTTAAAGAACAAGTTAAGGAACAGGTAAGAATTCTAAATCCTTCTTTCTTAATTACCCTTCAAAGCCAGTTACCAGCTCTACTCTTTCTTATTTCTATGACCTATTTCTCATCAGTCCCTTTCTCTTTACTCATATGGCCACCCACTCTAATTCAGACTCTCATCACCTTTCACCTGGCTTGTGCAATAATCTCCTAATTAGTTTCCCTACCTCTAGTATTTCCTCCTTTTAACCCCATTCTCCATACAACTTTCAGATTGGTATTCCAACAACACAGGTCTAACAAACAATATCACTCTTTTTCTTAAGAAATATCAATGACTTCGTTTTGTAATGCAAAGAACTGGAAATTGTGTGGATGCCCATCACTTGGGAAAAGGCTGAATAATTAATGAAATATGAATGTAATAGAATATTATTGTTCTATAAGAAATGATAAGCAGGCTGACTTCAGAGAAGCCTAGAAAGATTTACATGAACTGAGACTGAGTGAAGTAGAGCCAAGAGAACATTGTACACAATAACAAGAAGATTATGTGATGATCAATTGTGATGGACATGGCTCTTTTCAACAATGAAGTGATTCAGGGGAATTCCAATAGACTTGAGATGAAAAATGCCATCCACATCCAGAGATGTACTTTGAATGTGGATTGACACATAGTATTTTCACTTTTGTTGTTGTGTGTTTGCTTGTGATTTTTTTTTCTTGTGGAATTTTTTGCCTTTTGATTGATTTTTCTTGTATTTCCAAATATGGAAATAATTTTTAAAATAATTGTACATATTTAACCTACATTAGACTGCTTATTATCTTGGGGAAGGGAGAAATAAAGGAGGAAGCAGAAAAACTTGGAACACAAGTTTTACACAAAAAGAATGTTGAAAATCATCTATAAATATACTAAAATATTATTTGAAAAAGTTTTTAAAAAAAAAGAAAAGAAAAGAAAAGAAATAGCAGTGGCTTGTTCCTGTAGCTTTTAACTCTCTTTACAAGATAGCATTAGGGGGCAGCTAGGTGGCGCAGTGGATAGAGCACCAGCCTTGAATTCAGGAAGACCCAAGTTCAAATATGGTCTCAGACACTTAACACTTCCTAGTTATGTGACCCTGGGCAAGTCACTTAACCCCAGCCTCAGGGGAAAAAAAAAAAAAAAAAGATATCATTAGTTTTCCTTTACAAGTTTACTATTACTATATATTATTCTCCAGACATTCTTTGTTCTAGCCAAACTGGACTTGGCCAGTTCATCTCCTTTAACTATTTCTTTGTACAAATTGTCAGCTATTCTGGAAATATGCCCCACCCTTAAACCTCACACCTCATAAAATGAATTCTTTATTTTTTTTAGAGTCCAACTCAAGTGCCCAGAAAAAGCCTTATTTTGAATGTGCTACATTTAACTTTTTATATGCCTGTTGTTTCTTCCCAATAGAATGTAAACTCTTTGAGGGCAGGGACTGTTTGATTTTTACCTCAGTGCTGTATATAGTAGCTAACAGTGAGCACTTAATAAACACTTAATGAACAGAATAAAGTGAATGGGTTTTTTTGGAGTCCTGTAGATCAGGAATTCAAGTTTAGATGATTTACAAAAAATGTGAGATACCAAAAATGGAATGATTCCCTCATAAAGTCATGAACTTTTTATCACAGAACCAAGACTCAGAAGACCTGGGTTTAAGTCTCTACTCTACCAGATACATTGCTATAGAGAATTCACATAAACTTCTCTGAATCCCAGCTGAATCTCTTGTCTTGATAATCAAATGAATTCTATCTGAAAATAAGCTGCTGTTTATTTCTGTAAATGTATAAAACTCTCTATAAAGATGATATTATATTTAGCTCACTGAGGTAGTGATGGTAATAGGGAATAGCTGAAAATAAAGGTACATAATTCTGAAGAGTTTGGACCTGAGCTGGGGTAAAAAGCTCTTGAAATTTCTTGAGCAGAAGAGTGACAGAATGAAAGTGACCTAAAGTAACTTCATGAAATGTTGTTTTAGGAAGATAAGTTTGGCAAGGATTGCAGTATGGATTAAGACACAGAGAAATTGTAGGCAGAAAAACCAGGCAGTAGCTACTTGATCACAATACATTTTTACATTAAAAAATAAATGTAATTCAAAATATTGTCAGAGCACAGAATTTTTTAAAAATAGCAATTTAATCACTAAAGTTTTTAAAGTTACATTCTAATAAAATTTCCTTACCAATTCCAAAACTAAACTACCATGAAAAATATTTAAGCAGGGTTACAATATTACGTAAATTAGAAGCTTAATTTTATTATGAAATGTTTAAATTGACAATTTCCTTATTATGTCATTAAACCATAATTGTGTGAATCTGCTTCAACAAAACCATCAGTAATCTTATTTCTATAATTCTTAACAAAATGATTTTAGATCACCTAAATCATGAGTGATATTCATAATTTACTAGTGATTTTTTTTTTAACTGTCATCTTATTGAAGCAAGGAATTATGCTCTGTTGATTATTTCCAACTTATCCTGTCTATGACTGTTTGTACATCACTGTCCTTCCCCATCAGACTGTGAGCTCCTGGAAAGCAGGGACTGCCTTTTTCCTTCCTTTGTATTCCAGCACTTGACCTAACACACTTTTAAAAATGTCAGTCTGACTTCTTCTTCCAAGACAGGTTAGAATATACTTTGAAAATATCTAGTTTTAGGGATTTAACTGGAGCGCTGAGAAGCTCAATGACTTGTCCAGAGTCATAACCAGTTTGTGCCCATAACATTTCTGATGATAATCATGAATTAATAACTCACTTTGATATACTGCTTTAAGGACTCATACAATTAATTCCCAGATGGAGAGTATAAGATTACCCCAGTTTTTACAGATGAAGAAATTCAAGGAAAGAGAGATAATTGTTCATTATCCAGTAATTGCAGTTTAACTGATTTGAACTCAGTTCTCATAACTTCAAGTCCAGTCAGTTCTCTTTCCATTACTTTGCTCTCTTTGGATTGTCAATCATCCCAGTGTTTAAATATTATAAGTTTTAATCTCTAAAATATAATCATGTTTCTATGAATATCATGACATATGATTTCTTCTAAGAGAATATTTTAGAGATAAGTTGAGATATCATTTAAAATCATCAGAACTTTTGAGACTAGGTACATGATTACAAGGATGATATTCCTACTAAGCACCTCCACTTTAAAAATAATCAATTAAACGTAAAGCATACAGTTTTGGAAAGATGAAATTATCTATTCCATCTTGAGATTAGCTAGTACTTGACAATCAAAACAAAAGAACCAAGATAAACCAATATCTAAATTTTTTAAAAGATGATTCTGAAAATATCTGTCATTTCTAATTTGTGATTAGTTGTTCTTTTCAATATTGTATCTTCAAAAATAAAGAAAAAAATACAATAGGTTTCTCTAAGAGTTGAGAAGAAAATAAAGGTAATAGCATTCACACAATATGATTTTACCATCTATTAAGGATTACAATTCCTAATTTCCTTATTTCTATTTAGGACACAACTACCCTTCCAGCAATCCAAGTTCACAACCTCTAATAATTCTCAATTCTTCCAGGGCCTTCATCACCCCACATCCAATGAAGTGCCAAATTTACCTCCAGATTTCCATCTTTCCATTCATGAATGTGCCTCCCCATTCCAAAACCTTATTGTGTCTCCCCAGGATGATTCCACTTTCACATCCTACAGTCTCTAGATTCCTTCCCCTCAGATAGTACCTTTGGGACACTCAAAGCCTCTTTCTGTTTCCCAACCTGTTGGAGTTTTCTTCCTTCTGGAACTATCTTTCATTGGTTTTTGGTTGATGTTTTTCTACCCAAAGCTCAGAAGAATCTCGAGTTCTTTAGTAAAGGGGCAGCTTAATGTAATAAAAAGAATACTAGGTTTCTAGTTAGAGCACCTGGTGTCTGGTACTGATTCAAATCTTACCACCTGTGAGATCTTGCAGCTATCACTCAACATTTCCAGGTCTCAGTTTCCTGATCTGTACAATGAAGGACAAACTACGTGAATTCTAAAGAGCTATTCCAGCTTGGTGGTGACATAGTGGATACCGCACCAGGACTGGAGTCTCAGACTGCAGCCTCAGACATTTCTAACTGTGTGACTCTGAAGAAATCACCTAACTCTATCTGCTCAATTTCTTCATCTGTAAAATGAGCTAGAGAAGGAAAAGGCACACCAAGAAAATACCAAATCAGAGTCGAATGAACAACAAATGAATAACAAATTTCAGCTTGAGACTTATAATCCTAAGAATATTAAGGAGGAATTGTTCTTTTTTTTTTTTTAATAAAACCTAGCAGGTACTTAACAAGTGATTCTTAAATTTGTTGAGTTACAATTCATACTAGGAAAAAAGCCATAAAATTACCATTGGAGCATCTATTAAGAGCAAGATTCTACAAAATCAGATTCAAAATTCCAAAGAACCCAAATCACTGAGAAGACAGTGCATGTACAATCTACTGGAGACCCACAAAGTGAGATTTTTCTGACTTCCTTTCCAGTCAATAACCCCTGGTCCTTTCAGGGCTGTAGAAAAATCAAGATTTGAGAAAACAGAATAGAGAGAAGTAAAAATAAGAGTGTCTCAGGAGATGTTACTGATTGCTCTGCTGCTAGCACCTCCTCCGCAACAATAACAGATTTATCTTATGATTCTTTTATATATATTTGTTAACCTATATGTGTACATACTGTTTCACATGATGGGACATTAGCTTCTTAGGACAAATACAACTGTTTCATTTATCTCTCTGTATGCCTCAGTGTCAGATATGATATGTGGCACAGAAGAGGCACTTGCTGATTCACTGGTTGTTCATAATTACAAATTATACTGCATTTGCTACAAGATGACTACTATTCAGAAGATAAAATGCTTGAAAAGTTTTTCAAAAATGCAAATATTTTTAACAACTTCATATTTCTCTTATGCTGTTATTTACTACTTTTTAAGCAGACTGATTATTTAGTGCCATCATCTCAAACTTCACTTCAAATAGGTAAATATTTTTCTCTTGCCAAAAAAGGGGGCAAAAAATCCCCAACTTTATTGCTATATAATCTTGAACTTATTGCACTAGTCTCAAAAGATCCCCTACAACAGCTGCAACAGATGCACACCCACATTACTTAGATATTCTTGTTCCTACGGGATATAAAAAATAGTTTCTGAAATGCATCAATGGGAAGGGAAAATTTCCACTTTTTTAATATGGACTGTTTCTTCTAACTCACTACCTTTTGTGAGAAATCCTTCCTATAGAAGCAACTTCCTCTGTCTTATGTCTACATCACTATGTGTGTGTGAAATGAGTGACTTTAGAGAGAGGAACATTGCTTGACAAATATGCACCCTCCATCTAAATTCTGATTTATTAGCAAAAATTATTGTCCCTGACTATGTTACTTTTCTCTTTTTTTTTCTTTTTTAAATTTTTAAAAATTTGAAAACTATTAACCTAAATCCCCGTCCCCAAACACTACAACAACTCATAATCACACTGTCAATCAACCTCCTCTTCTTGTCATAAGGTCTTAAATTTAAAGTTGACAAATGCTGATACAGTCCATTGAGCCCCTCAACCTCCCATTACTTTACTGATGAGAAAACTGAGGCTCAGAGAAACTAAGTGACTTTCTAAGATCCCACAGACAGTAAATATCTGAGGCATAACTCAAATCCAGATCTTCCTTACTATAACTAAATTCAGTGTACAATTCACCAAACCATGCTGCCTCTAACTCATTTCATTTAGATTCAGGAGCCCTCAGAGTCACCCTAATATGTTTGCCCAACATTTTTACCCTAAGTTGTCCACCCACTTACTCATCATCTCATTCCCACATACATACTTCAAGACACATCTGTAACGATTACACAGCAAAACTCCATTCTACCATCCCATCCTTCTAGCCTAATCTTGGGTTACTCCTATGAACTATATGATTCCACAAAACTGTACTGGTCAATGCATCTGGGACACACTGCTGCAACTCTCCTCACCTAGAATAACCTCAGCATATCGTCATCTGGTGAAATCTTATCACCTTTCAAGATCCAGCTCAAATGTCAGCTCCTCTTCCATAAGGTCTTTTCCAATCAAACGCCTTTCTTTACCTCACTTAACAAATTATCTTTCCAGTCTTTTGGCTCATACCTCTTCTTGCTCAATTAACATATTCTATTTTGGGGCACCGAGGTGGCGCAGTGGATAGAGCACCAGCCTTGAATTCAGGAGGACCCGAGTTCAAATGTAATCTCAGACACTGAACACTTCCTAGCTGTGTGACCCTGGGCAAGTCACAGCCTCAGAAAAAAAAAAAAATTCTATTTTATAACATTTTGTGTCTCTGCTGTTTTTCCCTGCCTCTATCATACACACCTAAAATCCATCATGATGCTGTAAGCCCATCAAGGGCTGTATTACACATTGTAGCCCAGAGTTCAGCATAGAACTCCATATACATAGAGGATATCCCATAAACTGTCTCCTCCAATGTAATCTCCAATGCTCATTTTTTCCTCAAGTCACATACATGAGAAGCAACATGAAATAATGACAAGAGTGTTGTGAGCCTTGGAGTCTGGAAGACCCAGATTCAAAGGCTAGGCTAGATGTGGACTCCTTCCTTTCCATGGTGTCTCCTTTACCTGCATGTTCTCCTCTTTCAGCAGGGACTGTTTTATGCTCACCTTGGTGTCCCCAGTGTCTTTCTCATAGTAAGTGCTTAAATGTTTGTGGACCAGCCCTGGACCATTCTCTTCATCTCTCTCGGCTTCAAGTTCTTCATCTGTCAAGTGAGGATAATGAAAACCATAGCCCTTGTATCAGGATATAGGTGGAGGACCAAATGAAGTGTGCAAAGCACTTCGTAAGCTTTAAAGTTCTCTTTACTTATGAACTCTTATTATTACCACCAAGATCCAGGATTCCAGACTTAGAGCCGGAAGAGACCTTAGCAGTTAAGAGTTCAACTCTGTGATTTTACAAATGAGGAAACTCAGGTCAGAGAAATTCAGGGATTTGTGCCCTGGGTCACAGAGGGAGTCAGTGTCTAGGGCAGACTTTAAATCTCTGGCTGCCTGATTCTCAAGTCCAGCTCCTGTAACCATTCCTCCAAACTGTAATGCCCATCCTTCTTTATCCTATCCATAGAAACTCTTACTCTTAGTTCTCTCCACAATTCAATCATCCACAGTAGCAAATCCAGCTTGCTTGCTCTATCTAATTGTTTCTTTTCCAGGATACACACATCCATTTTTCCTGCTCTGAATTTCTGCTTTTTCAACCAAGATACACTCAGCCTGTCAACCCCCCCCCCCACACACACACACATATACTGGAGGATTAAATTAATTAATTTAATTTAATTCTAAAATTTATTTAATTTAATTTAAGTAAATTAAAGAACAAAAAGCAAATACCGGTGTTGTAGTAGAAAGAGCCTCACCTCTTCCTAAGCCAAACCAGAAGAAATTATAACTCAGCCATCTGAGGTGACTTGCAAAATCAAACAAGCTAGTCAAGAATAGTCAGACTGAAATTTTAGGCATCCTCATTTCCCACATTGCTTCTTCTACTGTTTTTCTATGCACACAGTGACTAGGAACTTGACAAATGTTTGTCTAAGTCCCTCAAAACAGGGGCAGCCAGGTGGCGCAGTGGGTAGAGCCCCAGCCCTGAAGTCAGGAGGACCCGAGTTCAAATCTGGTCTCAGACACTTAACCTTCCTAGCTGTGGGACCCCGGGTGAGTCAGTTAACCCCAATTGCTTCAGCAAAAAACAAACAAAAAAAGTTCCTCAAAACTAACTTCCATGTCTCCCTATGCTACCAGCTACAATCCAGAAGCTCCTTCACTATGGAAATTCTTCGTGTGTCCTAATACATCCCATCTACGCCACCGCCCGGCCCGGTGGCCCTCACTGCGCACCTGGCTCTCCCGCTGTAGCAGAGCCTTTGGACCCTCCTGCGCTCCAAGGCTTCAATTTCCATTACAACGGCTTCCTGTACGATACCGTTTATTGGGTGACTTAAGTACTATTACCTTTATTTTGACTGAGAAAACTGAAGAATAAAGTCGAGAACAAGGAGCCGGGTCCTAAGGCCGTCCTGCACTTACATTCTCTGGGTCCCAGTGGCTTCGAATATGGAAAACAGGGACTGAGCATCTGCCCCTGCTAGAGCTCGGACGTAGGACCTGCTCCATGTCGGATGCCCTCGTTAAGTACCTACTCCAGGACTGGAGATGCTCCCTGTCTTCAAGGACTTTACATTCTAACGGGGGAGGGACAAGCGCCCACCCGGGGCTCCAGAAGCATGCTTTCATGACTGGTGGCAGCTGTGGGGGAGGGGCCACTCATTTATCTCAGGCTCCACTTCTGGTCTGTAAAGTGGGAATGATAACAAGGTGGGATGAGCGGGAGAGAGCTAGCGAACACAGGCGAGGCGCTTGGCAAACCTTAAAGCGCTACAAGCATGTCGTCACCTAAGGGAATTATTCCACCCTGCCCCCGAGACTTCGGAATGCATCCGGCTAACTCCAGCACCCTCCTCCTCCTCAAGTATCTCTAAATCCTCACGGACATTTCCCCACACAGCCCAGGGGTTACCCGATAGGAGACGACCTGGCAGAGTAATAATAAGCATCTCTCACATACGCCACTCCTCCACACGCACATTCACAGCCCCCACTTCCAGCTGTAAGCCCCACGACGTGTCCCCCATACACCCTATCACGCTCCTCTTCAAAAAACCCTCCCAGGCCAGCAGCTCCAGCCTCCAGGACTCCAAAACCCCGCCCCCTAGCTCTCGCCCCGCCCCTCTGAGGATCTCGTCCCGCCCCACGAGGTTCACGCTCCGCCCCTGAGGCTCGCGCAAGAGGGCGGGGCCTCTCCCTCCCAGATTCTCCCGCCCCCTACCGTCACGCTCGGGGACAGCCTGACCTCAAGCGGCCCCGCGGTGACCCTCGCGCAGGGGCCCGTGGGAGGGGCATCGCGCGCCCTCTCCCTCCCCCCAGTCTCCTCCCCCTGGGGGCGCGCTGGAGTGGGGGGCGGGTGACAGACCTGGCCGCCTGCTGCCGCCGCCACCACCACGCCTGTCGGGGGCGCTGCCCCTGCCTGAGGAAGAAGCCGCGGCTGCCGCCTGAGGGAAGTGCCACTGCCGCCGCCGCCGCTGCCGACGCCGCCAGGGGTAGGAGCTAAGCCGCCGCCATTTTGTGTCCCCCTGTTGTTGTCGTTGACATGAATCCGACATGACACTGATTACAGCCCAATGGAGTCTCATTAAACCCGCGCCGCCGCCCCGCCCCGCTGCCGCTCCATTGGACAATACCATTGACTCCCGAGGCCACCCGTTGGCCTAGGTGCCTGTCCATCACCCGCCCACTAAACAACCTGCAGCCCATTGGGGTAGGTTCCTGCCGGTCATCAGTTCTCCGCATAGGCACACCCTTCGACCCATCGTCCCCTCCTTGGGCACCGCCCCCAGGGAGGATCCGCCGCCACTACCAATCAGGAGCATGATTGAGCCACTCTTGCCCGCACCTATTGGCCGAACCTCTCTCTTTTGCCCAGCCACTGCACCACCTCCGCTTCCATCTCCCCGCCCCCCTAAGGCTAGAAACAGATTAGGCTATCTCTTAGGAGCAGTGCTTGACCTTATTGGCTGCTGGAGACGTCAATCACCATCACCTCCACCAACACCTCCCAATTCCCCCCTACACGCTACTCCCTCCAGCTCGCCTACAATCCCCCTAGCCCGCAGCTAAAGTTTGTGTGAGAGCTGATCGCTGGCGGCGGCCGCAAGATTTAGGGGTGGGTGCGGGCGGGCGCGCGCGCGCGCGAGCGGGCGGAGACGAGAAGTTAAAATTCGAGGTTCTCGGGCGCCAGCTTCTGCGGTGGAACGCGCGGACGGGCGTGCCTTCCGGAGCGCTCCAACCCGCCCCCTTCTCCACTCGCCACCCCCCCCCCCCCTTCAGTCTCCCCTCCGGTCCAGGGCGATCACTCGCCCGCCTCTGGGCTCGCATCCTACCCCCCACCCCTTCTGAGCTGCTATCCCTGGGCTGGGTGCTGGTGGAGCGTAGTCACTACCCTCTCCTAGTCCCCTCCCGAGGGGGCGCGCCCCCCTACCCCTCCGGGCGTGCACCTCCAGCTCAGCACTCGCCCGTGTCTGCAAGCACGTGCAATCGCCATCGCGGGCTCCGGCCACCCCAGCCCCCAGCTGACCTCGCCTCGGGCCCCGGCCAATCGCTCGCTGCCCTTTGTTGCTGTAGCCGGGGTCTCCCTGCTTCCTTCCTCAGCCTCCGCCTCGTCCTTTACCAGCCGCCCGGGTCCGCAGCGCTGCACTCCCCCCACCCGGGACCCGCCGCCTCCTCCTCCTCCTCCTCCTCCTCCTTTTCCTCCTCCTCCTCCTCCTCCTCCTGCTCCTCCTGCTCCTCGGCTTCGGGCTGCAGCGCACTGAGCCCGAGGCAGCGCCGCCCAGCCCCGCTCCCCCCCGCCCGGCCGGGCTGGGGGCGCAGCCCGGACCCCGCCCGCCCCGCTCCGCGTCCCCGCCCGCCCCGGGGTACCTGCGGCCGCTCCTCCCCGCCCCGGGGGCTCCGCTCTCTCCTGCGCCTCAGGGAGCAGGGCCGGCCTGCGGGGGGAGGGGAAGTAGGGAGGGAAGGAGAGGGAGGGTGGCTGGTGCCAGCGGGAGGATGCGGACACCCGGAGCCACCGAGAGAGAGGTGAACGTGCTGATCGGCCGGGCCAGGGCTGTGACAGACGCCGTCCCCACCCACCTCCAGCGGCCCTCGCGCCCAAAACTTCGGAAGGGGGAGCTGCGGGCATTTGGGGGCGTCGGGGGAGCTGGGGCGCCGGGTCTGCTTTGACAGGCGGGGGAGGGAGCAATGACATGTAGCAACTGCGGAAAGGGCGCCCCGGCGGCATCTCCTGCGGGGGGGAGAGGGGGCGGTGCAGATTAATCTGGGGCTGGAAAGACACCCCCCCCAACACACGCCCCCAGCTCCAACTATGGGACTCTGGCTCTGTTATTCTTGGGATTGTTAAGAGGCTGGGGAGCCCCTCTCCCCTTCCCGCCCCACCTCCGCTCCAGATGCTCTCACTTTGGAATGAGCTTTACCGAAGGGGCACCGTTGAGGGGGAAAGACTGATCTGACTGGGCTTGGGGTGAACTGTGCAGCTGCGGGGCCCCTTTATGCCCCTCGCTCTCTTTCCAATCCGGGACCTGCCAGGAGGCTGGCTAAGAAGTCAAGATTTGCCGTGGCCCCCCTCACTTAAACTTGAAGCCCTGCACACAATGAAGGGAATAGGGCATTTTGTGATAACTGGGAAAAGGTCATTCTCCACTGCACCCACATTACTTCCTCGCCCGCCTTTACTAGTAGAAGGAGCGCATTCCGGCACTGATTTTTCCCAGGTGCTCTCAGGAATGGGACTGTCTCCTGAGAGAAGTGAACACGAAAATCAAACTCCCTCCACCCAAAATAGTTGTTGTTGTTGTTTTTTTAAACAGAAGTTTGGTCAAGTCTTTTGTAAGCATCATTAAGATGGGGTTAGTGTAAAGGGATGAGGGGGAAGAAGTTCCTAGAAAGGTTATGTAGATGGAATGCCACCTGTTGAAGACCGAAGTTGAAGCACGTATGTAATCTCGAGTCTATGTGGTGGTCTAAAAGCTGTAGAAGAGATGATGAGGAAACTGACGCATATCTCTAGTTGTCCTTTGTTAAGTTTTCCTGTCCTGGGAAAGATCACAAATTTTACTGTCAAAGAAACTTGGTAGTTTTATCAGTATATGACCAAAGTGTCTTCATTAAATAGCTATAGAGTAAAAGGAGCTTAATCTCACCTTTCAAAATGGAGAGAAAAGCAAGGCATTATCAATATGTACTACATATGCTAGTCATCTTTTGTTTTGTTTTGTTTTATTCTTTATTTTTTAAATGTTACTTCTTCCATACCACCAAGCAAGATGAGAAAGGTGTTACAATGGAGAAAAAAAATTCCTGAGTGAGAAGAGTAGGAGTGTGTAGAAAGAGGGAGAAGGTGGTATTAAGAGCTGTAATACTATACTCAATGTTGTCACAATTTCCATTATAAACCTCCCCCATTCCCTTTATAGGCAGTTTATTACTTGGTTACTGATCTAAAAAAAAAAAAAAAAAAAAAAAAAAAAAAAAAAAACAACTCTTTAGATTGAAACTTGGTATTCAAGGTTTGTCAGAAAATAAAGCATTGTGGAAAAGCTTAACAATCTATTTGACTACTTCACATTAATAAGTTTCATTAATGATTTAAAAAAAAAAACAAATTTGAGGTTATCAAACCTCAGATATTTGCCTCCAAATCCTTTTATCTAATATATTATATCTCTAGTATGTTGTTTAAGGTGAAGTGTTACAAACTGTTAGTTCATAACTTCAGCTAGTTCATTTAGGAATCTCAAAAACAAAGGTATTTACAAGGTTGTTGGGCAGTTTTTAAAATTTTCATGGGGCAGGTGTTACAATGTTTAGTACTGCAAGAAGTTACTAAAGTAAATGTAGACCCTGAATGAATTGGCCACATGGACATTATGTTTCCTTCCTTCCTCTTTTCTGGATTTCTTGGATACAGATTATTTTGTAAATTGCCTTTCCTCCATCCCAGACTGAATTTTGTCAATGAAAGTAAAGAGTATCAGGGGCAGCTAGGTGGCTCAGGGGATAGAGCACCAACCTTGAATTCAGGAGGACCTGAGTTCAAATCTAGTCTCAGACACTTAACATTTCTTAGCTGTGTGTGACCCTGGGCAAGTCAACCCTAGCCAAAAGAAAAAAGAAAGTAAAGAGGATCCTAATTACAAACAAAATGATAAATCCTAACATTTGTAAATTTCAAGCTAAAGAATGTTAAAGGAGCAACCAACAACAAACCCCCAAAAAAGTACAAATTTAGGATTTTTATTTATTGAATTATGGGAATCGATGTGCATCTGATAATCATTGTGACTAATGAGATATCTGCATGGTTTCCTAGCACATCAAGAGCAAATTCTCACCTTAGAAAAAATGAACCTTATTAGCATAAATGTTCCCTTACTCTTCATCTAGATATGAGCATAGAGTGATTCTTTTCATCTGCCTTTATGTGTTTCCTCCTTTCCAAAGAAAAAGAATGTTACTTTGTCACAAACTCAGGGGTAGTTGCCATTTAAAAAGGACTCCATTGGTACAGCAATTAAGTAGGATAAGAAAAAAATCTAAGAGACATATGTCTACTATTCTACTACTTTATTTTGTACAGCCCCTTGCTTATCAAGCTTTTCAACTCTTGCTAAACTGAACAACACAATTAGGAAGTTAGCATATGAAACCTCAAAATAGCTTGCGTTAATTTCAATAAAAAACTAAAATATGGTTCAAGACCTATAAGTTCTACCGTCAGAAGATTGAGACTATTTTATGCTGACTTGCTCTCCTTGTATTCTTGTTTACAAAATCTGTAACTTGAGTTATTCAACCCACTCAATGGGAAATTTCTTTTTCTTCTGTCTTTATCCTACTCTGATACGTTATTCTGGCATAAGAATCCTAAGAATGACCCCTGGGTTCTTAAAGACCAGTGTTGTGCAAGTTCTGGTATATCGTACCAATATGAAAAGTCTCCTTTCTGGTTTTGTACTCAAGGATGACCTCTTATTCAGGGGACCAGCCCAGTTCAAAGCAACTCTTTAGCAGATGCAGGCAGGATGATGACTTTGGGTACAATGATTCTCAAAAGACCATCTCGTTCACCACACCAACAAAATCAAAGTAAATTTTCATCTGGCCCTACAGTTGCATTTCATTGGTACTTGAGACCTGAGTAGTAAACAATTCATTGAAAACAATGAAGTTGTCTCTAGAGAAAATGTTTATGATTTGAGCTTTTCAGTTTAAATTTATTTGCTTTGGGATATGTTAGGCAAGCTACCATATGACAAATATTGCTGCATTAACTAATCCACAAGCAGCTATCCCTAAATGGAAAATCTCTCACCTGAGTGGCCAAACTATTGGTGTTTGTTCTTTGTTCTCAAAAAGGACCAAAATTATATCATAATGTCATAGTCAATTGCAATATGTTGGCTGTGGCTAATTATACCAGTTCAGGCTCAGAAGGTTCTACCACAGGTTGACATAAATAGTCCATAATTAATCTTATAAGAAGCTTGGGATGGAGGGGAGGATGTCTATCTTTAAACTGGTGTTTACAATGCCATGCCAGAAGACACAAAAATACTTAGTGATGTTCAACTACATTATTTCAAGGAATTTGGTCTAAATCCCATGTCAAATTTCATCCCTTTAAGCACAAGACTATGTCAGCAACAAATTAAAATTATATGCTTAATTAATTTGGTCAGGTTGCAAAATCACCAAAATGATTAGTCATTCCAATCAGTTCAAGGGGAAAAGTCATTCAAGTCTTATTTTATTGAACTGACCAGTTGGTAATAATCATAGCAACATTTACATATAGCACTTTAAGGTTTGCCACATCCTTTCTGTAAACTACCTCATTTGATCTTTACATCAATTTTGACAGATGAGTGCTATTATTATCTCCATTTCACAGATAAAGAAATGGAAAGGTTAAGTGACAAAGAAATGTCTGAAACAATGTGAAGTTCAGTCTCCTGTCTCCCAAGATTTATCCTCAGTACACTGCACCACCTAGCTGCCTTATCCCTCAATCAGTGTGATAATTTTGTAACTCTGTTAGGTCCTCATACCTTTCTTCTAAGCATCTAAAGAAAAATTAATTGAAATTTTACTCAAATGTACTTTAACATAAGAGGATCAGAAGATGATACAAGTGTAAAATTGGCTATGGTTCTAGGAAATTTTTTTTTTTTTTTTTTTTTTAGGGTTGAAGAAGCCTAGTGTTGGCATAGGATAACTCAATTATAAGAAATGATGGGCAACTAGTACTTGCTGCCAGATTAGGCTAGGCTGTCTCTGAGAAAATCTGAATATCTGTCAATTATATGGACAATTCACTCTCTTCCTTAGTAGGAAGGAGTAGGTTGGATATTTGGTGTTACCTCATCACTGTTAAACTGTCTTCAACAAACATATACACACTCTGATCTGTTTGAAAGGTAGGGGTTCACAAATTTGGAACATTACAGCTGATAATGTTTTATCATTAAAGTTGGTTTTAATATGTTTATTTTGGTGATTTTTCTCTTCCATTTATAACAAAATTTTGTTTTGTTTTTTTAAGAGATAGCTCTTTCAGACAGTTGTGGAGAGAGGAAGAAAGAATATAAAGAGAAATCTAAGTGATGTTAAAAACAAAATAAATAAAAATATATTTTTAATAATCATTTTCATTATATGTAACCTGATTTCCTTTTGTTTGATCCTGAGTAGAAATGGAAATGTGTGTACATGCATGTATACATTGTATAATTGTATGTGTGTAAATATATATATATATATATATATATATACATTTAAATATATCTCTATATATACATATATAGATATAAAAGCATTTCTTAGATCTGTGAATTTATCAAAGTTGATGCTCTTTCTAACAGTGAATATTTATTTGCCCCCCTCCCCCAATGGCTTAAATACTCTTAGTTGCTGCAATACTTCATTGTTTCTGTGATCTAATCTATGTGGATGCTCCTTCCAACAATGTGTGTCCTCATCATTTTGTCCTTTTTTTGTCCTCTTAAATATTCCCCAATAGTAGTTATCTTACTGTGGTCCATTGGACCCTTGCCCCCTTCTCAACACTCTTTAAGGAAATCCACAAGGTCAAAACAATTTTCATAATAATACTGAGATGTTATTTCACTATTAAAATACTCTTCCTTTTTGCAACTACATATTTATGTGAGGCCAGATTTTCTTTGTATATTTCAACCAAAACATATCACAACAGATTGAATGCAGAAGCATATATGAGAATCCAGCTGTCTTCTATTAAGCCAGACATTAAAGAGTTTTATAAAAATATGTAAAATAATGCCACTTCTCACTATTTTGTTTTGGAAAAGCTATTTTTCATAAAAATGTTATTTACATACTAACATGTAATCAATTTATTATTGATATTTTAAATGAATATGTAAAAATTTATCCATTTTAATTTCTAATATGGCAATGTGACAACTCACATAAACAAAAGCTTATAAGAAGATCCTGAGACCAAAAAATTAAAGAACTAGTATTTCACAAGATCTCTATTCACATACTGAGGAACTTCTTCACAGGAAAATACTACCCAGTTGAGAAGGGAAGTTGTAAAGGGCTAGAACTGAGCAAATGCACTTGGATAATGGAGCACATGAGACTAATTGCCAATTGGACGGTTCTCTATTAACTTGTTTGAAGGTTGACCTTCCCCAGCTATTCTGTGCTGATTTGATTGGTGGGACAAAGAGGGGGAAGTGACATGTGTGGGAGGAGGAGGAGGAGGAAGAGGAAATTGAGATGCTCACACTCAGTCTCTCTTGGCTTTTGAGGGAGGAAGGTGTGTGTGAGATTGCTAGACCTAATCCCCTGACCTTGACCGTAAAAGATCAAGAATAAAGACGTTTAACATATAAAATGTATGAGATTGCCTGTCATCTAGGGGAGGGAGTAGAGGGAGGGAGGGGAAAATCTGGAAAAAATGAATACAAGGGATAATGTTATTAAAAAAATTACTCATGCATATATACTGTCAAAAAAATGTATAATTACAAAAATAATAAAAAAATAAATAAAAGAATAAAGACGTTTAGTGATCCTGACTCCGGCTGATTTCTGGGAAGACAGAGTTCCAGCAGGAAGCCAGAAATGGTGGTAAAGGAAAAGCAAAAATTACTAAAGAGGTTGATTATGAAGAAACTTAAGCTATGAAGTGATGTTTTTTAGAAATTATATTTAGTAAAGCAGAACTTTGAATTTCTTTTAAAATTATTTAATCCTTTCACTTAAAAGAAATTACCCAGGTACTATTACATCATGTGATACCTTATTACACTGGACCTGTAGCTCCTTGATCTAGATACATGAGTTGCCCTTTTCTTTTTCCAGTCATATGTCTCGTTGATATTTTTGATGGAATTTGTACACAAAAATTCATCATTGATAATATGCTATAGTCTTATATGTCCCAAGTATCCTTCCATTGATTTTGGGTGAACTTGCCATTTTGATTCCTCAGAGACTATAATAGTCCATCTTGACTAACTAGAATTACTAAAAGAATGTCAGTGTTAAAGGGATGGGTTTTATGTTTTTTAGGGAGAGAAGCAGCAAAAGATACAGAGGATTCATTCTTGGTATAACTCAGGATTTGTAGTGGATGAAAAGGTTTCTATATTTGGCTTTCCTTCCCCCTTCTGCTCCTTTTTGGGCATGCAACCCTGGGCAAGGCACAGTCTCTTAAAAAACACTAAAATTCCAACTTTTCAGTGACTGCTGACCTACATTAGGAAAGGGAGTTCCTTATCAACAGTTCCCTATATCATATTCTTCCCTTTTAAAAAAGAGAGAAAGAGAGAGAGAGAGAGAGAGAGAGAGAGAGAGAGAGAGAGAGAGAGAGAAAGAGAGAGAGAGAGAGAGAGAGAGAGAGAGAGAGAGAGAGAGAGAGAGAGAGAGAGAATCTTAGAGTCATTGAAAATTCTATTCCATTTCCCAAAATGCAATCCAGCCTGCTGGTTGCTTATTCATTGTCTAGAGTGTTATTCCAAGATGACCAGCTCCATGGAATCCTTCAGATGCAATCCATACTCCAGACAATAAGCATTCCACTCATTTGGTTTGTGCTATATAGATAATCATGCTCTTTTAAGGGATTCATTCATTTAGCAAGCATTTTTAAATGCTTTCTATCATGGTAAATAACAGTCATATAAGGTTTTTTAAAAAGCTTTACATTACCTCATTTGATATGCAGTTACCTTATGATGTAAGTGCTATCATTATCTTCATTTTAGAGAAGGCTGAAAAGGTTAAGTAGGTTCACCAGTGAAAAGGATGCTTTTGCACCTAAATGCAGGACTTTATCTCTATTGAATTTCACCTTTTTAGATTCAGCACAATACTCTAGTTTGACAAGATCCTTTTGATCCTGCTTCTTTGTTGGATTCTTTATGTTACCTATCTTTCCCAGCTTGGTGTAATCTGTGCATTTCATGAGCATACCATCTATAACTTTATTGAAGTCATTGATAAAAATATTCAACAGTACAGAGCAAACAGATACCTGTTGTGGCCAAATGGAAGACTCCTGCCACATTGACACTGAACTATTCACAACTCCTCGAACTGGACTATCCAATCAGTTCTGAATCCATATGACTATTGTCTCAACATATTGATCTGTTTGGCCTATGTCCATTCATGGCCTATGTCCCATCACACCCTCATCCTTCCAGTTTTCTTACACCTTACATTCTTTGATCCAGTGATACTGGCTTCCTTTCTGCTCCTCCAATAAGATACTCCCATTTTTAGACTTTGAGCATTTTTATTGGTTGTTCCCAATAGCTACATTTCTCCCTTCTTCATCTCCACTTCTTGTCTTCTCTGGCTTTCCTTCAAGTCTGAAGGATTGAAATCCTACTTTCTATAGAAATCCTTTCTCAATCCCTCTTAATTCTGCCTCCTTCCCTCAGTTGGTTTTCCTGTGTATAGCTTGTTTTTATGTAGTTGTTTCTATGTTGCCTCTCATTATGTTGTGAACTCCTTTAAAGGGAGGGGTGGTCTTTTTTTGCTTCTTTGTATCTCTTGCACTTAGCCTAGTGCCTGACACTATGTTACTGACTATTGACAGACTGACTAATCTCCTCACAACTGCTCTTTTTTTTTTTTTGGTAGTAATGATGACTAAATTTTTTAAAAAATTGATATCTTCTACTCATTTTTTAAAAAAAGAATTGATTCTTTAATGTCCCTAAATCTTTTTTTTTTTTAACTTCCATCGAGCCTTTCCTGGGTATATTTGGTCAGATTTAAATCCTTTTTCCATTTTATTTTTCTCCTTAAAAGTTTTAAAAGTCATAGGATCATAAAGCTAGAAGATGCATAAGGAAGGAAATAAACATTTATATGGTTCCTTCCATGTGCCAAGCCTTGTCTTAAATACTTTAACAAATACTCTTTCGATTGCTCCTCACAACAAGCTTGCAGGGTTGATGCTGTTATCCTATTTTACAGATGACAGAGGCAAATGATTTGTCTAGGATTGCACAGCTAGTGAATGATGGAGGCTGGGTTTGACTCCAGGCCATGTTTTACCCACTCCTTCACCTACCTGCCCAATACATGAATCCATCCTGCCCTTCATGAAAGGAAGGAACATTAAGCAGCTTGTCAGAGGTCATACTGGTAGTAGGTAACAGAGGCAAGATTTAGATGAGTTCTTTGGTTCCATGTCAAGTGATTTTTCCCTTTACTGTACACTGTGATCATCATTGGGTAGCTAGTATTCATTTGCAAGTTTTTTGGTATTACTATTGAACTGTGCAAAATTTTAGCTAGTTTGCAAGTTGTTGAGGGGGAGAGATGCTCTTACGTTCATTCACTTTTCAGGAGTGTACTTTCCAGTTGAAAAGATAATGTGTAAATAATTTGTTATACATAAGATATATATAGAGTAAACAGAAAGCAAATTTTAGGGAAGGCCAGAGACATCTTGGTAAAAACATTTATATCTTTATCTGTCTTCTAAGTACGAATTTGCCCATGACCTGAGTTCTAATTCTAAGAAATTTTGGACTTTGGGACTTGGAGGTATTACATAAATCTGTCATCAATGTTAGTTCTAATTACCTCTGCCTTTACTCTTTGATTTTTTTTTTCCATAAAAAAACTACCTATAAGGTAAAAAAAAAAAAAAAAAAAAAAAAAAAAAAAAAAAGTGACTGAAAATGTGTAGGGATCAGTTTTTCCAAGCAAATAAAAGCTGCTATGATTATGATTTGGGAACTATACATGCATCTAAGCATCTAACTAAAGTACTGCTGGGTTTGTCACCTGAAAGAAGACGAAAATGGAAGCCAGAGCCATTATAACATCTCAACTTCGCCTTGTTAGCTTCTGAGTAATTAAGTCTCTCTTCATTATTAGTTGACTTTTTTTCAGGTTTAAATTTCCCTCCTGCTGTTTCCTTTGGGCATATCAAGTTGTCAGTTCTTAAAAGGAGAATGTTCTGCCCAGAGTCCAAACAAATCCTGTTTTGCAGCTTCTAAACCCTCTTTCCTGATATTCAAGAAATGAGCAGACTGGATTTTGTTTATCCAGGAGTCCATGTCACATTGACTTCTTTGTCTAGACCTTTCCACAAACAAATCTAATGATTGCTCTCTCTAGGCTGCATCTGCCTCCCTCTGACAAATTGGGTGATGATGAGAGAGACCTGTTAGAGTCCTTGCCACTGAGAGAGCTTAGAGGCTTCATATTCTGCAGGGTGAAGCTGGGATGGGGACAGGACAATAACAGACTGTGGTCAGAATTGTTGACCTGTCAGCTTCACTTGGATCTGGCTCTGGTGAGCACCACAATCCACTTACTTACCTTTAGAATCAAAATCCTGAGTAAAGGTGGGGAAGAGTAGGGGATTTGACCGACAGACTGCATATCAGTTTATGTGTCTATTGGGCAAATAGCCAGTCAGTTTTGAGTGTAACTAAATTTGGCCCTACCAAGCTAGCTGATAGTCAGGCAGCTGCTAAGTAAGTTTAAAAGCCCTCAAAGCTGGCAGCCATGAGCCCAACACCACAGAAGATGAGTTTGTAAAGAGGGAGGCAGAATAAGCCATGTAATTGAAGCACATGCCCTCTGCCCTTTCCCCTCCCAAAGCAGCCAGTGCATATTCATTCAATATCAATACAGCCTTTGCCATAAAGACAACTAGGCAATCTGAGCTGCCATTCACGGGTGATCACCGTAAGGAATAAACCTAGCAGAACTGCCTGTCTTTATACCCCAGACCAACCCGTCAGAAAGTCTGTTGTGGAGCTAAAAGTAGCACCCAGGAGGAGGCCCCCTCTCCTGCTTGGCAGGAAGCAGAGCTGTTTGATGGTCAAACCAAAGGTGCTGCACATCCTCCCAGAGAAGGTGCCTGGAAAAGTTGGGGAAAGCAGTGATTCTAAGCAAGATGTTTTTAATTCCTGTGCTTGAAGGTAATTGCATAAACAGAACTTTTATCTCAGACCATTCCCAGAGAGAGCTACCCAGTGGGACTGCCAAGCCTGGCTCCCAAGGCTCTCTGCCTGCCTCCAGCAGGTGTAAAGCAGCCAGCCCACCAGGACGGGCCTACAGAAGCCTTTCGTTGGGTTTGTATTAAAATTATTATTATTTTTAAGTGTTCCAAATCTCTTAGCTGATCTCTCCACTGGACTTGGCCAACCCTGTTGCTGTACTGTGAGCATTTCCCACACAGGCCCCGTCTAGCCATCCTGATACATTACGCCTTTGTTATTCTGTATCCCACAGTGCCAGCTTAGTCAGTCAGTTGTCACAATCATGCTGGTGCTGGAGGATACAAAATAACCACGAAAAACATATCGAAAAGGTTGGGGGTGGGAGGTACAGGCAATTGGACTGGTGGGGGTGGGGGGTAGAAAGGAGCAGGCCAATTTTTGTGCAAACAGTAGCACCAGCTGCATCTTGCAAGTCGCTAAATTAGCCAGGCTGTTGTTTTTCTTTTAATTTTTGTGTGAATTCGAGAATAGGTCATGGATGTCTTGGCAGACTGTGAATGAGGCCCTTTATGAAAGAATTCACCTTGCAGAAGGGCTGCTGTCAGGCACACAAAACTCTCCCAATGAATTGGGCTTTTACAGAAGGTCCCTTCTCATTTTTTCCCTCCCTGATGCCCGGGTTAATCATACCAGAGTTTCCTTAATACCTCCTAGCCTGCTTCGTCACTCTACAAATGAGTTTACAGAATGTCCAGCATTTGGGACCACCATTTTTCCTATGTGTTTAAATGCTTGTCCTACTGAGAGCTGCCAGTTCTCTTTTAGGGCAGGACTTGGTGTTTCCTCCTGTATCACTACCAGCAAGGTATTGCTATTGAATCTTGTGGGATGTGACTGGAAACTTCCTTCGTTTCTGCGAGCCATGACTGGCACCTCTGCATAGCTCTCAGGCTAGCTGGCAGGTAGAAACTGACACCAAGAATTTGGCAGGATTCCCACAGGACCTCAGCTCATTCCAGCTGACAGGCAAGAGCTGCCAAATTATAGTACTTCCACTTCCTCCTACAAGAAGGAATTAAATCTCACAGAAAAGGGAACCCCCGTAAACCTTGGAAGTGGGAAAGGCAGGGAGAAAAAAAAGGGGAGAAGTCCTCAGAATAAGTGGTAGTACATTGCCCTTAGTTTCAGGGCACAGCTCTGTTCTGCACTGATAACTCCTACTTCAGTCTGGAGATCCCCTATTACTTTACAATCCAGGCATTAATAATCAAACAAAAGAAATGGCAATTCCAATGAATTACTAAACATAGTTGAATGTGAATTGTTTTAAGAAAAGCTTCAGGTCTAATCCCTTCCCGATGTCTTTCCCATTTGTATGCAGCCTCTTTTCCTCATTACTAGCAATAATATTTGCAGGGTGAAGGCCACTTTTTGGGAAAAGGAATTACACACCAAATTTCTATTTCTGCTTGATTTCTCATATGAACAGAAAATCATGCCTTTACTAAGACTCAGACATGAATTTACATGTTATTTTATGTGAAGGGTAATTCCTTTTGAAATATTCAAATAGCCCAAGATATGCCATTATTGTAAATTTATCTTGATTTTAGGTCTGAACTTGTGATTTCATTTGTGTATGTCCCCCTCCCTTCAGGGAGAAAATTCACCATTGTGCTAATTTAGCAATAAGGTGTGTTACTTTTGACCTATATAATTTCAAACAAGTCATTGCACTCCTCTCCAACCCCTTTTTCAAGCAGCTGCCAAAGCAATAGGCCCCTCACCTGTAAGATTAAATACAAAGTCCTCCTTGGCATTTAAAATGCTTCACAACCTGGTTCCACATGCCTTCCCAAGTTTATTACTTATTTCTCTCCTTCATGAACTCTGTCTTCTAAACAAACAGGCTTTCTTAGCATTTTTCGATTATTGCTTCATTTTTTGGTATTACTAGCATCTAGCACAGTGTTTGGCACATGGCAGGCTGAAAAACTACTTAGTGATCTCGTCCTTTTTTTATTTTTTCTTTGAAAAAAAAAAAAGGCCTTAGTTGTAATAAATGCCCCTCTATGAGAATCCATAAGGAGGTATAAAGGAAGTGATGAAAAAATATCAATAAATTTTTTTTTTTTTAATTTGATTGTTCATTGATTGATTACTGTTCTTCCAACATATCATTTCCATCTCCTACCCCCTTGCCTTTGTCCAGTGTTCCTTCTGCCTCCTAGAAGCCCTCATGTCTTCATAATAGGGCCTAAGTACGAGCTCCTCCATCCTCACACCTAACCAATCTTTGTACTATTATCTCACTTCCAAAATGACATTTTCTCTACTTTGTTTATATTTTGTATCTATTTCTAGGAGTTCATGTTGTTTCCCTAACAAATATAAGCTTGGAAGCAAGAAGTGTCTCATTTTTTTTTCTTTGTATTCTCAGTGCCTAGCAAATAGAGGGCACTTGATTACTGTTTACTGATCAAGGGGCTTGGATAATTACTATGGTCTCTTCCAGCTCCAAGTGTGTGATCCTATGAACTGTTTTGAAAATGTGTAGTTGATGAAATTGAAACTATTTCCACTCACATGAAAGAGTGTTCCAAATCACTACTGATCAGAGAAATGCAAATTAAGACAACTCTGAGATACCACTACACATCTGTCAGATTGGCTAAGATGACAGGAACAAATAATGATGAATGTTGGAGGGGATGTGGGAAAACTGGGACACTGATGCATTGTTGGTGGAGTTGTGAAAGAATCCAACCATTCTGGAGAGCAATTTGGAACTTTGCCCAAAAAGTTATCAAACTGTACATACCCTTTGATCCAGCATTGCTGCTATTGGGCTTATATCCCAAAGAAATACTAAAGAAGGGAAAGAGACCTTTATGTGCCAAAATGTTTGTGGCAGCTCTTTTTGTAGTGGCTAGAAACTGGAAAATGAATGGATGTCCATCAATTGGAGAATGATTGGGTAAATTATGGTATATGAATGTTATGGCATAGTATTGCTCTGTAAGAAATCACCAGCAGGATGAGTACAGAGAGGCCTGGAGAGACTTACCTCAACTGATGCTGAGTGAAACGAGCAGAACCAGAAGATCATTATACACTTCAACAACAATACGGTATGAAGATGTATTCTGATGGAAGTGGATATCTTCAACATAAAGAAGATCCAACTCACTTCCAGTTGATCAATGATGGACAGAAACAGCTACGCCCAGAGAAGGAACACTGGGAAGTGAATGTAAAATATTAGCACTACTGCCTATCTACCCAGGTTACTTATACCTTCAGAATACAATTCTTAACGTGCAACAAGAAAATTGGATTTACACACATATATTATATCTAGGTTATACTGTAACACATTTAATATGTATGGGACTGCCTATCATCTAGGGAAGGGAGTAGAGGAAGGGAGGGGAAAATTTGGAAAAATGAATACAAGGGATAATGTTATAAAAAAAAATTACTCATGTATATGTACTGTAAAAATTTTTTATAATTATAAAATTAATAATAAATAAAAATTTTAAAAATTAAAAAAAAAAAAGAAAAAAAGAAAATGTGTAATCTTAGAGAGTTTCCTGAGACCCTGAGAGATGACAAGTGATTTGACCGAGTCACATAATCAGCAAGAGGCAAATGCAAACTCATGTGGGGAATATTGTACTTCATTGAGCTCAAGTCACCACCATCATCCCCCAAAACTTGGAACACTCTTTCCACTTGATAGTCCAAAGGATTGGTAGTGCTTCCATACTTCCATGTGACCTATGATGTACAAAATAAAAGTTTTATTGAAAGTTTAGAAAAGCCAACAACTGAATTACAGAAGCATTAAAAAAAAAAAAAAATCCCACAGAGTATACAGTATTCACTCACATTCTCCTTGCTCACAATGGTATCCTCTACAGGGTGGGAGTGGAGATAAAGGGGTATCTATCCTTTCTCCATTGACATCAGTGTAATGCTTACCCCAAGTGCTTAAATCCTATCTTTTTAAAAAGCCACTCAAAGCTGTTCTTGAACTAGTAAGGAAAGGCCTAGCCAGAGGTTAAAGGTCTTTTCTACAGAATTTGGAGCTCTAGCAATGAAAAAGGAGGGATTTTTCCCTTATAAAGGCTAATCAAATTTGTCTTCCTGTCTATCACTACTGATAGAGCCGTCACCCAGGAGCAGAACAAAACACTCTCAGGTCTTGCACACCAAGCCCATGGGGTGAGGAGAAAGGAGTTTTGACCCTTTTTAAATCCAGGATGACTGTAAACTTCTAATGAACAGAACTTGGGTTATATTTAACTTGTATTCCAGGCTTCTAGTACAGTGTCTTGTATGTGAAGGGATTAGGAAACTCTGTGACCCCTAGGTAACTCACTTCACTGATGCAAAACTTCCAAATCTGTAAAATGGGGAGGTTTGTTGTGAGGATCAAATAAGATAGTATTTAAAGAACTTTGTAACTTTATGCTAGCTCTCAAGGTTATTAGCAGATGTATAGATTGCACTGTGTTTATGAAAGTGAGTGCCTAAAATATAAATTGGTTTTCCCTAAAATATAATAAAAAATAAGTTAGAGCAGGTGAAAGGTGAAATTCATCTCTTTCATTCTCTTCAGATTGTCAGGGAGAATGAAGTATCTCCAGAAAAAACTGAAGCGTTTTCAGGGGGAAACAAAGCAGAAGAGAAGCTTGAAGAGGAATAGGGAAATATTCATCTCCATCAGAAGGCTGGAGAGTGAAAGAATAAGATGGAAAGATGGAAGACCATTCAAAGCTGCTAAGCAAATCTGAAATGGTCCATAGGCCTGAAGAGTAGGATCTCTGGAAGAGGCAGATTCTTGTATTCGGAAAATCCATTCAAGAGCTTTACCTGCACTATCAGGAGAGAGAAAAGAGGCTGTACATAGAGGCTAGAGAGAAGAGGCAAGGGGGAGGAGTCAGATGACTCCCAGCTGAGGATTCCTGTGGCTAAGACTGTGCCATTATAGAGTTTTTAACACTGTTAGAAATTATTTTGTGCCCCTCTTTCATTTCACTAGTGAAGGGCCTAGTGAAAAATATAAAGGCAGGGGTGGGGAACCTTTTTTCTGCCAGAGTTATTTAAACATTTATAACTTCGTTCATGGGCCATACATAATTATCAACTTATAGAACTCAAGCTGTGGGAGATTGTGGTACCTAACTTTCAGTTCATCATAGGCTGCAGTTTACCTTAGCAAATGATGTCACAGGCCAGAAGTTCCCCACTCCTGATGTACATGAAACAGCCAAGATTTGCTCTGAGCCCTTTGGAGTACAGAGCTGGGGCTCTCTCCTCTGCCATGCTGCTTCTGCTAAATTGACATAAACCAAGGTACTTTTATGAGGCATATATCAAGATCATAATGTAGGACGAAGAGATGGCAAGGGTGCAAAGGGCATTGGTTCTGGAGCTAAATGATCTGGGATGGAGTGGGAGTGGAAGATCTCTTCATCTCTGGGTGATTTTTAGCAGTTTACCTAGAGACAAAGCATATCCTTGGGAAAAAAAACCCAGAAAACATTTCTAGGAACTATGAAGTCTGGTTAAGATGAGGAAGACAGGAGCACAGGTAGTATTTTCCCCAAAGCAGAAAATCATTGGAAAATCCAAGCTCTGAATAGAACTTAGATCTGATATCAGAAAGGTTAACTTAAATCTTGCCTCTGATATTTATTAAGTGGTCAGGGGCAAGTCATTTAATCTCTTTATGCCTTAGTTTTCCCTCTCTGTAAAATGGGCTAAGAATACTTGTAGTACCCACCTCAGAGTGTTTCTGAGAGGATCCAATGGGATAATATGAGTAAAAGGCTTTACAAACCATAACCCCCTATGTAAATGACACCATTGTTATTCACTAACAATAAATAAGACCCTGAGCACTGAGAGAGGCTACTCCCTGGCCATTCCCAAATCATATGATTGTGGATGTATCTCCTCTCTCTTGTTCTCCCCAGCCTTTTTTAATGTTGTTTCCCCCTTCTCCCCCTTTTCCTCACTTTTAGAAGGTAGCTCCCTAAGGGCAGAGACTTTCCTACTTACTTATAGTTGCATCCCTAGTACTTATCTCTGTACTTGGGACAAAATTAAATGCTGCTTAATGTTTTTTTTCTCCATTCATTCATGCACACATGCATTCACTACTGCTATTGATTGAAAATAGGAACCTTGAAATGAAAAGGATTTGGGAATGAATATTTGGGTAAAAAAATAGAATCTGAGAATACAGTTTGGATTTGAGGAAGAGGGTTTAAAATAGAGAATGGACTCTTGACCAGATGTGAAATGAATGTAACAAGGAAGAAAAAAATAGATTTCTTCAGACATCTTCATGCTACCATGCTGCATGCTCAAGTTCTGCCTTCAACTGAACTTCAGCCTGAGACCCTCCCCAGTTATCTTCATGTATGTTGTCAAGTGCTCTACCCTGTTTCCTCTGGGAGCTCTGAGAACAATAATTAAATCAACACTACCAAAACAGTGCTTTCTGGATACTATTCCCCTGGACAGATTGTGTTTCTTTATTAATGTAAGCTTCTTAGGTGCAGGTTCTGCGTTGTTTGCTTTATCTAAGATACCACCAATCTTCTAGTAATACAGATTCACACCTTGGACTCAGCCTTGCTTCTTCCCTTTTTCTTATCCCCTGTATCTTAACCAGTTCACAAATGTTGTTAATTTTTTCACATTTCTTACATTCCTTCCCTTCTCTCCACATGTAATCATCCTAGTGCAAGCCCTGAAGAGGTCTTGAATAGTGTGTTAGACAGAGAAAAACAAAAGAATCGATCCCTGAGGCAAACAGAGAGAAGGTATTGAAAGAGATCAGTTTAGTTTCATGGTCCCACCCTCTGGGGAAGTTGTCCAGGCTGAAATCCAACTTATTTCAAACTCTAGAGACCCACCCTCTTTAGAGCTCTCTTGCAGTCCCATCTTGCCATGCCCTGTCAGGAATACTAATCATGTCCCTGAGGTTAAATTTTCCCTATAAAAATTTATTTCTGGGCCATCCCTTGGCTGCTCCCTTCCATTGGGTCAGTCTGTCATGGCATTCTACCTCATGATGTCTTTCCCCTTCCCTTTTCCCTATACTACATGCTATCTCCCTTAACTCCACTGTGCTTTTCAATCTTACTTCTCCTCCTTACAGCTAACTCTTTTAGGAGACTAAGTCCCTTTCAGGATTTAACCTGCCAGCTAAGGGCATGCCCCAACCTCATGGGTTCCCTTTCCACTGAGTAATTGTGAGTTCCACTGAGGAACTTGTCTTTCATATGTTCTCTTTTGTCAAAGACAATAGCCATTGTGAATTCTTCACATGTCTGAACCCCAACTTTTGGTGCCTGCCATCATCCAGTATGTAAATCACCACATCATATTGGTGCTCAAACCACATCACTCACCATTTATAGCCTGTATTATTGCACTCACTTCCTAGTTGGTCTTCCTGACTCAAACCTCTCTTTTCTCCAATCCATCATCCACATATTCTTAAAACACAGGTCTGATCAGTCACTTCCTTGCTCAAAAAGTTCCAGGCAATAGGGAACTCTATTGCCTCTAGGATCAAATGTAAATGTTTCTGTTTACCATTAAAAACCTTTCAAAATTTAGCTCCAGCCTACTTTCCAGGAGGAGTACAGGTCACTCTGTTTTATATTCTATGGTTTAGCAAAACTAGCCTATTTGTTGTTTCCCATTCATGACATTCCATAGCCCACCTCTGAGTCTTTGAATAGGCTGCCCGCTATGCCTGGGCACCTCACACCCTTAACTTTTAAAATTCCCTAAGTTTCATTTTGTACATGTTAATTTTCAAATAGTTACGTTCTTAGATGATGTTCACCACCATCTGTTCTAAATTCTTTATCTTTGCCATTTTTTCTTCCCTAGTTCTTTCATTTGCATTTATTTTACTTTTTCTGGGTTTCTTCTAGTCCTGTGGCCATGACTTTTTTTTTCCTCTGAGACTCCCCTTGGATGAGATTTACTTATTGGGTTTCTCTCAGTTCAAGGTATTTGCTTTTTTATTGTTTTTTTTTCCCATTTATTCATATTTCTGATCTCAGTGTCTGAATTGAGGGGGGTTTGTCCTTGGATCAAACTCTACTCCCATGTTCCTTGGTGGTAGGGGTAGGTAACTGAATTCAGTGGCTCAAAGTAGGCTGCCTCTTCTGCAGGGCTTGTATGATCTTGTCTCTGCTGTGGTTCAGACAGAGGTTGCCTGGGTAATGGGGAGGGCAACTACCTAATTTCTGGGTTGACTCTTCTCCTAGTGTAGCTGGGGAGTAGGTCCCAGGTTGTGCCTCATGTGACTGGCACAATTTTATTAGTCCTGTTGCCCCATCCCTTGCTATGGGATTGTGCAGTTTTGCAGTTTTGTATTTCATCTTCTAGCCATCGTCACTTATCTACACTCTATAATTCCAAAGATTTTGGTGATTTTTTTTTTTTTTTTGCAGGCCTGGGAGAAATGAGGAGTTTATAGATTATTTTCTTCAGTTTTCTTTATCATTGTTCATTCTGGTGAGTCAGTACTATATCAGTATAAGGAATTTTGAAGCCAATTTTGCATTCAATTATCTTGAAGTATAGCTATATTATATTTAAAAGACCAATTAATTTCAAATTTACCACAATTAGAAGCAGAAGAACATGCATGCCTGTATGTATGTGTGTGTGTGTTCGTTTCTATTGTAGTTCTGGCTTTGGCTCTCACTTTTCAAGATAGCCTTACACTACATAAAATTCCATTATTTCTAGATGGAATCAGGAGACTTGTGTTCCAGTTCTGTGTAATCTTGGGCAAATTACTTATATTTACAAGGGCAAGTTTCTTCTTTTCTTAAAATAAAGACAATGGAATAGATTGTCCTTAAGATCTCTTCCTCCACTGAGATGTTCTGATTCTCTTGATATATGAAGTAGCTTTTTTTTACTTAAGAAAACTCTTAGATGTTTATTGATTGTCCGTTGCTTAATGCCATTTCTTACCTATTTTCATGATTCTCAGCATTTGTGCAAATTACCATCTTTTTGATTTCTTTTTTCTGGAAGCCTGACAGTAGGCACAGGGTATGCATATCACCTATTTTGTAGCACCTTTTTGGCTTCCAAACTAGCCATTTAATGGACCAGTATGAAATTTCATGTTTTCCTTATCTTCCCTCTCCACCCATAAAAATTAAGAATATATTTTGAGTTCTTTCTTTTTGCCTTCAATTCAAGTAAGGTACTGCCCTTAATTTAAGTATTTTCTGACAGAAGTGCTGCTGGTCTCCTAGAATCAGAACTGGGAAAAGTTCATTCATCCCTGGGCAGCTCAGTAATGTAGGTAAGGCACAGGAATGGGCTGCCAGGCTCTTTGCTTCCTCTAGAGTTTTATACACACATCTTCCTTTTCTAGTTTCTCCTATCTCAGGCATTTTGAGTGAATAGGTCTAGGACCTGCCTGTGAATACAAAGAACTGGACTAGCTGAAAAGGAAAACATGTATCCTAGTTACATTATGCTATGAAATTGTTCCAAATTAGTTCAGAATCAGTGTCTAATCTCGTAGAAAACAAAGTATCTCTAAAACATTCAAGTCAAAATCTTTCATGTGAAATACACTTCATAATTATGTCATTGCTTCTTATTTGCAATTTCCATTATAAACAAGTATGCTGAGTGGTTCTAAGTCATCTGTTTTAGTTCCCATAAAACTGCTACTTGGCAGGTAAGTTGTTGGATTGGATGCAAATTCTCTCTCTAAATAAAGTGAAAACTTGTTAAGTTACTTTATTTAGATCAAGGAGGGTTTCTAATTCCAAAAACTATATTTTGGAAACAAGTTCAGACACTTTTTAGTTTTCTGCCACCCACAGCTGTGGATTTTACAAGATGAAGTTTAGTAGACACATTTTCCTTCATATGGATAGCCACCTCTGAAAACCAGAATTCACTACTCTGAAATGTTTGTTTTGCCTATTGGGAAACTATGGACTGAATGAAGTATAGGAGGTCACTCAAGTGAACATTAGCAGTTAGATTTTTAGGAAGTGATGCTAATTTGTGCTTGCAAAGGTAACAGAGTTCCTTATGGTGAGGGTCTTACATGGAATTGGGTGCATCTCCATTCTACCTCTGCAGCCTGCCAGGGCCAGGGCTGATCAGTTAAGGGTTATGGTATAAGATAGCCATTCTCATTAACAGACTGGTACAAGGGATTCTCTGGGAGGTGACTCGAGCATTTATTTGTCTGGATCCTTAGTATGTTTTTTGGGGGGTTTACTTTAATAAATGAACTTGTAGTGCCCTCAATTTTAGAGCACTTTCCAGTGATGCTGATCACTATTCAACCATATCTATTCATTCCATTTGACTTTTTGGCGACACCTTCTTGCAAGTTCACTACAGGGGACTCCATCCTGTGTGCTGAGGACTTTTTTCAATAGAAGATTCAGTACAACACTCTTTTCTCTACATAACTACTCTACATAACTCTTTTTGTCTTTCATTTCCTCTTTGAAACCTTTTATTCCTGTTCTTCCCTAGAGTTCTTTGTTACAGCCTGCTTATATCTACCATGCACTTCTCTACTGACTCCTTCATGATACTGTTTTTTAATTTAGGGGAAAACTGTTGTGTTCCAATCTCACAGCTACCCATACAACCAATAAAATACTGGTATTTAAAAAAAATGAATCTTTGTTTCTAGAAGAAATGTAGGGTCTTAAAGGAGTTTTGCAATTTTCTAAAGGCAACCTCGCCCTCTCCCTTTCTCCTATTTAATTCTGGACTCAACTCACCAACTATTCACACTTTATGAGTTACCCATCCAACTGCTTGTCATCATCTAAGCAATCATCTAGGCCACTTCAGCCATATTTTCTCTGTGGATCATTACACTAAATTCTTTTAAATGGATACAAGGTTTCCAGGAGGTCATTCTGGAATTTGACCCAATCAGGATAATATCCTCCATGAAATGGGAATATCTGGAGGACCCTGTTATTCATGGAGGATCTCCTTTAACTTGTATTTTGCACCAACTCTTCAGTCACAATGGCAGATGTCTTTGATGAGCCGACATCCTATTGTTTTATGTCTTGACTTGGTCTGAGCATTATAAAATGACCAAATGTTTTTCTGTTCTTTCAAGAAATTTTGAATTATTTTGATCTATGGAGGGGCAATATTATCTAAAAGAGACATTTTTTTATAATCAAAAGACAGCTTGGTTCATACTTTAATTTGTTTTATCAATTCATTAAATCATGGCTGATTTTTTTTTTACATATTTGCTCAGGACTTTGTCCTGAACTAAAAGAGAATCAACTAATGTGACTTTTAAAGTATCCTAGAAAGCAGTAACTGCATAGATCCTGAGATGTCTAGATAGTCCAAACTTCTCATCTGACAAATGAAAATACTGATGCTCAGGGAGATTAAGTGAACTGAGATAAGATTAAAACTCAAATATTATTCCACATAACTTACTTCCTAATCCAATGTTTTGTCCACTTTCTTCACAGGTAAAGAATGAGTCACTGATACTCCTGGACAAGCAGAAAGGGAATTATTGTAGAGGATAGGAGATATTGGGGAATTCTGGAAAAGCATACTTGAAACAAGGATACTTACAGCAGGGTATTAACTCAATGTGATTAATGAGATGATGATTCTCTAGTTCACATATTTCACATATACTTAGTACTTAGTATGACGATGTAATGATTCTCTAGTTCACACATACTTAGTTTGCTATAATGATGTAATCATACTGAGGTATTTAAGGGCTGGAAGGATTGGAAATAGAGATACTCTCCATTTTCAACCATCCTGGTGGCTCTCCTGCTTCCTTCACTCTTCCACTAAAGACCAAGGCTGGTCCAGAGATCCTCCAGAGAGCTAGTCCAAACATTACAAATTATGTTTAAAATCTCAATAGGATTGAGATCTTGTTACAAGGTGGTATGGTAGAAAAACTCTTGGATTGGATTCAAATCCCAACTTTGATACTTATTAGATTGTGACTTTGGACAGACAAGTAACAATATCTCTGGGCCTCAGTTTCATTATCTATAACAATTGGGGTTGTTAGATCATTTCTAAGGTCCATTCCAACTCCAAATCTTATAGTTGAAGCCCATAGGACTGAATCTCAGAAAAGGCCAACAGTTTTGCTATGATTACCCAATTTTCCCTTTTCCTTAGACAGGGCATCTATAATGCAGAAATAAGAAGCTCGATGGCTACAGGCACAATTTGTTTATATTTGCTACTTAGTTCTCTGATATGGTGTACATATCCTCTTTTCCCATTCCCCATTCTGGAACCATGAACAACTCTATTCTGACGTTGTTTCTAGATAAGGTATGTTCATCTGACCCCCTATAGCTCCATTCACAATCTCTGTAACTCTCCAGAACAAAGTAGACCTCCCCCACCACCACCCCAGCTATATTCTGTCTGCTCTCTCTTCCAGTTAGAATGTTAACTCCGTGAGAGTGTTTTGTATTTACATCATCAGTGCTTAGGATAACGTTTGGCACATAGTAAATGTTTAATAAATCCTTTTTCATTCATGTCTTCATTCTATTATATCAAGCTATGTAGGTTTCAGCAAGAACATTTCTTCCATGGACCTAACTAAACAATGATCATGGAAAGCACAATTTCCTTTTTGATTGGCTGAGGCACAAGTAATTCCTTCCTGCCTCTGAATGAAACCCCAGATGTCAATATTTTATAACAATAGGACAGAGAAGAGTCTCAGAACCAGGGGATGGGTTTAGGGCCTGGCTTGAATCATTGTCAGCTATAAAACTTTGAATAAATCAGTTCACCTTTTTGAGTTTCAAATTCCTCATCTGTAAAGTGAGGATAATAGTACTTGCCCACATGTAATGAGGGTTTTGGCCCATGAGGGACCAGTCTTTATAATATGGATGGGTATTTTCTGGCATTTTCTAATCCGCCCACATGGAAACTTTAGGGAGCTGGATCTTGTCCATGAGTGACTCAAGTGCTGGTAATCAGTGATGATGAAAAGTCTTGAACTGCCCATGAAGCCAAAAGAACTAATGATTCAGGCACTGATGAGCTGAAGCTCAGTGTGCTTACAAAGGTGTGACCTGCCCATCCTTCACCCTCTGTCCTTCCTGAAAGTGAGAGAGTCAGAATATCTTTGAGTTACCTGCTGGGAGAGGGGCAGCTGGTGATATTATTCCATATGGCTTGCATGTCTCCGTGAGTACTTAGTGTCTTTATCTCTCTGTTTTTTCGGTTGTCAGTGAGGTGAATGAATATTAAAAGAGGGAAATGAACAAAAGATCATATAAGTGCAGGTGATCATAAGGCTCTAGTGACTAAAGTTAGTAGCAGGGACCATTGATGCTAGAGATAGCTAGCACTATCCCACTAGAGATAGTGAAAAAGGACCCACCAGCAACCTTGAAATGGGTGTGCCCGGGTGAGCCATACACAGTCTGGCAAGATATCAGTGTAGCAGTTGAATGGCCTGACCAAGCAGGGGCTGAGACTTGGGAGAGCCAGTACAGCAGGTGAGTGACCTGCCAGATTAGCCATACTCTATGAAGAACTGAGGCATTTGTCGAGTAAAGACACCGTGCCCTCTAAGGAGCCAGCCAGCTGAGCAATAGAACAATTTGTTCATCACCAACACTCCTTCATAATTAAATTAATGAGGACTCCACAGGGGAAAAAGGCCTTTTAGAGTCAGGAGTTGGAAGAAAACCCTTTGCCATGTATGATCTTTATTTGGGTGCCTATCTGCAATTGTACTTAAAGTTCAAGCTTGCTTTCCCCAGATATCTGGTGAGTGTAAGGGGAGACCATGCTCCTAGTTGACGGATTGGAGAGATGTTTTATGCCAGTTGCTCTTCCTTATCCTTTTCCTAGTAGCTAATGGAGTTCAATTGGTTAACTGATAATGGGGAACACACTAGTAGGGGTTTCTGAGTGATAGTTCTAGAAATCCCACAGATTCTCAAGGTTACCCTAAGACTCTGAGAATAATGATAATCATTAGCTGTCCTATAGGGACCCCAACATGTGAATGCCATAGGATGGCACATTTGGGAAATGCACAAAGGAGCTTCTACACAAATCCATATGGATTTTATAGGTTTATTATAAGTAAATCACTTTGTAAGCTTTAAAGCACTATAGTAATAGGAATAATTATATGATTTTAGATTCCATGTTCCCATAATTTTTCACCCTAGCCTTGTTTCTTGCCAGTCCTCCACGCAAACTCTGTGTCCCAAACCAGAGTTAACTATTGCCCATAGGATATACTGTTTTTATTCCCATTCTGTAACTTGGTTCATGTTTCTCATCCCAAATGAAATACTTTTTTTCCAATTCTAGTTACTCAAACCCATCCTATGTCAAGTCTCAACTTCTCCATGGAGGCTTCCTTTTACTTAAGCTGGGTGACTTCCTCTCTTCTAAAGAACTCATAATAATTATTATTGCTACTATTCATCTGGTGCTTATTATAATTCACTATATTATACATTGTACTTGTTTACCTGCCCCTTCCATCAACTGGACTGTATCTCCTTGAAGGAGCCTGCTTCTCCCTACAGTTACTAGCATATGGCTAAATATATGTAAATATTTTTTAATATTCTTATATAAGAAAGCTCTTTACAATCTAGCAAGTCACTACTAGTACCATCTCTTGAGCAGTTCCCATAGTTGAGGAAACTTTTCCCTGTAAGCTTGCAGAATTAGGACAACTTAACATTCCTGTTTGGTTAGCTTCCCAACTTGATATTTTAATAAGTTGGCCTGAGACTTTGGTATTTTAATCATGTGATTCAACAATATTCTGGTGCCAAAGGCTGAACTTGTACCTTATAGAGTTCAGGTGGTTGTGCCACAAGAGGGCTCAATTCCATTCTTTCCACTGAAGATGATTTCCACTGAAATCATCAGTGACCATTGCAGTCTGCCTATTTCTCCCCTTTCTGAACTATATATGCCATACTACTCTGCCATTGATTTAATTTTTTATTTATACTCTTGACTCATATGATTAGTCATAATAAGTATTTAGGTCCAAAATGAGACTGTGGGTGGCTCCAAATATAAAAATGAGCAGCAATAAAAGGGTTTTTTAAAATCTGAATTTCTAAATTAATTGTACAGTAATCATAGGATCAGAGGATTTAAAGCTGGAAAGGACTTTAGAAATCTAGTCCAATTCATTTATATATGAGCAATATGAGACTGAGAAGATAAGACTGGTCAAAGTTCACAGGAAATAAGTTAGCAAAGCCCAGATTCCAATTTCTGTTTTTGTGTGCTGATTGTGTACCCACTTCCATGCTGTGTGATAATTGTGATTCAGTAGTGTCTTGACTCTCTGTGATCCCATTGGAGGTTTTCTTGACAGACACTGGAATGATTTGCCATTTTCTTCTCCAGCTCTTTGGACATATGAGGAAACTGAGACAAAACAGGGTGAAGTGACTTGCCCAGGGTCACATAACTAGGAAGCGTCTGAGATCAGATTTGAACTCAGGACTTCCTGAGTCCAGTCCTGGTACTCCATCCATTGCTCCATTGATTTGCAATTATGTGTCAGAGGGGATCAGAAATGCATTAAACACAGAAGTTGATCTCAAAAAGATTATAATTTCAGAGAAACAACACTAATAAATTTCATTAAACAAAAATGAAGGATACAAGATGACAGTCAAAATTATTGATGATAAATATTTTAGAGCAAGGGTTCTTAACTTTTTTTGTGTCATGAATGCCTTTGACTGCCTGGTGAAGGCTATAAACTGCTGGAACTCTGTCTTCCCAGAAATCAGCTGGAGTCAGGATAATCAAAAGTCTTTATTCTTAGTCTTTTACAGTCAAGGTCAGGAGATTAGATCTAGTAATCTCTACACCACCCTCTTCTCTCCACCAACATGAGAGCAAGTTCCTCAATTTCCTCTTCCTCCTCCTACTCCCCTCACACGTCACTTCCCCCTCTTTGTCCCACCAATCAAGTCAGCACAGAACAGCTGGGGAGGGTCAACCCTCAAACAATAGAGATCCGTCCAATTGGCAATTAGTCTCAGGTACTCCATTATCCAAGTGCATTTGCTCAGTTCTAGCCTTTTGCATCTCCCGGTTTCTTTTGTTTTAGACCACAGGAGGTTGCGCCATCCCTGACTTTTCAGGGAGGTGAGAACCCCAAAAAAGGAGGTGATCACGACCCCCCCTGACTTCTCAGGAGGGGAGATGAAAGCACTAAAAAGGAGATAATCACGCCCTCCCCTACATCTCAGGAAGGGAGATGAAAAGCACCAAAGGGAAGTGGGGATTACTAGTGGGTTTCTGAGTTGAAGGGTCTTATTAGAGACAAGTATGCACAAACCCATCAGCATGGGAGTTATTACACAAGCACATAGCAATAACACAGAGGGTATTAGTGATGACTCTCCCCACAGTCAGTGCAGGCTCGATGTGGTGTGACAAACATGAATTATACATGCAAGTAGTGATATAACAAACACAATAAATCAATATAGTTTTGTAAAAGATTTCCAGAAGTCCTAGAGAAGGAGGGTATGCAAACATCAATCACACATACGCCCTCTCCAGCAATCAAGAGATAGTCCAAAACCAATCTACTGTCCATTGCTTCACGTGCAATGATCCCCACAAGTTTTTGAAGTCCCACATCAGTCTTATGATGCCTCAGAGAATCCAATGATTCCTAAGGACTTTCAAGTCCTGCAACAGTCTTATGATGCCTCAGAAAATCCAATGATTCCTGAGGACTTTCAAGTCCTACAATAGTCTTATCATGTCTCAGAGAATCCAATGATTCCTGAGGGTTTTCAAGTCCTATAACAGTCTTATCACATCTCAGAGAACCAATGATTCCTGAGGATTTTCAAGTCCAACAATTTTTGATGTCCATGAGTCAAACGCCATAACTGCCAGGTTCTTTCAGTGGTGGGCACAATCAGCAATGAAACCACCTGATGTTTCTTGGGTCTTCTCCTTCGTTTCAAGGGTCTGCTCCGTCTATCTCCAATAGACAAGGCAAATGCGGCTCGTTGACACCCATCTGATTCCTTCTCCATCTGTGGAGATACAAGCAAACCCTCTCCCCCAAGCAGTTAACCTATCTGGTCCCTTCCATTCACCACTTTCTGGGTCTCTCCACATCACCTGGCGATTATCTAAAGACAGTGGAGCTGCTCGCACTGGACACTAACCTTCCGGTGGATTAAAAAACCTGTCTGCTGGAGCCAGTGCATCTTTGTCAAAAATTTTAAAAATAATGGTATAGAGAACTAAATTTAGAAGTTCTCTAGGGTTACCCGTGACTCCCCCTTTCTTTTGTTTTTGGAGGAGTGTCTTAATATCTCTGTTTCTTCTCTCTACTATTGCCTGCCCTTGAGGATTAAATGGTATGCCAATGGTATGTAAAATCTTATACTATGCACAAAAGTGTGCAAAATGTTTAGACATATATGCAGGTCCATTGTCTGTTTTTATTGCTTGTGGCACACCCATAATTGCAAATGCTTGTATAAGGAATTCAGTGACTACTTGGGCTGTCTCTTTTGCTGCTGGCATTGCAAAAGTGAATCCTTAAAAGGTGTCTACCATGACGTGGATAAAAGATAGACGACCAAAAGATTTATAATGGGTCACATCCATTTGGCAAATTTCATTAGGTCTCAAACCACAAGGATTCTTCCCTGGAGGGAGTGTAGGAGCATGGAAAGGAAGGCAAGCTGTACAGGATTTTACTATGCTCCTAGCTTCTTCTCTCGTTATTCCAAATTGTAAACTTAAAGCTTGGGCGACCTGATGATATTTAGAATAAGATTCTTGTGCTCCTTGAAATAAAAGAGTAATTAGCTGTGTGACCCTGGGCAAGTCACTTAACCCCAGCCTCAGAAAAAAAAAAAAAAGAAAGAAATAAAGGAGTACTGGCCAACATGGTTAGAAGACTATCTGCCTTTGAATTACCATCAAAAATAGGACCTGGAAGTCCACTATGGGAGTGGACATGCAAAATATAAATCTTACCTAGATGCTTTCTCACTCGCTCTTGAAGTTCCTTAAAGAGCTGATATATATTGGAGGCTACAAATTTTATTTGGGCTGTGGCAATTCTTTGTACCACATCTACTGAATAGGCCGAATCAGATATTATATTCATGTCTCCCAGATAATAAGCAAGAGTTAGAATGATTGCATACAATTCATTCTGCTGAGTGGACTGAAAAGGAATTCTGATTACTCTCTTTATAGTTAAGTCACGAGAGTATACAGCACAAATATTATGTTTGGATGCATCTGTAAAGATAGTTGGTCCTTTAAGAGGAACTTTAGAAACCAAGAATCCATTGCCAATTATGTAACAGTCTGGTTATCTTTAATGGATAACCATGTGTAAAATTTGGAGCCATGGCTAATAAAATTTGCCACTCTGGGATGGTTTCATAGCACAAGTTAACTTGTGCATTAGTATAAAAGGTGTATATCTTGTCAGGTTTTATCCCAGATAACTGTACTTCTCGTTTAATGGCCTTTAATAAAATTCTAGTCACAAGCACTGGGTAAGGAATAAGGCTTTGTTCTGGTTGTGTTGGGAGGTTCACTCACTCTATCACATTGTCTCCTTGATGAAGGACTGCTGTGGGTGCCTCTTGTGTAACAAAAACTGATATTTCCAAGGGTTTTTGAGTGACTCTTTCAACCACATTGGATAAAGCCAGTTCAACTTGTCTCAAAGCCTCTTGAGCTTCTTTTGTAAGCTGGCATAGTGAATTTAAAGCACTGTCTCCCCTTAAAATGTCATATAATGGTTGTAATTGACAGGTAGTCAAGCCTAGCACAGGATGCATCCATTGGATATCTCCTATCAATTTCTGGAAGTCATTTAAGGTGTTTAGCTTCTCAGTTCTTAAGGAAAGTTTCTGTACTGTAAGCACCTTAGGATATACTTCATATCCTAAATATTGAAAAGGAGCATGTCTTTGAATCTTTTCTGAAGCTATGTGCAATTTATAATTCCTTAGTGTTTCTATGTTTTTTTTTGTAGACATGCTTCTAACATTTGTTCCTCAGGTGCACATCCCAATATATCATCCATGTAATGTAATAACATTACTTTTGGAAATGCTTTTCTTACTGGAGTAAGAGCAGCAGCAACATACATTTGACGCATAGTAGGGCTGTTTTTCATTCCCTGTGGCAAAACTGTCCATTCATATCTTTTATAAGGCTCAGCTGGGCACTGAAAAGGCAAATCTTTTCATATCCTCCTTATCTAGAGGGACAGAATAGAAACAATCCTTAATGTCTATAACCCATAGAGGCCATTCTCTAGGCAACTGAGTAGGAGATGGAAGTCCAGGTTGAAGAGTTCCCATAGTTTCCATCTGTTCATTTACCTTTCTTAAATCAGTCAACATCCTCCATTTTCCAGATTTCTTTTTTTTTTTATAACAAATACTGGGGAATTCCAAGGACTTAGAGAGAAGGTTATAAGTGTCCTTGGTCAAGTTGTTCCTGTACTATGTCTAATAAGGCCTGAATTTTATCGATATCTAAGGGCCACTGTTCTATCCACACTGTGTATCAGTTTTCCATTGGATAGGAACAGGTGAAAGTGGTGGCAGGCCTTCAATAGCAGCCCTGCCTAAAGAACCGAAGTACTCATTTTTAACCCTACTTGTTGTAAAATGTCTCTTCCCCACAGATTGATGGGGATTTTTTCAACTATAAAAGGAGTAAAAACTCCTGTTTCACCTTCAAATTTATCCATTTTAAGGCACTAACTTCAGCTGCTATTGATCCTCCTACTCCAGACATGTAGGTGTCTGCCTTAGTCTTTGGCCAGTGACTGGGCCAGTTGGCACCTCTAATGACTGTGCGATCTGCACCTGTGTCCACCAGTCCTTCTAATGGTATGCCATTTATATAGATGGTGAGCATAAGTCGGTCAGCTGTCACAGCTGCTGTCCAGTATATTCCTGGGCTTTGCTGCTTGGAGTCAGAACATGGGTGACTGTCACCAGATTGCTCATTAGGGGTCTGTATCAATAAACCTGATGCTACTACTTCCCCTGGTTGATAAGTCACAAATTGTCTACCTGTGTTAGTGACTGTGATATTATCTACACATTCCCCAGTTTCCCACATCAGTGTATGAATGAACACTGTCTTGTAAGTACTTTCAGGAGGTGAAATGGTCAAGCTTACTGTGCCTGGAGGCAAGGGATCCATAGGCTGGAGAGGAACAGATTTCACCTCTCCAGGGGGTATCTCAGTTATCCCAGCTGCATACAACTCTATACTCCCTAATTGTAATCCCTTTCTCCCATCTGGCTGGTTGGTCATGTCTGGGTATTGGACTTGGAGGCACTCTCTGGGTGTGGCATCAGCTGCCATCATGCCCCAAGTGTTTTTTGCCTGGGGCCCTGGAGCTGGGCTCCTCATCCCGTTTCCCTGAATCAGTCTACACTCTGATGCCCAATGGAGTCCTCTGTTGCATTTTGGACATGGGGTTTTAGGTCTTGTTCTCCCAGCCTGTTTTCTCACTCTGTTTCTATGCCAACATTGAGCTTTCAGATGGCCCACTTTACCGCGTTGAAAGCATTGACGAGTCTCTCTGGAAGTCCCTTGCCAAAAGGGACCCTGTCTTCCCATGTTGGGATCTTGGGAAGTCTGCACCATAACTTGACTACTTGTCATTTTTACTGGGGAGAAAAGCCCCTGCTTTGATAGCAGCAGCAGCAATTTGCTCAAATGCTGCTATGGAGTAATTAATCTGTACTAAAGCTTCTGCATAAGAACCTACACCTGTTAGTAGGTCACAGGTGATTAAAGTATTAATGCCACTTTGACCATTTTGTTGGGCTTGAATCCTACAGAGCTCACTATATTCAGAAAACCACAAGTTTTGTCCAGGTTCTAAGCACACATTTGCAATGGCTTTCCAGTCACTAGGGGTTAAGATTTCATAAGCCAAATTGTATAGTAACATCTTAACAAACTGATGTAGCCCCAAAGAGCTTTTTTCAGGTCTTTAAAAACATCCCTATTAAAAGGAGCATATTTTCTACTTTCTTGGCCTGCAGAATTATACTGTTGAATCACGGGAAAAATTTGAAGTTTGAAATCATTATTTCTTTTCCATCTTTAATCGCTTCAAAAATCCCTTTCTGTAATCTAGTTATAGGAGTTGGTGATTGCTGGGGGGGAGGTGTTGATGTTATCACCACCCCTACCACTACTCCTCCTCCCTCCATCCCTGAAGATGGAGTTGATATGGGCCTGTCAATAATCTGCTCTCTAAGTGGGGTTGAAGTTTTTTCAAGAGAATCAGAGTCATCACACCCTAATTCCTCATTTGAATCCCCTTGCCCTCCAGGAAGGTTTTGAGATTGCTTATCTTCTATCTTTTTTTCCTCACACTTCCTCCTCTGTTCATTTTTAAAACTTTTCCTTCTCCTACAACTTGCTCGATAGTTTAAGTCTAATTGAACTACGTTGTATATATAAAATACCTCTGCGGAAATTGAACGAGGCCCATTTTTTTGCATAAAATTCTTTCAGTTGAAGTCCCACTAGCTTCCAGTTATCTATATTTAGTTTTTCTTCCTCTAAGAACCAAGGGGACATGCGTTTTAATGTGCTTAAGAGTTTATCAATCTGTAGCCAGGTTACAAGTAAACTCTCCCCCTCAATTATCTTAATTATACTCTCTATAGCACTACTACTTGGTGAGGCTGGAGCAGGGGCTGGGGCTGGGTTGGCTGAGGCCGAGGGAATGTCTATACCTAACATCTGCCCCATTTCAGCTATAAAAGATTGCTGGTTTAGCCCTTAACAAAGTAAGTTCCTTATTTGTCTATTAGAATACTCACCTAATCTCCGGGTCCCTGAGGGACTTTAGTGAAGTAGGGTGCCGGCCCCACGTTGGGTACCAAAATGCTGGAACGCTGTCTTCCCAGAAGCCGGAGTCAGGATAATCAAAAGTCTTTATTCTTGGTCTTTTACAGTCAAGGTCAGGGGATTAGATCTAGTAATCTCCACACTACCCTCTTCTCTCCACTGCCACAAGAGCCAGTGCCTCAATTTCCTCTTCTTTCTCCTACTCCCCCCACACACGTCACTTCCCCCTCTTTGTCCCACCAATCAAGTCAGCACAGAACAGCTGGGGAGGGTCAACCTTCAAACAAGTTAATAGAGAACCATCCAATTGGCAATTAGTCTCAGGTGCTCCATTATCCAAGGGCATTTGCTCAGTTCTAGGCCTTTACAATAAACCTCTTTTCAGAATGATGTTTTATATATATATATATATATATATATATATATATATATATATATAATATAAGATTACATAGAAAACCAATTATAAGGAAATATGATTACCAAATTATTTTATTTAAAAAAAGCCTGACCGACCCCTGAAAGTCCATTCTTGCCATGGTCTGGGAATTGTTAAGGAAAATTTCATGGCAAAGGTGGAACCTGATCTGCTTTAAAGATGAGCAGGCTTTGGATACATCCTCTGGCTTCTTATTTTCAGGCAGGATTGTCACCTTCTATGATCACAGAATATCTCTTTGCTTGCATAGGGAGCTGGCAGAGAAATGGCGAGTTAGAAGTCCCTAGGGAAGCTTTCTTCAGTCCCTTGGAATCCTAAATGATCCCAAGGGAAATGTTACGACCTCTTCATTAGGACTTGAAGTTCTTTTTTTCTTTTTTCTTTTTACCAGTTATGACATTTTTCCCTCCCTTGCCAAAACCATCCCAAAGCTGACATTATACCTGCATCTCTCTGATGCCACTGGGACTTAGAACAGCAGGACAGATGCCACTGTCTTAGCTCTGGTGACAGGCTTAGGGGAGGAGATGGTACCCTGAAGCAGCCAGGGCTACATTATGGGCCCAGGATTTAACTAAAAATAACTCATTTCCCTCTTTAATCTCCAACTTACATATTTATAGAAAACTGTTCAACCTTCTCCTCTATCCCTCCCCCCCTTCCTTTGGGCTTGTGGATTTAAGAATACTCAGGAAATATGTCTCTCTGTGAATAAAATAAAAGCCTTTTTTTTTTTTTTTGGAAGGAGGGAGGGTTGCTACCTTAACCAAATGCAAATATCCTCATCAGATAAAAATAATTTGGGGCATAAAATTTCATTTAAATGAGTGAAGGTTATGAAATAAGGTTCCATATGGTCCAGGTTTCAAGGTGAAATTATCTTTCCTCAAAAAAGGAACACAATTAATTATGAAGGAATATGAAACACTATTGAAACAGAAGTCATTAAGAAACTCTTCTGAATGCTTGCTACTAACTTCTCTAAGGTCTAGGAATATTTTTCCAGCAAGAGCTCATTATTTTAGCCCACACATCCAGAATTTGTGGTATATCAGATATAATTTGGGCTGAAGTTGACCTTTGCACTATCTCCTAAGAATGAGTGAGACAAATTAAAGGCTTGTAGAAGATTGTCAGGAGTAGTTAACCTACTTAAAAGAATAAACTGTTTGCAAGCTCTAAGCAGCAGTAACCCCTGATGTAAATAATGAAGTAAATGGAGTGGGGCTAGCAAAAAGAACTCTGACCTGTGAGTTTAGATACCTGGGTTCTAGTCTTGGCTGCCATGTCTCAGAGAGTATTCAGATAAGGAAATAAAGGCCTCAAGAGATAAAGGCCTATGGACACACAAGTCCTTGGACTTCCACTCCTGGGTTGTCTCCTTGGCCCAGCACCTCCCTCCCACCTTGAAGTCCCAGCCTCTTCACCTAAAAGGGGAGAGAATGGGACTAAATAATCTCGCTGGGCACTGCCCCATCCAGTATTCTCTGAATGTAATTTTAATGTAGAAGGCCAAATACTTGGCATCATGTTACTAGTTATTTGTACATGAAGGTATTAATAAAATATCCCTTTGCGAATATTTCATGATTCAGATTAGAATTTCTGGTGACTTTGTGCCATTCAGTAAGACTGAAAATATTTCAATGGCTTTTGCACTTGCATCTGCAAACATTTAGTCCAATTAGGGAGAATGAAGGTCAGGGGATTGATGAAGGGAACAGCTTTTTAATGAGTAAGTTTCTACATCTTTTGCATCACTCCCCTTCTTTCCACTTAGACAACAACTACTTCAGATCAAGACCTCATCACCTGTCATCTAGACCAGCTTCCTAACTAGTGTCCTTGTCTCAGGTTCTTCCTTCTCTAACATACCTTTCACTTAGCTACCCAAATGATAGTCCTGAGCATGTCACTCTCATTCTAGTAAGCCCTAGTGGATCCCTATTGATTCTAGGATAAAATACCAACTCTTCTCTTTGGCACTTAAAGCTCTTTAAACAGGCTTTCACAACTGACCTTTCTAATTTTCATAGTGATAATACAATTTACCTTTCTAGGTTAATTATGTATTCCTCCCCTTGATGCATTCTCTGTACATCAGTCAATTAATAGTCAGCCAATAAATATTAATCACCTACTATGTATCAGGCACTGTGCAAGCACTGGGAATACAAAAAAAAGTCACTATCTTCACCCAATGGAAGAAACCAATATGTACAAACAAGTCATATACAAGATAAGTAAGGAGTGATTTACAAAAGGAAGACTCCAGAATTAAAAGGGGAAGGAAGCCTGGGAAGGCAATAGGTAGAGATGAAGAGGACTAGTGTTTCAGTCATGAGGTAGTGTCAGAAAAATGGCCCCAAGTTAGGAGATGGCCCAGCCAGCAGGCCAGTATCACTGGATTGAAGAGGACATGGTGGAAAGTAAGGCATATAAAAATTGGAAAAGTGGGGAGGCACTAAGTTATGAAGAATTTGGGACATTCAATAATGGATCTGTTTTTGATCTTAGAGGGAATAGAGAGCTACTAGAGTTTATTGAGTAGGAAAGTGACATAGTCAGACCTATGTTTTGGAAAATCACTGGTGGCAGAATGGAGGATGGACTGGAATGAGAAGAGACTGGAGACAAAAAGACCCACTAACAGCTATTACAATAATGCAGGTGTGAGGTGATGAGAGCCTGTACTATGGTAGCAGTGTCCGAGGAGAGAAGAAATCATGTTTGAAAGCTGTTGCAAAGGTGAAATTAGCATGCGTTGGCAAAAGATTAGATATTGGGGGGGGGGGGAGGCGGTGAGAGATATTGAGTCATTCGATGCCCAATTTTTCCACATTGAAAACATGGCTGAGTTTCTCTAGAAGTCCCTTGCCAGGAGGGACCCTGTCTTTCCATGTTCATAATAGTCCGGGTGTAAGATATCTAGGTGGCTACCCTGAGGGATTGGGAGAGAGGGACTAAAGAAATAGTGAAGAGGAAGGGAGGATTTGGGAGAAAATGAATTCTGTTTTAGTTATGTAGTGTAACGTGCTATTGTCTCCAGGAACTGTCAATCGCTCTCTGGTCTAGAGGAGAGACTTCTTCCTCCAGAGAGCTGCCTTAAGTCTGGTACAGACAAGATTCTCTCTCCTCCAGAGAGCCGCTCTAACTCTGACCTAGAACAGAGAATCTCTATCTCTGGAGTGCCGCCCTCTTTTATCCTCCCAGAGAATGGGCGTGGGATAACGCAAGGGCTTCTGGGAAAAAATACTTCAACCAATGAACTTGCTCCTCCTAAGCATGCAAGCTCCTCCCCCATGAATTCACAAGTAAAACTCCCAGTAAAGGCCTGAACTAGAGAATTGTTAAGTACCGACTTAGTAAGAACCTAACATCTCATTATCTCATTAGCACTTAGTAAGAACCTAACAATGTAGTATTTAAGATGTATACTGGACATCTAGTTAATGATTACAGAAGGGCAGTTGGAGATACAAGACTGGAAGTCAACAGTGATATCTGGACTAGACAGGTAAATTTGAGAATCATCAGCATGGAAATGGCAATTAAAATCCATGAGAATCAAATGAAGTTGTGTAGTGGGAGAAGAGATGGCAGCCCAGGAGAGAACCTAGTGAGACTTCTATGGTTAAAGAATGTGATCTAGACAAAGACCCAGCCTGAGAGGGAGCAGTTGGAGAGGTAGGCGGAGAACCATAAGAAATCGATGTTCTAAAAATGAGAGAGAAGAGAGTATCAAAGAGAAATGGGTGATCCATGGTGTCAAAGGCTACAGAGAGGTCAAAGGAAATGAGGATTGAAAACAGGCCATTGAACTTCTTATTTCAGAGACTATTGGAAACTGGAGAGAGCAGTCCAAACTCTGCTGTTCCATGCAGGAACAATCAACTCAGCTCTGACAGGTTGGGGGGGTGGGACCATAAATTCTAACAGGCTGGGAGTTAAGAAAGTGTCTGACGAGACAGAATGTCTGGATTGCCCCTTTTTGAGTTTACACATTAACAATTTATAACCTTAGAGCAAGTAGCCCTGAGTTATATCAATCTTAATGAACCGGAGGGGGGTTTGCAACTAAGGGGATTGAGGTACAACAATTAGGGAAACTGAGGCAAAACAATTTAGGGAAACTGAGGCAGAACAATTTAGGGAAACTGAGTCAGGACAATTGGGGAAACCAAGTCAAGACACTTAAAAGAGAACTGTGGCACAACAACTAGAGAGTCATGTCCAAGATTATTGGCAACTAAATAAGACAGAGATGTTCACTCTTAGTCTTTTAGAGGAAGAGGAGGAATGTGATCACCTTGCTTTCAGCTCCTTCTCTGGCAGAGCTTCTTTAGAATTTTTTTTCTCTTTTGAATGTCTAGTAAGTAGAAAGAGGTTCTCTCATCTATTGGAGGAAGTGAGATTCTAATAGCTTCCTTTTGCTCTGCTATTTTCTTTCCTGAGCATACTATTAATGATGCCTGAGTTGACTTTTCTAAGTCATTGCAATAGCCTGATGGGTTGAGATTTCCAGAGCTAGAATCAGCCCAGAGAGGTGAAATCTTCTTCACTGAAGATGCCTTGCTGACAGATCATTTTGTAGACAAATGATTAAAGGAAACTCAAACCCCAATACAGAAATGGTCAAAGGATATGAAAAGGCAGTTATCAAAAGAACAAAGGCAAAATTATCAATGATAGCATGAAAAAAAAATGCTCCAAATCACCAATAATAAAAGAAATGAAAAACTGAATCAATTCTAAAATTCCAACCTCACACTCCTTTGGTTGGCCAAGATGATAAAAAAGGAAAGTGACAAGGATGCATTTGATAAATTTTTATTAACTGACTGATCTGTGGGAAAATAGGTTCATTAATACACTGTTGATAGAATTATGAACTGATTCACCCATTTTGGAAAGCAATATGGAAATATGCTCCTCAAAGTAATTCATTTATGACAACCTTTTTAAAAAATAAAGTGTTGTGGTAGCAAATAACTGGAAACAGAGTGTTTGCCAATTAACTGAGAAATAGCTGAGCAAATTATGGCATATGAATGTGCTGGGATACTGTGATGTTGTAAGAAATGATAAATAACTGATTCAGATAAATATGGGAAGATTTATATGAATTGAAGCAGAGTAAAGTGAGAAGAATCAGGAGAATGATTAATACAATAACATTGTAAAGGAAAATAAGCAATTACTAGTCATGATCAGAGAAAAATGAGGTGAATCATACTTCCCATCTCTCCTTCCCATCAGTGAGATGATGAAGTAAAAGTATAAAATTTGTGATGCTTGATATACTTCTTTGTTACATGGTAGGGGTGAGGGGGCTTTTATTTGTTTGCTTTGGAAGGTGGGAAGGTGATAATAACAAAAAACTTAACAATTGTCAATGAAGCAATAATACCCAGAAGATGAAATTCTGAAGGCAGATCAAGCTCTGCTTGTCTACCAATTTAAATTTTATATTTACTTAAACAAAAACAATCAATCAAACTGATGTAAACCCTTCCTCCAAAGGTTCCTTTCCAACCCTTCCCTCCCACGATTAAAGGGGACACAGTTTACATCAAAAATATATACCATAAATACACAATAAAAATTCATGGTGTCTTTTCTCTCTCTCTTTTTTTTTTTTGTTTAAGGAAATGTATGTGTTTGTTCATTTTATAATAATAAAACACCTTTAAAAAGTAAGATAAAATAATTTTTTAAAAATCTAGAACCATGCTGTCATTGGCAGTTTAGGTCAGAAGTGAATATCAATGTGAAATATGTATTTACCAGTTCTACTAAAAGTCAACCTTTGGGAAGGGGATGACTATAAAAAGTGAGGATGCTGTGAGCCAGAGAAAAAGAGAACAAAGACTTATCCCAAAGAGAATAAATCTGGCTTCACATAAATCCATAGAGATCCACCATTATTGGAGTGAATACCATCCTAACATATCAAAAATCACAAAATTAATTAATTGGGAAGTTAATTGATTTTCAAGATCATAAGGCTTTGAATCAGACTCAGTGTTCAAGCCCCAACTCTGCCACTTCTAGGTCTAGTACTTATTTTAGCACTTGGTATATAATAGGTGCTTAATAAATGCTGATTGACTCACTATATAGGATATTTAAGCTTGTAACATATGCATATTAAAGGCTGGAAGAAGACAAAGATTTAGTCCTCTAGGCTTAGAATTTCATTTTTATGCTTTTCTTTCTTCCACTCATTTTCATGGGTGATCAAAAGAATATTATTGTTGGAAAAATATTGAGGGCACCACAGATGCTGAGATCCCTTGGGCAGTTCTCAAGAATAGCTCAAAAACTAATGCTAATGGGATACATTTTAGTCATCAGACTTTAATCTGGGAGTTACAAGGAATTTCTAATCTGTAGTCAGATCAAATTTTCTGCCTGAGACTCTGACCCTTTTGAGCAGGAAGTTAAGGTTAAAAAAAAAGTATCCTTAAGATGAGTACTAGTTACTATTGGCTAGTCTGAGTTCCAAAAAGCTTGACTCCTGAGACCAGAAATCATGTTTTACAGAAAGAGTGCCCTTTTATGGTAAAAGTTCTTAGAACAGACACATCTTCCTTTTAGGAAGAAACACCACTAAGAGTTTTTTTTCCCCTCTAGTCTAATAACTGGGTATATGAAGACCCTGTCTTTCTGCAAGAGCTATAGCTGAAAACTATAGATCTTTAAGTCAAAAGAAAAATGACAAAGACCGTTCTTCTTATGGGAAAGAAGTAGCCCCTCAACTGAGGACTTCACCTGAAGCCAGAATTCAGAAGCTGAAAGCAGAGAGAGGGGCTTACATCTTCAATAATGATAATACAGCAAGCTAGCATGTTATAATGCTTTAAGGTTTTCAAAGCCCTTTACATATACTTTATTTGATTCTCACAAAAGCACTGGGAGGTAGAAGTGATTATTCCTCCCCAAAGATAGCCTATTCCAGGACTTTTATCATAAAAAGGCACTCCCTGGGTAAAATAATGATTCTTCTCAAAGAGCCAAGCATTTTGGAACCCCAAACAGCCCACTTTACACATGAGGAAATGGACCCTGAGAGAACTTAAGTGACTTGATCAGAATCACAGCATGTTTGACAAGGCCAAATTTGAATTTAGTACTCAAGTCTAGTGCTTTATCTACTATAGTTTCTAGCTACCTCAGCCTGGTGCTTAGTCACCTCCATGAGATCATTTAGTTTAGGTGTGGTTAGCAGAGGAATTGATAAAAATTAATCCCTTTAGGTATGTAGGTTCAGACTACGGAGTTCTCCGGTCCCACATTGTAAAAGTAATCCAGTATGTCAGGACTGTGAGGCTAAATTTTCCCTATAGAACAATTTATAGTCCCTGGCTTTGCTTCTGCCTTCCTTTGGGTCAGCCCACCACAGCTCTCTGCTTTCAAGTGGCTTTCCCCTTCTCACATGCCACATGGTATTGTTGAGGTTCAAAAAAAGACCCCAAAAGGTTGGGGTCACAGACCAGTGTTGTGAGTGTCTCAAAAGAATTTGTAGACTTGAACCCATCTCCAAGTCAAGGGGCAAGCTTTATTGTAATTGTAATGGCAACTGAAGTGGACTAAATTCCAAAAGGATTTAGCAAAGAACCAGAAGCAAGAAAACAAATTTATAGGAAAGGACAGAAAGATCTTGTTCTTCATGTCACTGATGTGCGAATTTTATGACCCAGAGATAGAACTGAGGAGTGGGCTATTTACTATTGTCTGGTTATCACTGACCAGCAGATTTTTATTAGAAAGTGTGCATCTTCAGTATCTCCCCTACTGCACAATGCTTTCCAACCTCCTTACAGTTAAATAGCTCTTTTAGGGTGCTGAGTCTCAGGATTTAGCCTGACAGCTAAGGACATGCCCCAACCTCATGGGGTGCTCTCTTTCTCCTAGGTAATTGTGAGTTCCATGAGGAATTTGTCTTTCATAGCTCTCCCACTCAACTTCTTATTTACCATTCCCAGCGTCTGTATCCCTTTATTTTGTCTGTAATCTGTTCCCCTAAATAAATCTGTCTTTAACCAAAGGGAATGACTATTGTGAATTCTTCACATGACCAAACCCCAGCTTTTGGTGCTTTCCATTACTTGGTGACAAACCCCACATTAGAGATCACATAATCCTGGTAATGGTTATAGGACCAGCAGAGCGCTGCCAAATTGAGACAAATGGGGATCAATGCCAGGAAAATCCATATACTAGGCCAATGTGGCTAACAGATTATATATATATATATATATATATATAAACAGACACATACTGTATTATTTTTGTTATTATGATATTTGTTGTTACTCTTATTATTCTGGAGGCACTCAAGATTAAATGGCTTGCTCAGGGTCACACAGTTTGAGGGTGCCTGAGGCTGGATTTGATTCAGGGCCCCCTGACTTCAGATCTAGTGCTGTACCCACTGTGCTACCTAGCTGCCCCTGACTGTAAAGACCAGTGATGAAAACATTAAGTGGGAGTATTATGGGGACATCACTGGAAGATGCTGCCAACTTTGCGGTGCTGGGGACATATGAGTTGCCTTTCTCTCCGCGTGGTTTTTATGTGTTTTGTTTGCAAGGCCACATTTGTTGCCTATATATGTTCATTCTGGGTACATTCATCATTCTCTCTGATGGTATGTTTATTGGAGGTAGAAGGTGCTTAGGTCTATGGAGGAAATAATTCATTAAGATGTTTTCAGTGTGAAAAATGTGTCCTCTGGCCCTTAAAAGTAAGCATACAGCTGAGGACTGAGGGCTGGACTCAAATGCAGACTCAGAACGCTTGGAGGCTGCAGCAGTCAGGAACAGCATTGTGGGAGTTGAGGTGCACTCTTAAAAAAGAAAGGCCTTCCTGACCCTCAGTTTTCTTACTCATAAAATGGGAATAAGAATCCTTGCCTTTCCTACCTCACAAAATAGTAGTGTTTTGTAAATGTGAACGAATATTTGAAAATTATCAAAATCTATATTTTGAAAACAAAAAGCTTTAATTAAAAAAATGTGAAGGAATACAATATTCTGGCTTGGGTGGGAAGAAGTTTCCTACTATTCTGAGTGGCTGGGTGAGTATTCATATGTAAATTGTCACCAGATTAAAAGGCTGTTTTCTGTATTATGGAATAGCTTCCCTATTTTTGGGATAAATTTGCTTCCTTTCCCCTTAAGCTGCCCGCTTCCTATTCAACCTGCATTTTTTGGAGGAAAGTGTAGGGAGTTTGGGGATGCACTGTCATGTCCTGCCATTGGATAATTTTGTTTAGTTGTTGAAGAAGGGACTTCCTCTCCCACACCTAGGAGCACCTAGAAGCTCCCTTTTCCAGCCTCAGACAAAATGTGATGGTATTTGCTGGAGAATGCAAGCAGGAGCAGTGACAGTCAGGAGAAAGGCCCATTTACTGGGCCCATGCAGCTGTGGGAATTACCCAGCCGGGACACCCAACACTCCCTGGAAGTGGGGAGCCTTCCATGGCCCGTTGTTGAGCGACATCCTTGTCTGACTCTGGGGAACTGTTCAAGCTGTTTACAAACTGTTTTCACACTTCAGCAAGGAAAGAGTCAACTTGTGGCTGGCCGGCTGAAGGCAGCCTTTAATGGGTCTCATCCATACACAATCATTCCATATTATTCACATGGAAGAGTGTGTTTACTCCTTTGGACCTTAATGAGCCGATCCTGTTGAACCAATTATTCACCAGCAATTCATGTGCTGTCTAAAGCCCAATTGCAAAGCTCTGTTTGGCACCAGAAATAAGGGTTGATTGGTTTGGAGCCTTTTTTGTGTCTTGTGTGCTTGGCTCTGCCTGTCAGTGGAGCTTTAAGCTGGCAATTTCAAACACTATCTTCTGATGGAAAGTGATGAGATGAATGCGGTTGCAGGCCTTCCATGAGAGAACCCTTGGATTAGGATGAATATGATTATGTTTTTCACAGCACTGATTTTTTTTTTTTTTATTTTCTAACTGATAAAAGTAAACAACTCGAGGGGTAGAGACAAGTAAACGCTGAAAAACAACATTTAGACTTTCGTGAGATAATTAACGCAGCAATTAGCCATATTTTGTATTCTAGCTTTGTCTTTCCTAACATGCAGCATTCTGTGGCATTTGTCCTGTCTCCAGCAGAATTTTGACTTGGGCTGATCGTGTTCCTTGGCTAGACAGACAGCCCTGGAAGTGGGGGTTAGGAGGTATGGGCATTTAGGACACCCCCGGCATGTTGGCAGAGAACAGATCCATAGAAAAGTCCAGAGGTTCAGATAAATAACTGATTGACAGAAATCTGTGGAAAGGAATGAGTCTTAGGGACACATTTCCCACCCACCCCACAGTTCACACTGGATTATATTCAGCCATCTCTCAGACTCTTCCCTATTCTAGCTCTCTCCAGCATGTTCCTTTTAAGAGGGTGACTAATGGAGATGGGGACCTCAACTGCACATTTCTTACAAGGAGTGGCTTCCCGATTGCCCCCCCCCCCCCAGTCACCATGATTTTCCTTCAGGATCTCTAGCAAGAAGCAGACCCTCTTCCCTTTGCTGTCTCCTAGAAGCAGCCTGGTGCTGGCTTCAGCCAGGGTTTGGATAATAATGCTTCTAACTCTTATTTTCACTTGGGCTACAACCCTTCTCTCTCCTGTGCCTGTTTCTGAATTTGCTAAACTGTGGCTATATTTAGCAAGCCAATCACATGCTTGCTGCAGAGCAGCATCAGGACAGATCTGTGACCCCAACACCTTGGCTCTGGGATTTACTATAATCCTCTGCAGAAAGATTGTACTTAAATCCTCCACTAATGTCATCTCAATTTGGAATTCAAGCATCTCCTGCTGGAATCTCTTAATTACACACAGTTCTGGAACTGGCCATTTTCAAAGAGGTTTGGTCTTTGAATTATCCATTTAGGGTATTTTAGGAGAGTGGTCTTATTTCCCAAACAGGAAATAACAGTTTTTCATCCTTAAAAAAATTAACTAACAGCTGAGAGTTCTCATCACTTCTTCTCTATAACAGTCTGTTCTCTTTGCTCCCTCCCAGCCTCTACTTTCTGACTTGAGGATACTGGAGTTTTGTGTGAGCAGTTCACTTCATTTGGAAGATTAAAGATTTGAAGTAATAAGACATGATGAATATTGACAGATCTTTAAATAGAACTTGATTAGAAAGCTAGCTTTTGTCTGCATTTCTTTCCTCCAGGCAGCAGTCTTAAGATAAGATGAACTAGAGGACAGAAGAAGGAAAATATGGATGGACGTTATCCTGGACTTGAAATTAATTTCTAAATGTGTGGATCCAGTTACTAATCTTGTGTGCATGTTCTATTGCTGATGTAAAACAAGCTTCCTTAGGGTAGGAATTGTTTGTTTGTCTGGCAGAGTGCCACGGTATGGTCATAAACATTTGTTCAACTGAATTGTATTGAATAATCCAGTTGTTGCTTGGGGAAAAGATGGCATGTGATCCAAATCTTTAATATAGAAGGGTCTTTAAGTATCACTGTGATGGGGGTTGAGGTCCCTTTAAGATTCCTTTCTAATTGCCCAACCCATGGCTGACCTTGATTCATAAATACTGGTCAAAGGCACCCTTTGAATATCCGGGCCCAGCCCCACCATCAGCTCAGCTTCCCCCTGCCCTCACCTGATCTGAGCTAACTGAAAAGCCCGCCTAAAACTTAGGGGTACCTCCCATCATCTTCTAGGTATAAAAGAAACGAGCCCGAGCCCTCCCGCCAACACATGGTATCCTTCCAGCCATGTAGGGGTTCCTGCCTACCTAGTGGCCACCTCTGGCCCTGGTGTCTAATTTAACTTTTACTTCCAAATTCCTACAATAAACCTTTTTATTTATCAATCTAGGTTTTCGGGCCTGTAAATTCATTTACAGAGGACACTGCACCTCGTGGGATTATCTTACTATCTGTGCGCCGAGAAATGGGGTTCCTCCTTTCCTTTCCCTCATTAACTGGACCTCAAAATTTGGGATCACAAATAGAATCATAGAACTATATAAAACTACAAAAGACTCTGAGTTCAGTCCTCTGGTTCCACAAATAAAGACTGAAGTTCTGAGTAGTGACTTCCTTAAGATCACTTAAGTAGTGAAGATAGCACAATCTGAATCCAAATCTTTGGATTCCAAATGGAGCACTGTTTCTTTCCACTGTGCCACATTTTACAGAATCCCTGACTACATACAGTACGGATTCTGTCAACTGCTCTTAGATTGTTTCCACAGCTGTGATGTTTCTCCTTCTTCCAGTTGTCTCCACTTATCCCATTGCTGTCAGTTAACAAGACCAAGAACATAGACTTCACTTTCTCCAAAGTTCTCCTATAGAGAGATTTTAAAGTATAATTAATTAAAGCAAAAGGAAGATCTAGGCATATTACATTTCTCCTGAAGGCTGCTGACTGATTTCTTCTAAGTATAATAAAAATAGTTTAGATCTAGAAATGAAATTTTATGGACAATCTAAGAACCATGATTCTTATCACTATCTCTTCCTCTTTTCTGCCATTGTTAAAATTCCCAAAGGAGCAGGAGGGAAAACACAGAGCTGAGGGACCATTTTCAGTTTTTCTTTGTAAAACTCCTTAAATGACCCTAAACTCCCAGAAATAAAGATACATCTTCTGAATGCCAGTAATCTGCTAGTATAGTTAGATAGCTTTGAGACTAGCAAGCCCCTGAAGAATTCAAAATGACAAATGACGTCAGTTGGAGGGTGTGAGCAGGCTGCAATCTAAAACAAACAAGGAGCTCTGAATAATCAGAGTAGAGGAAGGCCAAGAAGAAATGTGCAATCCTAAAAAGAAAATTGGTTTGAGAAGTGGTGAGAGAGAGGGATAACCAATGGGCACCCATATGCTCTACTGGTATCTTTATGACATTCCCCTCATGATAATTGGACCCCTACCCACCAGTGGCAAAGAATAGCACAGAATGGGCAGCAACCAGTACAGTTCCAGTGAACATCCAAATTGATGAGCTTAAATATCCAAATGGATATAATAATAAGTACTTAAATAAGTACTTGACATTAACAAGCTTTACCATCACAAAGTACTTTCACATAAACTCTTTATTTTATCTATACTCTAACCCTGTGGGGGGAGGGGGGAGAGAGAGAGAGGAGAAAGGAGGGAGGAGGGGAGACAGATATTAATATATTCATTTTACATAAAGGTTAAGGGATATATCAAGTTCATGTAGCTATGTACTTTGAAGGGTCCATCTATGTTGACCTGGTTATTCCTTTTGCTAACTGCCCAGTTAGTACCAGCCCTGCAGAACTGAGCTGAGGTTAGTCCCAGAAAAGGGTATGTGAGCAAGAGCAAGATCAAATGGGGACAAAGCAGAGCAATCGCACTGGGGATTAAATTTTTTGATGAACATGGAAAGTACCTAGAACTTCCAAGTCCCCAAGTCATTTCTGGGGACCTGAGGCAAAGATTATTCAGAATTATATAAAGAAAAGAGGGATCCTATCCCCGAGGGGGAATAGCATAGAACAACCAGTGCTGCTCTAAAATTTGTTAGGTTTATGTTGTAAAGACACCAATGGTTTCATCCGAAAACTAAACGTTAGAAAAGATGTTTTCTTCTCTTCTCTTTTGAATTAGCCTTTTTTTCCCTTCACCTCCAATACTGTGGGAAATTAGAAGTAATTATAACAGGGGTAATGTCTTGACTGTCATGATTGTTTTTAAGTGAGGTAGAGTTGCACAGAGTTGTCAGCCTGACTCTCGCAGAGTAATCAAAGTTCAATGACAGGACATAAAGCATTGTCACGGACCATTGGCAATGACACAGAGTGCACTCAAAGGGGGCAGGTCTTTGGAGTTTCTGATGTCTGACCAGGGGGGAAGCATTCCACAGCTCCCATTCTGCTGCCTTCTTGGCTGTTGGAAGAGACCAGGGGAAGTCTTCACAGGCCTGGGATAGACACTCCCTGGCACACCCATCAATTATCCTCGACCTGGTTTATTCCCCCTGTGGAGAAGGTTTTACTGGGGTATGGGAGCTCCATATCATTCTTCCTTTAATTATGGAAATCACTTAAATTTAAAGTCTTACAGTTTTATCCAGTGTCAGAACCAAATGGCAGAATTCACTGAGGGGGATGAAGGAAGAAGGGTCCAGGGAAGGTTACATATTTTAATGCTTATGCTACTCGTGGTATTTTCTAGATTACTATCCAAATAACCCAAATAACTTAGCATGAGTGTGCATCAAATGCTTTGCACAGCATTTTAATGATACACACTTCCCTTTGGAAAGGGTTAAAGATATAACTCATTACCTGCTTCTCCAGCTTGTCACAAATAACAGCTTTTGTAGAACTAAAGTAAACAAAGGCTGTTTGGAGATCATTCAAAGAATGAAAGTCTATAACATTATACAATTGAGAGATTTTGTCTGGCCACCCAACAAGAAAAATAATAGTGGGTAGCATGTCAATATTTTTTCCGAGTCCTTTCACAGAAATTGGATGTGAATTATAAGGATATACAGCATCTAAAGGTAGATGAGGGAGCCTGATGGAATGAGAAAACCAATCATTTTCCTTTTCTCTCCCCTGGGTTCTATTTAGAGAAAAGAGCAAGAATTAAGTATAAGATCATAGCTTTAGCACAAGAAGATGATTGGGGCCCATCAAATGCAACTTATTCATTTTATAGATGGGAAAACTGAGACCCAGGGAACCTAAATAATTCATCTGACATGATAAAGCTAGTTCGAGTCTGGCACAGCTGGAATTTGAATTCAGGCCCTCTGATTCTAAATCTAGTCTTTTTTTACAATTTACCATGCTATTAACAGGATGGAAAGTGTGCTGACTCTGAAATTGGGAAGCTGAGTTCAAATCTGAACTTAGATCCTTCCGAGCTCTGTGACCTTTGGCATCATATATAACCTCTTTTGCCTTAGTTTCCTCATTGATTAAATGGGAACAATAATAATAGTACCACCTACTTTCCAGTGTTGCTGGCTAAATAAGATAATTTTTGTAAATTGTTTTGCAAACTTTAAAGTACCATTACAATTCTAATTATTATTATTATTAATCCAAAGAGCTAAAAATGAGATTGATGCATTACAGAGCTGCTTGGGCCTTTCTAGCATGAACTGTTCATTTTGCAGATGAATGAGATTAAGCTCAGAGAGGTTAAGCCTGGTTCTCTATTGCCCTGCTAATTAGTGCTAGATTTGGGATTAAAAACTGGATTTGACTGCCAGCAAAGCACTCCTCTGCTTGGAAACATCCTCTGTCCACAGATGGAAAAAAAGCATAAAACCTTCTACTTTTTTTTTTGCCTAAGGTTACAACTTATCCTTGGGATAAGAACAATGGGCAGGATATGAGTCCATATTGCTGCTGTTTATGGCTTGAGGTTCATGGATCCTAAACACTTGTTTCTCTGAAGGCTAAACCATGCTGATAAGCCACAAGCATCCCCAAAGTTATTCAAAAACTATATGTGGGAATGGATTATTCATGCCTATGGTGTTCCAGTGACTGTGGCTTCTAAGATTCTTAAATCCACAGCTTTGCCAGAGCTGGAAGAGAATTTAGTGGCCATCATATTCACTCCCCTTTTTTCAGATAAGGAAAGAAAAGGCCAGACTACAGGTGAAGGAATTTCCTGGGGATCATCCAGGTAAGTCTTTGTATCCACTATGTCATGCTGCTCCATTTTGGTCCAGGGATGGGATTATGTCTAACAAAAGCTGCATTTGCTTAATGTCCTGTAAATCTAATTTTAAAAGCCTTTAACTGAAAAGGTGGGGGCAGGTGGAAGATATTTGCCCACTCATTATATTTACCAAGACAGCTATATACAAATGTTCATAAGATGTGAAATTCAAGATGGAGCCAACAGTAAAAATCATCCTTCAAATATATGTACAAACATACACAAAGCACAATGACCATAAAGAAATTAATTTGAAATCATTGGTATCATGAAGACTTTGTAGAATGAAACCTATAACTGAATTATGGCTTGGAATGGGTATCTTATTTAAAGAGAAAGATTAAAGTAGTTGGGGATAAGATAGTTTTATATAGTCAAACAAAATATCATTTGAGGAAATCCAGCAGCCAGAAGAAGGATGTATAGTACATAACATTGGGACAAAAATCAATGGAGGAAAAAGCAGTAACAATTTTGCTGTGCATACTACCTGGACAGAAAAAAGAAATAGATGAGGAGTTTGGGAAATAGATCCCTAATCTAGCACAATCTAGAGATCAGTCTAGAGCTTCATATAGTAATGATGGTTGGGATTCAGGCATCTGCTTGAGTTTTCTCTCTGCCCAAAGCAGACCAATTAATAATGTGAATATATATAATTAATATTTTATTTTCAGTTCCAAATTCTCTCTCTCCCTACCTTTGCTCCTGCCCATTGAAAAGGAATAAAACTTATTAAAAGTATCTATAGACATGCAAAATAAATTCCAGTATGAACCTTAACTCTCACCCCCCCCCCAAAAAAAAAAGAAAGAAAAAAGAAAAAGAAAATATGTTTTGATTTGGACTTTATGTCCATCACTTTTCTGTCTGGAGGTAGACAAAATGAGTTTTCATCACAAGTTCTTTGAAATTATGATTGGTCATTGTATATATGGTATATATGTATATATGGTTGGTCATTGCATATGGTCAGAGTTCCTGAATCTTTTAGAGGTGATTGTACTTAAACATTCCTAGTTCTGCTCACTTTATTCAGTATAATTTCATAAAAGGCTTTTCAGTTTTTTCTGAAACCATCCTCTTCTTCATTTGTTATGGTATGATAATCTATCAAATTCATATATCATAACTTGTTCAGCTATTTCTGTTATTGGGTATCCTCTCAAGTTTCCAATTCTATACCATCACAAAAAGAGCTACTATAAATATTTTCCTAGCTATGAATCTTTTCCCTTTTTATGATTTTTTGGGAGTACAGATTTTCTAGTAGTATTGTTGGATAAAACAGTATCTAATTTAATAACTTTTGAAGCATAGTTCCAAATAACTTTCTAGAATGGTGAGATGAGTTCATAGCTTCACCCACATACACCTATTTTTGTATAGACCCTCTAGTATTTCTCATTTTCCTTTTTTTTTGGCAACTTGGTCAATTAGGAAGGTGTGAGATAATACTTCTAGAGTTATTTTGATTTGCATACCTCTTAATTATTAGAATTATTAATAATTTAGAACAGTTTTTTCTACATGATAATTGATAACTTAGATTTCTTCCTTTGGAAACTGCTTATTCATAACCTTTGATTATTTATCAAATGGGGAATGGCTATTTTTTTTTTTTAATAATAGCTCTTTATTTTCAAAATACCTGCAAAGATAGTTTTCAACAATCACCCTTGTAAAACCTGTGTTTCAAATTTTTCTCCCTTTCTTCCCTTCACCCCCTCTTCTAGACAGCAAGCAATCCAATAAAGATTAAAAATGTGCAATTCTTCTAATGATGGGCATCCATTCAGTTTCCAGTCTCTTGCCATTAAAAAAAGGGCTGCCACAAACATTTTTGTGCATGTGAGTCCTTTTCCCTCTTTTTTAATGACCTCTTTGGGATACAAACCCAGGAAAAACACTGCTGAATCAAAGGGATACTCAGTTTGATAGGTGGCACAGTGGATAGAGCATCAGCCCTGAATTCAGGAGGACCCCAGTTCAAATCTGGTCTCAGACTTGAGACTCCTGTGTCACCTGTGTGACCCTGGGCAAGTCACTTAACCCCAGCCTCAGAAAAAAATAAAATAAAATAAATCAACCTTGTACATTATGGTTTTTTGAGGAGATTCTATCCCCTGGAAATTGACAGGGCTTGGATTTGAGAAGGGTTGGAAAAAAGAGGCAGGCTGACCCAGAATCTCTGGGCAGAATTTTGGGTGATGAGAAAAATTTATATAGGAATGATCAAGATTTGTTACATTGGGAGCATGAAAGATTGATGCTCTTCTATTTGCCCCAAGGCCAAAGAGGGTCTAAATATACCTTATAATTCCTGTTTGTACATGATATACGTGAGAGGGGAGTACATTGATGTAGGTTCCTCTGGTTGATACCCTTTCCTTCTAGGACACTCAAATTCTTGGGTTTCAATTCAGAAAATAGGGGGGTGGGAGTAACTACAAAGCAGCTTGAATTACCCCCCATGTAGGGCAAGACCTTGGGTGGTGGCTGCTTATAGTAAGATTTTAGAATTGCAAGAATCAGTCCTTTCCTTTTGGCTTCACCTCATCTTTCTTATCATTCTTCTCTCCTCTTTAAAGCAAACTCAGAATTCTGCTCAGAATAAGGGTTATTTAGTGCTTCAAGAGAAGGGAATAATATTCTGAACAACCACTCTTGGGCGCCAGTAATAATAGCTGATGCTAATATAGTACTTTAATGCACTTAATAAATATTATCTCACATGGGCCTTACATCTACCCTGTGAAATAGGTATTTGAGATAAACAGTGATTTTACTTTACTTTCTGCATATAGGTGTTAAAGGTGAGATTCACACCTAGGTTTTCTTGACACTGTGTCCAGCTTTATATGCTACACTTCTATCTTATTTGGGGATGATCACAAAGATTGTTGGTGTTTTACCATAAAGATCTGGATATGGCATCTGTCTGATTAAGACTCCCTCTAAAATCTCTGGTGATGTTAAAAGTTCTGAGGAGTTCCATATGTCATTTTTCTACATAAGAATATATAAAATTTAATCCTTGTTTGCTCCTTTATGATTTTTCACTAAAGTTTACTATTTTATGCTTGAGTCTTGTATTTGTTCGTCAAATTTTCTACTCGGTTCTGCTCTTTTTATTAGGATTGTTTGAAATTCCTCTATTTCTTTAAAATTACATTCCCCCCCCCCCCCAAAGGATTATACTCAGTTTTTCTGGATAGGTTGCTCTTGGCTTTGCCTTCTGGAGTATTATATTCTAAGCTTTCTATTTCTTTACTTCATATTGGTGGTTGCTAAATCTTGTGTGATGCTGATTGTGGCTCCTTGGTGCTTCAAGTCTGCATGCTTGCTGATTTTTTTATCTTGATTTGAAAGCTCTAGATTTGGATGGTAACATGCCTGGGAGTCTCTATTTTGGAGTTTCTTTCAGTGAAATCTTTCAATTTTGACTTTACTTTCTAAGGTCATGTTCGATAATCATTTTTTTTCCTAATAAGTTTATTTTTAATACACATTACTTTATGAATCATGTTGAGAGAGAAAAATCAGAATAAAAGGGAAAACCATGGGAAAGTGAATTAAACAGAAAAAAGAAGTACATATAGTATATGTTGTAATCATTTCTTGAAATATGATGTCTTGGCTCATTTTTTGTTCATGACTTTCAATGATTTTTAAATTATTTTTCCCAGCTATGTTTGCTAGGTCATTTGTTTTTCCTATGATATATTTCACTACCTTTCCTCCCTCTCTTCCTCTTTTTCTTCCTTTTTTCCTTCCCTTCCTCCTTCCGTTTCTTTCTACCCTCCCTTGCTTCTTTTTTTCTGTCTTTTGTCTTTGTCTTGCTATTTCTTAATGTCTCATTAAATCAGTAGCTTCTATTTGGCCATCTAATTTTCAAAGTGTTATTTTTCTCAGTTAGGTTTGTGCTTCTTTTTTAACCAAATTTAATTCTCTTTTCATATCTTTTTTTCACAGCCTTCATTTTGTTTTTAAAATATTTTTTTTTTTCTTCTTAAAAAAACACAACTTTTTCATTCTTCTAGGAATTCTTGAGGGGCTTGTGTCCATTTTTCTTTGAGGCTTTGCTTGGAGATATTTTTGAATAATTCTCTTCTTCTGAGTTCATGTCTTGAGCTTTCCTGTCACCATAGGAGCTTTTTATGATCAGGGTTATTTTTGGCTTGCTCATTCTTCCAGCCTACTTCTAGATTTTGAACATTATGTTAGTGCTGACTGCTGGGAGATGCTTGGTCTCAACCTATGTCCTTTTACTTCTTTTTGTTGCTTTCACAGCTCCGGGCAGGGACCTGCAAGTTTTTAAGTGTTGCAAAATGGCCTGAGCCAAAGAGAGATCTTTTCACTTGTGGTTTGAGTCACTTGGCTTGTTCATGATTGAGTCTTGTGGCTGGACTCAGTCATTGTTGGCTGGGAGGTTCTGCAGGGTCCTAGTGACTGAACTGCTGGCCCTCCTTTGGTCTGGGGCCCTAGCCCTGGTTATCCATTTCATACACTGAACAGGGCTCAAAGGTCACAACTACATTTCTGGAATTGCTCCTTGTTCAGTGCTCCAGGCACTGCTCTTACTCATGACCACCCCTTCCCACCCTGAGTCTCTGACCAGGAGCTCTATCTACCTTGGTCCTGCAGCCAGTGCTAGACCTGGGATCCCCAGAATCTCTGTCTTGTTCTGGTTATCTTGGTTCTCTCTCCATCCCCAAGCACTGGACTGTTTTTGCTGCTGCCACCACAAATTCCTGGCCAGTGTCTGCAGACCTCTGTGTTCAGCTCCTCAAGCAATTATGGTCTGAAAAAGGGACTCACTGTGACTTTTTTTGGCAGGAAGGAAGGGATTTCCGGATCAGAATTTAGTCTTGTGCATTTTCTAGGTCATTATGGGGGAGGAATGCTGGGAGAGCTTCTCACTCAGGTATCTTGACCTCACTCCACCTAGAAAATAATTTACTGATGTAAAGGGCTTCAAAGCCAATCGGAGAGAGCTGTTTGATTCTGGAGGTCCTTGGGAGCCACTGGAGCAGACTAAGCGGAATGGGGTACAGGAGACATGACTGGCCCTAGCAAGATCACCTTGTGATTCAGTGGAGGGTCAACTAGAGTCGGGAGAAGCTGGAAGCTAGGGCTCTCCTGCAGTAATCTGGCATAAGATAATGAGAGTCTACACCAGGAGAGTGGTGACAGAAGGGAATCAAGGGAAGCTGCAATGTCAGAGCTTGGTGACAGATATGGAGGTGAATATATATGAGAGAGGAGCTGGGGAAGACTCAGACTGGAAAGAGGACCCTAGGCTGCAAGTCTGGAAGACTGGGAGATGGTGGGATGTCATGGATAGAATGGGGAAATGTAATGTTCTCTGTTGAGGTTTTCTTGGGGTCTCTGGGAACAGTTTTAGTTTCAGTTCAGTAATTACCACAAGAATAGCCAGGGGTTACTTTATTGTCTTCTTCAAAGTCTTGTCTCCTTTCCTGGGGCCTGGTTAACTTTCTCAGAGGCTTCTCTCTCTCCTTGGTTCCGAGAGCTTGAGGTCCTGCAGCCAGTCCTTCTGCCTCTGCCAGCTTCTTGAGGTCCTTCTGAATGTGTTTTAGGTTCTGTGGGGGAGGCAAGAGGGCCACCATGGTCTCTGTCTTCCAGTTCTGATTCTGGCTGAGTTTGCCCAAGATTATATGGTCTCCTATCAATTGTGGAACTATACTAATATGGGTACTGAACTAGAGAACTGTTAAGCACCATGCTAAATAACCATTGTCTCTACCAATTCCACTGACTTAGCACCTTATTTCAAGTTCTGGCCCATAACAGGGAGGTATAGGAGAAAGAAAGTAAGCTTAGCGTTGAATGTGTTAAATCTAAGATGTCCTGAGCAGAACCTGGAGATCATTGTACACGGCAACAAAAAGATTATATGATCAGTTCTGATGGACTCATGTGGCTCTTTTCAACGAGAGGACTCAGGCCAGTTCCAATGATCTTGAGATGAAGAGAGCCATCTGCACCCAGAGAGAGGACTGTGGGAACTGAGTGGGGATCACAACATAGAATTTTTACTCTTTCTATTGTTTGTTCACATTTTGTTTTCTTTTTTTCTTTTCTTTTCTTTCTTTCTTTTTTTTTTTTTTTGAGGCTGGGGTTAAGTGACTTGTTCAGGGTCACACAATTAGGAAGTGTCTGAGACCAGATTTGAACTCGGGTCCTCCTGAATTCAAGGCTGGTGCTCTATCCACTGTGCAACCTAGCTGCCCCTGTTTTGTTTTCTTTCTCATTTTTTCCCCTCTTTGATCTGATTTTTTTCGTGCAAGATAATTGTATAAATGTGTATGCATATATTAGATTTAACATTTATGTCATTTTAACATATATTAGATAACTTGCCATGGGGGGGGGGGGAGTGAGGGGAAGTGTTAAAGGACAGGTCAATTCTCCGAGAGCCTCCATAGCTGTGGATCATAACATCTGAAGGAATTGCAGCCTTTGCTGACACAAGTGTTTGTGGGTGGAGAATGAAATAAATTGGAGGCAGAGGGAAGAGGAGAGAGGTCAGACAATGCCTCTCAGTCAGAGACATCAGAGAACAGCAACTCTTCCTCTCACAAGAGGAGATCCATTCTGGGTTGGATCTCCAGCAGCCACTCTCAGGTGGCTCCCGTGTATTCCAACAGGGAAGGAAGGAAAAATTGGAACACAAAGTCTTGCAAAGGTCAGTGTTGAAAAATTACCCCTGTATATGTTTTGAAAATAAAAAGTTTCCAAAAAAAACCTAGCAAAAATAAATACATTTAAGATGTGCCCAAAAGCCACTTAGAAATGCAAGGTTGAAGATAAGGGAAGAGGTTGTGGCTGGATAAACAGAACTGAGAATCATCTGTGTAGAGATTTGTATTCTCAGGACTTGGTGGTCTCAGCAACAGAGAGGGTATAAAAGGAGAGGGCCCAGGACAGACCTATGGGGGATGCCCATTGTTTGTGGGAAAATGGAGGAGCTGTTAGGCAGGAGGAAAATAAAGAAAACATTGAGAGAAGAGAGTATGGAGAAGAAGATGGTCAAGAGTCAAAGGCTGCAGAGATCAGGAAGGCTGAGGAATGGAGAAAGGCCGTCACATTAGGCAGCATCCCTGTAACCTGGGACAAGCCAAACTTCAGAAAGAAGAGAATGAGAGGAAAGAAAGGGAAGCATTGATCAGTGAAAGAAGGAGGATGTAGTAGAGTGGCCAGGGGGCTGGGGACCGAGGGAGCGGGTCGGTTTTGTTTGTAGGCGCCAGGGAAGCAGCTGGCAGCAGGGAGAAAGTATAGATTAGGGGGAGAATAAAGATGACAAAGGGACCAGTCTCCTGAAGAAAACTAGATGGAATGGGATAAAAGGTCCACAAATGGCTTGGCGAGGAGAAAATACACGCACATTTACATACAAAATTTACCAAAAATTAGCAGCAAGGTAATTTAGGCTGGGGGCAAGTGTTAGCATCCGGAGGCATCAGGGAAAGCTTCATGGAGAAGGTGGAGGTGAGGCCGATAGTCTACCGATGTGGATAAACTCATATTAGTAAAGGGGTTTTCATGGCTTATTCACTATGTTGCAGTGGACATTCTTTCTGAACGAGACAGACTTGTCTTCCCCAGTAACCAGTGCCTTCTGACTCAGAAATTCTTGGCTTTGTGATCATGAGAACTGGCAGCTGACTCAAGAAGCCATTGTTCTCCTTTGTGGATCCCTTCTTCCATTCCTGGCTTTTACAAACCCTCAGCCCTGGATTACCTCTTCCATGACACTTCCCCAATGCACCATGACAGTTCTCTCCTCAAATTTTCCCAGAGTATCTTGTCTTTGGACTTTCTAATTTTTTTTAATCATCTTTGTATCTTCACTGCCCTGAACAGGGTTATGCTTAATGTTCGTGGGTAATAAATTTTTTGTTGTTGAGGAGTATAAAGTTTTTTGAAAAAGATCTGTGGGTTTCAGTGGACACTTTATTCAACATGAATCAACAGTGTGATATGGATAAATCTGGATTTCTTTTCAATTGTGCCTGATCTTAGTACTCACCTTTCTTTTGTGGTTAGAACGGCCTTTTTAGAAATTTTGATCCCTAAACCATGTTCCTAAAGATGTGATAATGCCTTATTGGGCCTACAAAGCTCTGGAATCAAATGAGGAATTTTCTTATTGGCCCATCTCTTTCCCTTTCCTTTTGTTTAGTGCCCAAATGTCATTTCCAATGAAAAATGACCCTCTTTTTTTCTCTTCTTAATTACTGACAGTAAAGCAAGGAAAGAAAGATAGAATTCATATCTCACAAGATTTATTTTATCAGTATCAAATTACATAGTACCATCAGGAAGTATTAGGTTATGATTTGAATATTGTAATATAATCTAAAATTTGGCAAATTGTTAAATTACCCAAAATTCATTATTTGTTTGAAGTGTGCGTTGAAGAGACTATTTGGCATATCTTGGTAAGAAGCTTAGCATAAATATTTCTGTACCTTAATTTTAACATATATATATATTTATGTGTATATATATATGTATATATATATACATACACACACACACACATATATGCTCCTAAATTAAACATACCCATAAAAAAGCCTAAATTGATGTTAGGATTGATATATTTTCATACCTATGAAATTATGAAACTGTCTATGTTCAAAGCAGAAATTTAAAAAAATTAGCCAGTCTCCTAGACACATATGAATTTAAAAAGTAATTGAAAAAGAGTAAGATGAAATGTTATAACACTGTTTAAGTAACTGACATTTGAATGAGACTACTAAATTATGTAAATAATACCACTTTTTCAAGTTGATGAGAGAATAAAGCTTCTACTTAAGCATCGTACCCCCTAAATTAAAGAGTATGTATCACTGTAATAGGAAAAGGTTCTTCTCTAGTAAGATGAGTATGGAAGCCGTGATGCGAGAGATGAGCAGGAACCAATCTGGGCACTGGCTTTCCATCTGAGCTCTTCCTTGTGCTCATCAATGGAAGTCTGGCTTCTCTGGGAAGGTACAGCCAGAGCGCTTAATGATGATGCTGGCAGCATAGTGGCCTGCGCGGATGCACTCGGTCAAGGGCCGGTCAGCAACCAGCTGGGACAGAAAACCTAGAGCACGAATGAAAGGGAATGTGTTAGCTATTGTGCAAGAACATTGGCAATGACGTGACGCTTGCTCAGACCGGGTGGGCATTAGCTCTAGCTCTTATTTCCTATTTCAGCTGGGCTCTATGAGGTTCCCTCTTGGGATGATGTCCTTAAATAAGTTTACATATCCTATGCCTTCCTTTAAATACTCAGGTAATGAACAGAATTATGCCAAATGTTGTGTTGCTTAAGACTCCAGAATCAGTTACATTGCCCTCAAACCAATGAAAGCCCCCACACCCAATGAGGGATGATTAGGAAAAGAAAAAAAAGCCAATCTATCTCAGTGCTGTTTTATTAGGGATCTTTAAAATGGATTACTTATTCCCATTCCTGCAGCTTACATTAATGTAACTGAGAGATAGAGCGAGAGTGAGAGAGACAGACAGACAGAGACAGAGGAGAGGGAGAAGGATGGAGGGAGAGATAGAGCGAGAGAGCGAGCGAGAGAGAGGAGGACAGAAAGAGAATGGATGAGAATGTGGAAGGCCTTCAGTACTCCCTCTCACTTCTGGTATTGGCAAGATTAGGATGCCAGGGTTCCAAAGCCAGAACTAAGAACTGGGCAGACGCTCAAGGGAGCTGCAAAAAGGTGGAGAGAAATACTGCATTCAGGAACGATGGAGGTCAAGAACTGAAGAATCTGGGAAATGTGAGCTGCTGCTATCATCTGAGATAGGGAGATTGGCCAAGTGCAGTTGACAAATGAGAAACTGTAGTGGAATTTGACTCTCTTGCCTCTTCCTGGGCCTGTGCTGTCCACGAGGGAAAGGTTAATGGAAAAGCAGTAGTCCAGTGACCTGTAGAGAGCTTCCCTAGAGATTTACAGCCTTTCATTTCCTACCACCCTGACCACCCAGGCTTGGCCCTGTCAGACTTGGGGAGCATTCTGTATCAAAAAGAATTAATCATTACTTTCAACTGAAGAATAACACTATCAGACTTTATATTTTGATATTTATTTTGTGGAATCTTTCCTAGATTTGGAAATCATTCCCTCAAAAGGAATAATCATTGAAATTTGCCTTAGAAAATCCAGATTAAATTCCCAAAGTCACCACCTAGCCCTCTACAGATTTGGGGAGTTACCCCTGCAGCCTCTGTACCTGCCTGTTCTATTATGCTCAGTTTGATGTTTTGTTTTGGGTTTTTTTTTTTGATTGTTCCTTCCCTTGACCAAGGCCTTTGGTTGAAAAAATGAGAAAATGGGATATTCCTAAAAGGCCTTTGGGAGCAGTAACAACCCACATCATCTCTGTACTATGAGAGAAGCGCTGGGAGGGGATGTGTGCTGTACCCCTGCTGCTTCCCAGAAGCCCCAGTCCTGGGTATTGACTGATTGGGGTGGACCCTCACAGAAGGGAGAGAGCCTGTCAGCGTTTGTGACTGACAAGTCTTTGGGGGTTTTCCGGGGGTCTGGGGGAGTCACAGACGTCGCTACTACCAGTGGGAGAAAGAAGCCAGAGGAGAATGGGGTTCCTGGGCCTTGGGGTATCTGGCTCCAGGCCACAAGGATATGCTGCCTGTGACTGATGGAACAGTGATGTTGGCATTCATTGTTTCTCTGGCTCGGGTTTCTTTAGAAGAGTCTGTTTAGTTTTTGTTTTTTTTTTAAATGCTGCCTTCTAGAGAGTGGGTCTTAAAAGGAAGGCAGCCATGATGCTGTTGTCACATGGTCAAATCCTTCTGGAATTCTTAGCCAAGTAAGAATGACAGACGAGATGACAGGATCACAGAATGACCAATGAGGAAGGCTGGAGGAATATGTGAGGTGGGAAGAAGGAAGGGTGGGTGACCTGGTAGGTGCTGGATTTCTCCTGAACTAAATGAGGTCTTTAGAAATGGCGGGGAGGAAGCCACGGACTCCTATGGGCAGAAGGTGGCAGGAGGACGGGAGGGCAAGGTGTGCTCTTCCCACAATCCAAGGACTCAAGCTCAAAGTTCCCAAGTGGGTTCAGCACAGGATTTGTGGGCTTGACTCAGAACCCTTGGGGCCGAGGCTTCAAGCTCCAGAGGCATTTAGCCCCTCTGGTCCAGCCGAATCACAGCAGAAAACTAGAATGTTATGAAGGGCTGCTCTGATCCAGATGCTACCGGGTGGCCGTGGAGACAGACTCTGAATGTCAGAGCAGGAGCACTCTTCATGCAGAGATTGGATCAGCCTTATGGCAGCTCAGCACATGAGTGACAGAACCACTACAGGTTACAGAAGCGTGGTCCCTTGGACTAGCGGCCGACTTCTGTTCTCTGGGCCCAGCCACTAGAAGTTTAATTAGGGGCAGGAGATGAGAAAGGACCAAGCCAGACATAATCTGTGCTCTGGGCTGCCGGGTTTGGGCAGGTCCCCTGAATTGTTTGTGGGCTCAGCTGGGAGTTGCCTGGGGTGTTGGGGCTGGCCAAGGATAAGCTGGTCACTAAGAGAGATCAGCCTTGTGACTTCTCTCTGAGCTTTTACATCCTTCCATATTGTGCTCGGGTCGGAGGCTGCAGCTCCAAATGAAATTTTAAGCAGCTGGCCAAGTACTACATAAATCAGTCAGCTGTCTGTGGCCAGAGATCCACAAATCCAAACCCTCTGCTCAGTATTTCTGGGAACAACACAAGAAATCTTACATGTCAGAATTTGGCAAAAACTCCATCTATAAATGAACCACAACTCGATAGATGGGCTACTGTCTGGTGATTATGCAAATTCTTTCCAATAGAAAGAGGTAAATTAACTGGCCATGGAAGTATATATGGAAGGGAATCATAGGCAGATGATAATAAAATAAATGATGAGATTGGGAAATGAGATGTTATTTTCCCCCTTTGCTTTACAAATATTTTTATTGATATCTTTTGCCTTTCTATCATTTTCATTTCCCCATATGTCCCAACGCCCTCCTGCCCCCCAGCATCTCTTATATCAAATAATAAAAAAGAAAGAGGGGAAAAAAAAGCATTTTAGAAAGATTAACTAACACAATAATCAAGTCTAACAAACAGCATAGGCTGTTTCTCGCCTGCGTAAGCCCCCAAAAATGGAAAGACAGGTGGGAGATGTACACCATGGTAATTCCCTGGGCCCAAGCTTGACCAGTGTAGAATTTGGTTTTGAGTTTTGTTTCTCTTAATTTACATTTACGTTATTGTAGTCACTGTGCTTACTGTTTTACAGGTTCTGGCTACTTCACTTTGCATCGGTTCATCCTCCCCATCCTCTGTAGCCTTCACGCTCACTGCTTCTGACGCTTGGCTTGATGTCCCATCTCCTTCATGTGCCATTCCATGGATGGGAAATGGCCTTGTTTCTAGTTCACTGCTGCCAAAAAGTATTGGAGTCCCCTGACTTTTTGTTTTGTCTTTGATTCTATTGCTCATATTTCTTCTCAAAATGACAAGTGATGTGTTTTATCCTTTTCTAGTTTTATTAATGGGTTTTCTTAATCACGCTCTGGGGCTGATTATAATCTTTTTTTTTTTTTTTTGCATCCCCAATTCCTATAACTACATGAGGCTTTCCCTTATTATCTCTAAAATATGCCCATTTTTAATATCACAAAAAAGCCATGCTTTTACTGGCATGGGAATGCCCTCTACAAGAGAATTGCTGCTCCATCTTTCAATCAAGAGACTTTGTGAGCTGTGAGGCCAAGATTTTTTGAGAGCAGAGATGGTCTCTTGTATCTCTTTGCATCCCTAGCACTTAGCCCAGTGCCAGGCACATAGTGAGGACTTCATAAAGCCCTTTGATTGAATGATCCCAGGATGACCAACTTTGTAGTAAAGAATTTCCAGCTGGCCCCCAGGGCTTGACCTATAGCCCACTTCTGGCCTGGGCTGGTTGGATTTGATTAGATTTGGTAAACTCAGAAGCATAAGATTTATTACTAGAAGGATCATTTCATTATAGCCTTTAGAGTTGAAAGGAAGCTCAAAGGTCATTGTAGTCATTTTGCAGAAAAAGAAACTACTTTCTAGAGAGAATAAAGGGCTTGTTTCTCCCTCTGGCCACTTGGGTTTTGGGGAGCCATGGCCAACACTCTTCTCACCCCTATTTGTGTTCCACTAGTACTACCTCCTACAACCCTGGGTTATCTCTACTTCAGGAGGAGGTAGTGAAAGAGGAATTCATTATGCATTAATAATATAGAACTTTATCTCCCAATAAGATGTGCAATTAAATTGTCACTACACTAAGAGAAAAAGAATATAAGATATCATGTGATTATAATTGTCCTCAGAGGAATTATAATGTTAATTAAAACAAAACTCATGTCCTACTTAACAATAACCATATCAGCTATTTTTCAATTAAAGAAAATAAACTCCTGGGTAGCTTAAGATTGGCCTTGTCCATTTTCAGGTCATCATTTTACTGTCTCAAATCTTTATTGAATCCTAATCATTTCTAGATTTTTTCCTTTACTTTGGGATGGTTTGTTTCCTTTTAAAAATTAGCCACTTTGTCACTACTGGGTCCATATCCCAAAAAGGAAAAAGGACCCACATGTGCAAAAATATTAATAGCAGCCCTTTTTGTAGTGGCAAGAAACTGGAAACTATGTGGATGCTCATCAGCTGGAGAATGGCTGAACAAGTTATGGTATACGAATGCTATGGAATACTATTGTTCTCTAAGAAATGGCCAGCAGGATGGTTTCAGAAAGGCCTGGAAAGACTTACATGTACTGATGCTGAGTGAAGTGAGCAGAAGCAAGAGAGCACTGGAACAATAAGATTAGGTCATGATTAACTATGCTTGACTTAGCTCTTCTCTTAGAGTTGATCCAAGCCAATCCCAATAAACTTGGGATAGAAAATGTCATCCACATTTGAGAGAGAGAACTATGGAGACTGAATAAAGATTGAAGCTTACGATTTTCACTTTTGGTTTCGTTTTCTTTCTCGTGTTTTTTTTTCCCCCCCCCCCTTTTGTTCTGATCTTTCTTTCACCATAACTAATATGGAAATAGGTTTGAAAGAACTGCACATATTTAACCTATATCAGATTGCTTGCTAGCAAGGGGAGGGGGAGAAGTAAAGAAGGAGAAAAGTTTGGAACTCACAAATCTTACAAAAACAAATGCTGAAAACTATCTTTACATGTAATTAGAAAAATAAAATATTATTGAGAAAAAAATTAACCATTTTTACTCTGTCTCTAAATCAGTGTTATTAAACTCAAAATCCTCGATCCTTGCTGGCTTCATATTGCCTTACAAAACCACAAATTAACATTACCTGTATTACATCATAATTTTATTTTGTTAAACATTTCCCAATAACTTTTAAGATATGGTTTGGGAAAGGCAGTGGTGCAGGCTTGTGAGTTGGATCCCTTTGCTCTAAACCATCTGTGCTGACTTCTCCTACCAGGCTAACATACAGCATCAGTAAGCTGCTCCTTCTGTTGTCTATAATTCATTAACTTCTGTAGATGAGAATTGAAGTTTAAAAGTACAACAAAACTCTCACTAATCAAAACTTTAAACTAATTATAACTCATAAATTTTCTTTTGTTACACAAAATAAATGCAAGCTTTTAAAAGGAATTTAATTAAAAAAAAAAAAAAACCAAAAAACCCCCACAACTCAACTTATTTTTTTTATGTTGTGTCCTGGAATCTTACATTCCCTTCAAATTTTCAACACCAGGAGTTCTCAAACCTTTTCTGAATCATCAGTCAACAAAAATTTATTAAGAAATTATGATGTGCTAGGCTCTTTCAGAATCTCAGGCTGGATGCCCACCTTGGACAAAAAAGGCCCCAGGTCGCTGGCCTCCAGTTTGCATGGCTAAAGAAGGAGACTACTAAGTATCTGCAAGATACACAGTGGATGAAAGAATCTCAGAAGGAAGGGATTGAAGACTGGAAGGCTTCCCAAGGAAGGGGGGACTGGAAACTTTTCATTTTCCTACAAACATTGAGATCCCTGGGGAGAGAGAATGACTGGGGCTGGATTCCCCTCCCTCCTAGAACTGTGCCGGAAGTCACCACTAAGTTGGAGAGCCACCAGGCCCTGATGTTCTGACAGCAGCCCCTACCTGTGCCCTCCCAAAAAGGAAAAAGAAAAGTCGAAGATTCTTAGTTATAAACATTGTGTCCTCGTGTGTTACATTTTAGATTTCCAACAAGGTTAAAGGGGAAGGGTGACCTTCCCAGTCACCTAAGTCACACATAATAGGTGTGAGCCTCCATGTCTCACTCCTTCTCTCTCAAACCCTTTTTCCCACATACCCAACCAGTTGTCAAATTCTGTCACTTCTACCATTCCAACATTTCTTGCACAAGCTCCTTTTCCTCCTCTGACACTTCATTCCTGTTGCCCTCCCCTGCTGGTGGGTTCCCCTGCCTCCCTCCAGTTTGTCTCCCACCCAGCTGCCAAATAAATCTACCCAAGAAGCAGGTCTGATCATATTACTTCTATATTCAGTAAATTCCAGTGTCTCCCTATTATGCGCAGAATCAAACCGAAAATCTTCTCTTTTAAAGCCCTAAGTAACCTTTCCTGCCTCTTTGATGGTCTCATATTTTACTCAGCCCCTCTAAGGGCTGTTCCTCAATACTGAGACTCCTACCCCCTAGTTGATCAATTGATTACATCGCACCACCTCTGTCCTTTCTTAATCTTCCTCAGGATCATAAAGATTTGTAGTGTGAACCAGGTTGCCTGGATGTTGCCTTAGCCATGTAGACATGTAAACTTGTATCAAATTCACATCAAATTAACTTGGAATTAATGTATGGATTCGCCCTCCTACTGCCTCAGCAAGGAGTTGTTACTTTCAGTGATACTGAATGAAACTGAGTCATTTAGATAATGCATTATGGGGATTCTGAATTGTATGATATGCTTTTTAAATAAAATGTTGTAATGTCATCAAAAATCCCACATAATGTCACTTTTTCCATTGTGAGAAAGCTGATTTCTTCTGTACTTTTCACTTGTGGCAGAAGGCCCCATCAACAAGCGTGTCATTCTGACTTCCTCCTCCACCTTCAGAAAAATTAGAGGAAATTGCTCATGGGGCCCTCCCTGGCAACCCACACTCTTAAACCTGCAACAAGCTGAGTCATTCAAAGATTCATGACTTAAAGACTGAAGCAGGGAGAATTTGCTGTGGCTTAAAAAAAAAAGGTGTAAACACCAAACCAATAAAGAACCAAACAGAAAGCTCAAGGTGGAGTTTCAGAAGCTATGGACACTTGTATTTTTGTGCATTTCTTTATAGCCAGGATCCACGCTTAGTAGTCAGAAACCATCATTCCACTGCTAAGCCGCCTCTATTCCCGTCATTCACAGAGGTCAGAGTTAGAGAGAGTCTGGGAGACAATTTTAATGCATTTGCGGACTGATTTTGGAGATAAGACAAGAAATTTTTGGTGAAGGGATTCACATGTTTGTGTTCATTGTATTGGGGTCTATCTAAGATGTGCTTTTCCTGTACTTTCCAGCGTAAAATATAGGGGACTTAGCTCATAAAATGCAATGCTTGAATGGATTTCTAGAGAAGGAAGGAAGTCCGAAGTTGTTTGTTCTATCCCTAATCTATAAAGACTATGGCCTTAACTCAAGCCCATTCTATAGATCTGTGGACCAACAGAGGGAGCAGATCAAGTGGAAATGAGTACCAAAACCTTAGGGAGCCGGCTGGCTAAATAGGATCTAGCCTAATCTGTTAGACCTTTTCAAAGGACAGTGTTTAAAAGCACTTAAGTTCTATATGACTGGCTAAGTTTACTACAAAAATTACAGGTAAACACTTTTTCCTGCTTTTCCAAGACATACAAGAATACTGTACACTCAATAGAATAATGAGATTGTCTATTTTGTGCTGAAAAGGATGCTTGAGGTCATCTCATACAGCTCTTCCTGGCTGACAGAGCAGGAGACTGAGAGGGCAGATGACTTACCTAAGGTCACACCAGGTATTAAGTGACAGGGTCAGGATTGCTGGGACCCAAAATGCATGGATCTCTGTTTTTCCATAATAGCTTCAGTGCCTCCTTAAAAAGGACCTTTCAGAAAAGTCTCATATTTCTGCAATGGGAACATTCACTGATAGCTGTCTCTTTAAATTAGTCTTAATTCTAATTATGCTCTAGCCTAATTACCAGAGAAAGAAAAAAAGTCTGAAAAAATCCACAGTCATTAAATTCATATACCTAACAAGTCACAACCTTGAAATCTTGCTCTAGTTGAAAGCACAGTTAAAAGTGCCTGACTATATTACTAGAGGAAAGTTTTAATAAAAACTAATTAAGCTACAAAAGTCTCAAGTGGTTAACTGATTTTAGGGGCTAAATTTCTGGCACTTCTAATTATCCTCCGGTGGCTTTACTTAGTGTTTCACCACCATGACAGATGACAATGAAAAACTGCAGTTAAATTCATCCACCCTGACACCGTGCTAAGCGCCCGCTTCTCCCTCTCCAAGCAAAATCAATACTGTGTTTGAGTAAACACGTTTACAGCTTTATTAGGATGTCTTGCTTGTTCTGTAACAGCTACTTGAAGCTGTGGTAACAAATCGACTCAACTCAGTTAAACCTAGAGAGCTGGGTAAGAGGCCCATCGATAAGGTTGTTATAAAAATAAACTGCAGGAGATCAGAAAGCTGGAGCAAGCAGCCGGGGAAATGTCAATATTTTTCCTTCCGAGGAATGACAAAACAGTGAGATCATGAATGAGAGCTGAGGAGAGCCTATTGTCTTACTCAATTTAAAAATGCTTCTTGTTTCAAATAGGTACATAACCTGCAAGAATGGGACTTTAGTTCCTATCACTCATGTAAATGACACTTATAAGCAGTCACTTGGGTTTTTAACTGCCATATCTGAGCCTCCATATCCTTAATGTTAATGGACTTTGAGCTTTAGTGGCTTAGTGGTGGAAGGGACTTTAGAGGTCCCTCCAGTCTATCCCCCCACCCAAAGAATGAACCCCTAAGGCAATATCCTCACCCTACTGGCTCCTGTCCTGTCTGAGCTCCTCCAAGGAGGGACATGGAGGATTCACCCAGCACCTCTGAAGGCACTGCTACTGAGCAAGTGGTCAACATGTGTAGATTAAGCCTTTCCTAGATACCCGGATACCAAGACGAGCTCAAGGCCCAGTTTCTGCCCCCTCTAATGCAGGAGACAGCCTATAACTAGGTGCATAAAAGAGTAAGTGAGCTGGATGGCAGGTAATGGGAAGGGAGAAGGCATTAGCAGCTAGGGGAGGGGAGAGCAACAAAGGCCTCTGAGATGAGTCTTAAAGGAAATCCAGGAAGCAGAGATGGGAGGCCCAGCCAGCCAGTGGGTCCCCTCTTCTGCAGGACAGCCCCTCTGATACTGGAGGCAGTGATCAAGCCCTCACTGAGTGGGATCATTCTCCTACAGATCACGATTTAACTTGTTTGGATTTGGGCAACTGTAATCTGTCACTTTTTAAAAAAAATAAATGAATCAGATGTTTGCCACTTAATACTACATGCTCCCAATTTTGCAGCCTCCATATACCCACAATCAAACCTGAGGATATTGTTGGATGTTTAAGGAAGATTTTGACATTTCAGAGCATTGATTCCATTTTACGAAAAAGGGGAATTTGATATTTTCTCCCCAAAGTTAGGGTTTTAACCTTTTTTTAAAAGCAAATGGCCCTCTGACACCAGAGGTTGAACAAACTCCACTGTGTGCCAAATGTGTGGGACCAACATTTATGTCAGTTCACAAACTGATTACATTCCCACCTTTCAACAGATCCAGATGTCCCTTTTTTGGGGGAGAGGACCGGAGTGAGGAAGAAAATATCTTTCTTCTGCTTGGTTCCTTTAGAATCAAGCATCACCTCCCCATGTGAAGCCTCTGTTGTTTCCTGCAATTGCTAGTGTCCTCACTCCCCAACTACTTTGTGTTTATGCTGGATGTATTTATATATGTGCCTGTTGTCTCCTTCAAAAGCCATAGGCTCTTGGAAAGCAGGGATAGTTTTACTTTTGTTTCTGGGCTTTCAGTACACAGCATAGACCTGGTACAAAGCTGATACCTAAAGAATGCTTGTAGGTTGGTTTATTGGTTAGACCAGGGATTCTTAGACTGAGGTCTAGAAAATGATTTTTAAAATACTTATTTTCCTTTGTAATAGAATAGAAAGTATTTTACTTTATGTGTTAAAAACAACATGATTAAGAAGCGGTCCCTGGGTTTCCTCTGACACTACCCAAGGGGTCCATACCATGCAAAATATTAGGAACTCCTGAATTAAACTATTTGGATGTCGAGAAGTGATAGGTTAGTTTCTTGAAAAGTTTCTCTCAATCCTATTTTTCCCTGTGTATCTTTATCTATCTATCTATCTATCTATCTATCTATCTATCTATCTATCTATCTATCTATCTATCTATCTTGCTGAGACAATTGGGATTAAGTGTCTTGCCCAGGGTCACACAGCTAGGAAGTTTTAAGTGTTTGAGACCAGATTTGAATTCAGGTTCTCCTGACTTCAGGGCTGGTGCCCTATCCATTGCAACACCTAGCTGCCCCTTCCCTTTGTATTTTAATAAGCTCTTTTATAATTTTATTTTCTCTTGACATTAATTAATTTACCTGTGGGCCAATCGTTAATATAGGATAGTGATTTATATATGTAGGAAAATTTTTTTTTCAGTGTAAAAGAAATCAATAAACATTAACTTTAAATTTAATAGTATAAAAGATATGGTAAGATATGTATATCTCTCCAGGTTTATGCTCAGAGAAATCTAAACCCTAAATGATCTCAGAATGGATGATACAGTGGCTTCAACCATATAGGAGCAGGAAGTCAATTCAGAGTGAAGGTTCCCTCAGAAACCGCAGCTCGGCCACAAATCGGTGAGCATTCTGGAGAAAAATAAGCATCATTGGGCAAATTGTCTGGGCTATGACTGTGAGGACAGTGAAGAGTTTCCTGTTCTTTATGGCTAAAAACTAAAAGCCAATATGTGACACAAACATGTATTTATAAATGGAACTTCAAAAAACCCACTATCTCCTACTGAGCTTTTACTGCAAAGCTGTATGGAGGAGGCATTCACTTATAGGTATAAGACTTCTGGCCTTTGATAGGGAAAATGCTAAACACCTCCTTGCCCTCCACTCTTCTTATTCAGAACGAAAAGACGGGTTATCTTCCAGTCTCTATATTTCATTTGAGATGAAATATTCTTTCCCAACATAAAAGGTATGACACGTTCTTTGGATTACCAACAAAGTCAAAACGGTTTGGAAAAGTTAATGGCCAAGGAAAGCAGAATATACACAGCTCTGGTGCTGATGCTTTGGCTTCTCTCCCCCCTCCCCCGCCCCCAAACTACAGACATCAATATGGTAGACTACTTAGTATAAAGTGAACTTTGCACTGAAGATTTGTTTTTTTGTTCAATTGTTTCAGTTGTGTCCAGATTCTCTGTGACCCCATTTGGAGTTTTCTTGGCAAAGATACAGGTTTGCCATTTGCTTCTCCAGCTCATTTTACTGATGAGGAAACTGAAACGAATGGGGTTAAGTGACTTGCCCAGGGTCACCCAATTAGCATCTGGAGGCTGAATTTTGAACTTCTTGACTCTAGGCTGGGAGCTTCATCCACTGCCCTGATGTGTGGCTAATGCACGGAGATGAAGTCCTACCAAACAAAAAGTGCTGGCAGAGGGAACAAAGGGATAGTAAATATAGTGGCCGGATTTATGTACAAGTTCAGCCAATAGGCTAATACAGCTTAATAGTAACCGATCCAATGTTCAAAACTGCATGGGAACAGCTCATAATTTATCATGTTAAGGCAATGATGGATTTCTAGGAGCAGCTGGAAAAGGACACCAAAGAATGTTTAATGGAACACTGTTCTTACTTTCCAACAGGCTGTTGCTAATACAGCAATTGTTCACTTGCCATTTATATTTTGGAGATGAAAACCAAATGTGTTAATCCAAATTCTGCCTATGTCAATTGGCTGAATAACCCTAAGAAGAATAAATTGAGATGACTTTCTTATTTACTAAGCTTTAAGAGGTACAAGCCACATCCTTGAAGTGTTAATAATTGTTGGTCTTTACTGGTGTTAATTTAGTGAGCATGTTGTTAATTTCTGCTAGTTCTTAAAGCTGATAAGCAGATTTCTCAGAGCTATCATATAGCTCGGGGGTATACCTCTTCTATATGCTAATGACATAGTTGCGTGTGAATCAATGTATGAATGGAAAAAGGATCTATTTATTAAGCCTTTCCCTATGTGCCAGATACCATTAAGCATCAGGAATATCAAATTAAAAAGCAAGACAGTCCTTATATTCTAACAAGAGAAGACAACACCTACATGGGAGCAGTGGCCAAGGAGGGATGTTTTGGTCCGGAGGGTTAGAAGGAAGAGAGAAGTCCAAGAGCCACTTGATTACTCTTACCAGATTCAGAAGAGGAGAGCTGAGGGAGGGCCAGGAGGAGGATCTGGGAAGAGGAAGGTCTTGGGAGGAAGAAGGTCTGGAAGGAGGAGGCAGCTTAGCCAGAACTCTCACCAGGCTGGAAGAAAGGCCCCCCCCCCCCCCCCAGGAGTTCCAGTAGATGAAGGGGCCTTACCTGGCTAAGGCCGCTACCACACTCAAAGATTCCCATGTTTTGTGTATGTGATGTTTAGTCAGAAATGTTTAATATGAGTAAACAGGGTGTGGAAATAGCCACCTCCTGTGGTCCCTGTCCTTAAAAACCCATATTAATGTAAGCTCATGACACCATAAGGTAACAAAGAGATAATGCTTCTAGGAAGACATGGGCTTCCTAGAGTTGGCTTCTTGGGAGTCTCAGAATCCCTATTCCCTGAGGTTTCTGAGTGGGATCCTGAAGGAAAGAGAGGCTGGGAAGCTGAGGGATAAAGAAAGAAGCGTGTGCCCCATACATGGAGGATGACATAAAAGTAAAGTTGAAATGTGTTTATGAACAAGGACTACAATGAATTTAGCAGCATCAGCTGTAGTAATTGCTGCTCCGGTGCTGTCCACATCTCCAGGCCCCTGGAATGTCGGGCAGGCCTTCTCACCTGGCTGAATCCTGTCCAATCGCTTCCAAGGGAAACTTTCCAGGACAAGGGACCCCTGAGGTGCCCTGAGGAGAAAGGCTAGGTTTCCTTATCAACCAATTGAAATGAGTGAACGTCTTTTCACTGACCTCATTAGTTCCCTCCACAACAAAGTTCTAACAACTAACTTGTTAGTTACTAACTAACAAAAAGCTTGTGGAGATTGAAGCAGAACTACACCAGACCTGTGTGCTCGGGCTCCCGGCCAGCTTCTGCGTGTGGGATCTCCCTGGCCGCACAGCAAGAGGTTCCCAGGGGCTTTTCCAGGTAGAAGGAGCTGCACCCTCCCTCGCCCACTGCCATGTGTGTTTGGGAATGACTGTTGACCACTGCAACCTGGAAGACTATGTAAAGCCTTGCTCATCCAAAATGGGCATTGGGGCAGCTAGGTGGCGCAGTGGATAGAGTACCAGCCTTAAATTCAGGAGGACCTGAGTTCAAATTTGGTCTCAGACACTTAATACTTCCTAGCTGTGTGACCCTGGGAAAGTCACTTACCCCAGCCTCAGGAAAAAAAAAAAAAAAGAATTTGAATCCAAAATGGGCATCTACTTACCCTATTACTCTGGAAGAGTATTCTTGAGAAAGATATGGGATGAACTCATACCAATTTGTGTCCTCCTAGTATGGGATAGTACGGCAGCTGGGTAGCCCAGTGGGTACAGCACCAGGCCTGGAGTCAGGAAGACCAGTTTTCCTGAAATCAAATCTGACCTTGGATACTTTTTAAAAAATTGGGATGGAATTGGCTCTTTTCTTTCTTTAAAGTTTATTTATTTTAAATACACATTGTTTTATGAATTATGTTGGGAGAGAAAAATCATGGGAGAGACAAAACATAAAAAATAAGTGAACATAGCATGTGTTAGTTTACATTCAATTTCCTTAATTCTTTCTCTGGTTGCAGATGGCATTATCTGCTTGGACAATTTTTAGCTATGGGACTCTAGATAAGTCACTTCACCCTATTTGCCTCAGTTTCCTCATCTATAAAATGAGCTGGGGAATAAAATGGCAAATCTCTCCAGTATCTTTGCCAAGAAAACCTTAAATGGGGTCAGGGAGAATTGGACACAACCAAAAAACAATTGAGCAGAAACAATGAGGAATGGCAGCAAGTCACTAATTAAAAGGAGTATATTTTAAAATCCCCTCGTAGGATCAAAGACCTAAAGCTAGAGGGGACTCTATTTATTTTTTAATTTTGTCTTTTCAAAGTCCTAGAGATGGGGTTTCAGCCTTCAGGGGAGAGCTTTTGCTGTGTCTCTCAGTGGAGGTGCCAGCTTTGGGTGGGCATAGCAGAAGGTCCATTTAGGGTCTAGAACTCTGCACGGCCAGGTACCACCACAAGAGGAAACACAGAGCGCGACTCTGATCCAGGTATAAAAAGTGTTGGGTTTTCAGCATACCTGAGACTCAGGCCACAGCTGATCAAAAGGAAGCCTCGTCCTTATTCTCCAAACTGAAGACTTGGTTCCAAAATGCTATTCCAACCAGTCTGAGGGAGCTGAATGCTGCTCCTCCTCAGTAAGAAATGGATTGTATTCAGGCTCTACATGTTTCGTATAGACATTTATGTATTTTGAGAAGCCCAGGCACTTTGAGATAATGAGTCCTGCTTTGCTCTTAGTCCTAGGAAATCTCTTGGAGCCGCTCTGAGGCTGCCCTGAGCTCCCTTTATCTCAGGAATGCCCCCTTTTCCACAAGGCCCTGGGCTGGAGCCCAGGAAAATCTGTCCGGGGTGTCCACCCTCCCCCCAAAAGCTCCCAAGCGCTGCCATACAATGTACAACTAAATCTTGTTAGATTAACACAGGCTGATATTGACAGCCCAGTGGGAACATATTGATTGGGGGCCTCTTCTTGTTATTTGTTATGATTTTTCTTCTCAGTTTCATTTACTGGGCAGACACAGGGGAAGAGATTTCACAAGGAACAATGACAGTGCCTGTCACAAAATGTTCTCAATGTTTTCATTTGTTACTATGGCAGTGACAAAGAGGGCTCCAAATGAAAAGACAGACCTGCTGTGACAGAGCACAGCAGGACAACAGCAAGGAATTTTCTTCTGACCTGGGAAATTAGGAAATCGTGTTTAGTTGGGGATCACAGGATTGTCTCCATTTCCCAGGGCAGAATCCTAGCCCTGGGGCTTCTGGGAGGGAATGGCTGGAAAGGCCCCAGCCTCTCAGGGTGTCTCGGGACAAAGCCTTAGCCAGTGTTGAGCTGGTTCCCCAGAGACAGGAAGGAAATGAGCATTTACGCAGTGGGCTCTGTATGAGGCGCTTTCCTTTGATTCTCACAGTTTCTGGTGAGGTAGGCATGTTACCCTTGTGTTATGGAGGAACTTGAGGCAGAGGGGGAATGACTGAGTCAAGGACACACAGCCAGTGAGGAAGCTCAGGCTGTGCTGGCCCTGGGGCTCCAGCCACCACATGTGACACCCAGAGAAGCTGCAGAGAGCTGTTGGTGTCCCTCCTCTACTGGAATGGATGTGGCTTCTGAGTTGTGTTCTGAAGGAAACTAGATGTTCCCCATGAGGCCACACAAAGCCCAGAATTGGCCCAAATGCAATTTCGGTTTGTTTGGGATATTTACTTCTAAATGATATGTGTAGGTCCTCAATGGTGCACACCACTGTGCAAAAGGCCCAGGTGTGACAAGCAGGTGAGCGAGTGAAGGGAGGGACATTAGTAGTGCTAGGAGAGGTCCGGCCGATGGCCACATCCCAAACAGGTTTCCAAATGGTCCTGACCCAAATCGAGATCCCCAGAAAGGGAAGAGGGGAGTAAACGATGGCAATCCTGCTCAGACCTCCGTCCCTGCAGTTCTACCACAAGCTCTTTCTGAGATGACCGGTGTATAGGCAAGTGGTCCCTCCCATTATACCAAGTATAGACCTCCTGCCCGGGTCAGGGCCACCAGCCAGGGACTGAACATTATTACTCTATAATGGGCTAGAGGCAGGCTGTATCCAAATCTCTCTTTTGCTTTCTGCTTACCTGGTCCTCTTAGATGCCACAAGCCCAAAACAAAGGTTGGGATGGAGCCCTCAGGGCTACCATTTAGAAATCTGGAGCTTCCCAGATATCACTGCATTCAACTACAAAGTAGTCTGAATCATCACAAGAACCTTTGAACCAAATTTTAGATTTATCTAGCTCATCAAATCCAAATCTCCCAATAGTCTGTCTTTCCTTTTTTCTCCCTAAACACTATTTCAAAAACAATTAAGTCCTTATAAGCATTGCCAATTCTTATTGAGCTTGAATCAGTCTAAAATTTAACCCTTCATGGTAGAGTAAGCACCAAACTATTGTGCTGGAAACAGATGTTCTACCCAAATGACATAATCAAAAGACATCACCCTCACTTATTAGCATACTGTTTAATATTCACCACAACCTGTTTTAAAGAACAACAATGTGTTAACATTTAAGCCTGGAGGGATCTGAATACACTATATACTGTATTTGATGCAGCTTGTTTATGCAACATTCTGACAGATGCAATTAATCTCGTGAAAATGACCTGGGTAGAGCATAATAGCAAATTATCTTTAAAGTCATACCACACATTTTCCCTGCAATAATAAGCACTTCATAAAATCCAGAACGACACGAGTGCATGGTGAGAACATTAAAAGTTACTTAAAAGAAGAAATTGAAATTCATTAAATTCATAAATCTTAGAATGCAATAGAGATGAGGGTTAAAGAAAACATTTAAATTCCAAATAAGTATAAAATAAATGATTCTGTACCTCCAACAAAGGCATCTCCAGCTCCATTGGTGTCAACTATTTCACTCTGGTTTTGATCCAAGACAGGGAAAGCAATGACTTCATTTGCTGCAAAGGAGCCAAAGAAAAGCAGGTGAATTCGACATGTGACACAACCCACAAAACTGGCCAGACCAAGAGCAGCCTATAAGCACTGCTCTTCTGCAGATCAAATGCCAATTCAATGCAATGTACCAATTATTCCTAAGGGCACTGTGCTAGGAGCTAAGATACACATAGAAAAATCAAGGATCTGACATTCTCTTGGGGGAGTGGGGCAACAGACAGAACGGCATATAAAGTCAATACAAAACATACAAAAATAAATACGAAATATTTTGGCCAGAAGCACTGCCAACTGAGTCAGGAGCGGGGTAGGGATCAGAATAGACCTCATTTGAAAGGTGGCTCCTGAGACTTTAGGGAGTTAGGGATTATAAGAAGTGGAGGTGAGAAGAAAAAGCATTCCAGGTATGGAGGATGACCTGTGGGAAATGTGGAGATGTGAGATGTAATGTCACTTAGAGAATAACAAGGAGATCCCTTTGTATCTGGAGGACTAGATGGGAAGAACCTTTAGAGATCTGAGTTATATTCTGAAAAGCTTCTCACTGGTGAGGACATGAAAACTCACAGATCCTGGGCAGCCTCTCCAGCGTGGATGTCCTGCCACCCACCCTGTGCAGCCCCACTCCTCCCCATCAGGAACGAAACCTTCCTGACTGATCAGAACCCTTTAATTCATTCCTCCCCGCTCACTTTTGGGACTGAGGCTGAGTAGTCTTGATGTGTAAGCAAGTGAAAACTCATTCTAAGCAGTTGTAGCTTGCCAGATTTTACTTTAATCATTTAGTAATCAATCAGCATTTATGTTAAGGACCTACAACATGCCAGGCATACACAAATGTGACAAAATCTCTATCCTTATGTCACATCATTCTAATGTAAGAGACAAAGGCTTCTACTTAATCTGGGAGGGAGAGGTACCAGCCCCTGAGGGGCCAGAGAAAGGCCACATGGGGGGAAGTGGCTTTTGAGTTGTGTTCTGAAGGAAACTAGATGTTCCCCATGAGGCCCCACAAAGGTCTACATGTGTCAGGTGTGAGGAACACTAAGAGAACCAGACCAGTCTACACTACTGAGCAACAAAGGGGAGTTAGACTGAGAAGGAAAGAGAGGGCCAGGATGAGAATGCATTTGGTCCTAAAAGTGACAAGGAGCAATTGGAATTTACACAATAAAGAAGGTGAGGAGATCAGCCTGAACTTGAGAATAATTTTTCTAGTGGCAGTGAAGAGGACAGATTAGAATAGGGAGAGACTTCAGACAGGGAGACCAATCAGAAAGCTACTGACAAGAGTTCAGACAAGAGACAGTGAGGGTCTGCCTGCCCCAAGTGGCTGGGTCAGGTGAGAGATGTTTTGGAGGCAGAAACAACAAGATCTGGCAACTTATTATTAGGGAAAAGTTGGAAGAGTGAAGGGTGATTCCAAATTTGTGTACTCAGGTGAAAGAAAGGGTACTGGTGCCCTCAAGAGAAAGAGGAAGTTAGGAAAAAAAAGATGAATATGACAGGGAAATAGGAAAATAGGTACAAGATATCTAGGTATAGTTATCCAGTTCATAAGTGGTAATGTGATAAGTGGAATTTAGAAAAGAGGTGGCAGCAGGAATACAGAAGAGTATCATTTGCATAGAGATGATAGTAAAAAGTATGAGAGCCGATGTGTTACCTGAAAGATAGAATATAGAGAAAGGAGAAGAGATTCTAGAACAGAGCCATGTACTCCTGTACAGAAGATATAAAGCTGAGAAGGAATAGTTAAACCACAGAAAAACTGGGAGAGAATAATAGTCTTAAGAAAACTTGAGAGGAATAAAATCAACAAAGAAGCTAAGAGAATTAAGTGAGAAAAATGTCACTAGATTTAGCAATTATTAGCCTTGGAAAAGTCTAACTTTAGTGACAAAGTTAGAAGTTAGATTAAAAAGGGCTGAGAGATGGTGGGAAAATGAAAAAGGAGGGAAGTTAAGTAGATGGCTTATTCTAAGGGTCTGACTATGAAAGAGAAGGAAAACAGAATAGTACCTACTAGAAAATATGACAGAATTTAGGGAAAAATTTTTTAAGGATGGTAGACATGTTTTTAGGTAGCAGGAGTGATGTAGCCAATAGAAATCAAGAAACAAGAGAGAGAGAGAGAGAGAAAGAGAGAGAGAGAGAGAGAAGAGAGAGAGAGAGAGAGAGAGAGAGAGAGAGAGAGAGAGAGAAAGAGAGAGAGAGAGAGAGAGAGAGAGAGAGAGAGAGAGAGAGAGAGAGAGAGAGAGAGAGAGAGAGAGAGAGAGAGTACAATAAGACACAGAAAGAAAGGGTAAAGTCATGTTTATATAGTTTCTTAGTCTGGTTGCTTCCCTAATAATTACACCTCTAAGTTCAGGAAATAAAGTTAAAGCACTGGGAATCTAAAGCATACAATTAATAAGAGCAAGGTACTTTTCTGCAAGAAAATATAACCATAAAGAAAACAGAATTACAGATCAGTCATAGCATTCTGTATCACTGGTGAGGGTCTTAACTAGTTTATAGTTTTCAAAGAGACAAACATTCTTTTTAAAAAGTATTTGTCAACTGGAAAAGAAAAGACAACTGAATTCATTATCAGCCTCCTAGTTCCCTTAAGGTGGTTAAAAACAAAAGTAACAGCAATGACCTTCTAACTAAAGAAATTGCCCCAGGTATTTGGTTGTTTTTACTATAAGCTAATACAATATTCTTAACTCTGAATATTCTATTAGCCAGTAGAAGAGAACTGATCATAAAGAAACCCCATATCGCCAAACAACAAGACAGTAGGGTATGGTACTGCTATATTCATAATTCTGGATCCAGCTCACCACTATCCTGCTATGTCTAAGAACATAGATCTGGGGGTGGCTGTGAATCTGAAGAAAACAGATTCTACCTTTGCCATTTGCTTCTTACAGATTCTAAGTTGAGGGTATCACTGCCCTCAGCAAGAGACAAAATAAAGAAATGTTAGGGAATCAATGTAAGGGATAAAAAGTTTGACACTTGTGAAGGGTCCCTTCTCCCCTCTGCCAGTGAGAAAACTGTCTCACTTCAAAGCATAGCTCAAAGTCCTTCTCTTATGCAATGCAAAGCCTTTCATTATCTTTTCAGTTGTTAGCACTTTTTCCCCATTGTATAATCATCCTTCAGCATCCTGAAGCCCTTTATACTTTGCCTTCTTCCATCAGAATGTAAGCTCCTTACGAGTAGGGACAATGTTTTATTAAGTATCCCCAATGCTTAGTAGAGTGTCTGACACTTTTAAGTGCTTAATAAATGTGCTATTTCTTATATTTACTTGATCTGTGTATTTGTTGTGTTTCCTAAGTAAACAGAGTAAGGTCTGGAAGGCAAGAAAGATTTCATTTTTGTGTTTGTATTCCTAATTAGTAAAGAGTCTTGCCTATAAGGAAAGGGACTGGACTTACAATTTTATTGATGCAGAGAACTACCTGGGAGAGAAATTCCCTTTATCAATTCAGATTGGTGCCTTTTCTACAATTTATAAGTCTGAGAGTTGTTCAGAGTACGAGGGGTGTAAAATGATTTGATGGCTTGGAACTCAAAAGGAAGGTGAAGGCTGGAATATAGATTTGAGCGTTGTTTGTCTAGAGAAGATAAATAGAAGCCACAAGAGCTGATGTCAGAGAAGAGAAGCTCTAGGATAGTTAGTGGGTCAATAAGCACTTATTAACTGCCAGCTGTGTGCCATAGGTGGTGCCTACTAATAGGAGAAGCAGTTCAATGTGAGGCACATAATAGAGGTAGACTCAACAAAATTTACCAATTGACTGAATATGTGGGGTGAATGGGGTGATAACTTAAAGGTGATTCCAAGACAGGGAATGACTGAAAGGATGATGGTATTCTGGAAAGAAGTTTGGAAGAGGGATGATCTTTTGGGAAAAAGTAATGACTTTTGTTTTGGATATGGTGAGTATGACATGCCTAATTCATCCTATATATGTTAGGTTTATATTCCTAAAGGACAATTTCCCTCATCTCTCTTCCCTCCCTTCCATTTGTTATGGAATCAAGTTCAAACTCCTTAGCCTAGAATTCAAAATCCTCAATGATATGGCCCATACTTATCATTCCCTATTACTTCTGAGTATGAATGCTACCCTTTGGCCCCACACTTCTAATATCTCTGTGCCTGGAATGAGTTGTTATTCTTTCAATTTAGTCTGTCTAAAGCCTATTCATTTTCCTTTGTCTAGTTCAAATGTCAGCATCCTCTCCACAGATATGATCTTTACTTCAACCATCTGAATCCCCAAATTCCTTTGTCCTCTTCTTAGTTCATCACACACTGCTCTGGATAACATCTATTTATCTATTTGCCCCTTGTCTCCTATTAGATTCCAGGTTCATAAGGGCTGTATTGTACATGATCCATCTTTTGAGCTTCTTCTAGAACAGCTGCTCATAATTGTTAGGTGCTTTTCAGTGCTGGGTACATAGAGACTAAAAAAGACACAATCTCTTCCTACAGTGAGCTTATATTCTTCATTAAAAAGATGCTCAATGAATAGAAAGAACAAAAAATGACTTCAAGCTTTCACTATAAGATATACACTATAAGGCAAACTGATGATATTTCTTCCAAAAAGGCAGTTTATAGAAAAAGAATTCCAGCAAAGACTTCTGAATAACATGTTTTTCCCTTTCCCAGTTCCAGATCTTTGAAGATTACTCAAAGCTGATATAATGAACTCGCCTTTCTTTTCCTTGGATGGGGAGAAGATACTATGGGTATAGAACACTGCATATACTTTCAGACAAACTTGTTGGGTGTTACTTCATTTTGCTTTAATATAGGAGAAAGGTAAAATAGAAACTCAAAGAATCCACTGATCACTATCTGAAAGAGATCCTAAAATGAAAATTCTCAGGAATATCCTAGTCAAATTCCAGAACTCCCAAGACAAGGAGAAAATGTTGCAAGCACCCAGAAAAAAAAATTCAAGAACAGCTGAGCCATATGCTCAGCTTTTATATTAAAGGACTAGAGGGCTTACAATATGATATTCCAGAGAGCAATGGAGCTAGGATTATACCCCCAAATCACCTACTTAACAAAACGGAGTAGAATCCTTCAGAGGAAAAAGTAGAAATTGAATGAAATAGAGGATTTTCAAGCATTCATGATGAAAAGACCAGAGTTGGGTAGAAAATTTGATTTTTAAATACAGGACTCAGGAGAAGCATAAGAAGATAATCAGTTAAGTGTTAATATGATACTTCATAAAGTTTATCTATTTATATTCCTACATGGGAAAATGATACTTGTAACGCATTAGAACTTTCTCATTATTATCGCAGTTACAAGTATATATAGACAGAGGGCACAATTGGGAGTTGAATATGAAGGCATAATATCTAAAAAAATAAAAATAAAAAGAAATTAAGAGGTAAGAGAGGAATGTACTAGGGAGAAAGGGAAAGAGAGAAGTGCAATGGTATAAATGAATCTGCCATAAAAAGAGGCAAGAAAAAACTTTTATAGTGGAGGGACAGAATGGGGAGGAGAGGGTGAGTGAGTGAACCTTACTCTCATCAGAACTGGCTTGAAGAGGAAATAACATACACATTCAAAAAGATATTGAAATTTATCTTATCCGTGGGAAATTAGGAGGAGAATGGGAAATGGAAAAGGGGCAGGGTGATAAAAGAGATGGTATTTGGGGAGAGGGAGTGGTCAGTAGCAAAACACTTTTGAGGAGGGACAGGGTGAAAAGAGAGAAAATAGAATAAATGGGGGAAAATAACAGCAATAGTAATTGTAAAAAGAATTTTGAAGCAAGCTTCTCTGATATGGCCTCATTTCTCAAATATAGAGAGAAGAGAGTCAAATTTATAAAAAAATAAGAGCCATGCCCCAATTGGTAAATAATTAAAAGATATGCTCAAAAGACTATAAATTCAAGCATATCCTTTGACCTAATGATACCACTACTAAGCATGATTCCCAAAAGAGATTTTTTAAAAAAGGAAAATGACCTCTATGTAGAAAAATATTTATAGCCGCTCTCTTCTCAGGGCAAAAAACTGCAAGTTAAGGGGGATGCCCATCAATTGGGGAATAGTTGAATAAACTGTGATATGTGATTATGATTGACAGAATAGTATTGTTCCATGAGAAATGATGAGCAGGATGTTCTCAGAAAAAACCTGGAAAGTTCTTCAAGAACTCAAGCAAAGTGAAATGTACTAGACACAAAGTAAATGATTTTGCTATTCTCAGCAGTACAATGATCCATGAATACTGTGAATGACTTATGATGAAAAATCCTGTCCATACCAGAAAAGAACTAATTGAGTCTGAATATAGATTGAACCATAAAATAATAAAAAAAAAAATACAGGAGAAAGCTCCCTGTTTGGGTTAATCACATACGCTATGCTGCAATTGATAATCTTTTGGGGCTTTTTTCACCTTATACTCTCAGTTAATAAGACATTAATTTAAAAATTAATATATATATATATGTAAAATGCATTCAAAATCTGACCACTATCATACCCTCAAAAATATTACACTTATTATAGTAGAATTATGATATTGTGACTAATTTCAATTTAAATCACCTAAGGGGATTTCAGTTGGATGCTGTCTTCACAAGACAGCTCAAAAACACCTATTCCCTTGACCTCTAATGTTTACCACAAATCCTGATTGTTTAAGGGTTTTGAAAAGCAGTGAAATCCTAGCTGAAGCCTCTTACCCTGGAAAAGTAAATGTTGCTTTAAGTGGTTTGTGTATGGTACAGTGCCAGTAATACGAATCTCTCACGCCCAACCCTGAAAACCAATGGAGCAAGTAGGCCAAGGGTCCTGGTTGTCATTGACCTTGCAGTTTCAGAGCCAGCTGGAATTCTATTTATCATTCTGAAAGCTTATGCAAGAATGAATCATTATGTAAGTATTTGAAAAATCAGACAGCAGCTCTTTTGGGCAGGAAATCCACTGTGCTGCTATTTTTAGATAACAAATATTTTCAAAGTGAAGAAATTCCAACCTAGTACACTCCTCCATGAAAACATTTCTAGATGCAATTGTACTAAACATATACGTTCTGAAAAATATAAAGAAATGTGATTTCCTAGGGACCTTTCAGCAGGATAGCTGGGACTCTAAAGGAGCTGAATTGTCCCTACTGAACTCTGGACCCAGCATAAACCCCAGAAGGACATGGCTGAGACCCACTGATGGAGGTGGGGTTCATTCTTCATGCCTTGGAAACCAGAGATGTGGGTGCCAGTCCTGGGAACAATCTGAATGACTCTGGATGGACTCTTGGTTTCTCTCCTTTTCTTCTAAAAAAGGGGGTGAAGAGGGCAGCTAGGTGGCGCAGTGGATAGAGCACCAGCCCTGAATTCAGGAGGACCCGAGTTCAAATCTGGTCTCAGACACTTAATACTTCCTAGCTCTGTGACCTTGGGCAAGTCACTTAACCCCAGCCTCAAAAAAAAGGGGGGGCAGGTGAAGAAATCTTTGAAGTCCCTCCCCAAGTCTCATTTCCTTTGATTTGATGAAAAAAAAGATGTCACATAGTTCTCAGCACTATCTGCCTGTGAGAGAAATTAAGTGACAAAGCTAAATAACGGCACCCAAATAGTAAATGGTGGAAAAAGAATATCAGTTCCAACTTCAAACTAGAAGACGAGCAGATGGATTATTATTATTTTTTTCTTCTCTCTGCATCTCTCAGCATCATAGCCACTCCCTAATGATTAACCTGGTCCCACTGAAACCTTCCCTTTAAGATATCATTTGTCACAAAGAAGAGCACACTGGCCATCTCTGAGAAGACACGCCCTAGTTAGCTTTTCTCAGTTAAGAGGTGGAAGACATTCTTTATTATTAGTCCTCTGAGGTCAGAGGTTAGTGATCAGACTCCTGACATCTGTCACTGTTTTCATTTTTGCACATGGGAAGGGTCTCATTTTAAAAAGGCAAATCTCTCTTTTGCTATTTTTAAAATCATGGGTATTTAAAAATCCATTTTTGGTATGCAGCTTTTAATGAGAAGAATGGTGAGATGGGAGAGGAAAAGCTTGGAAACAACAACAGCTCTTACAATAACCTTTTATGAGCACTGTGAGCGATCACTTTCCAATACTGAATGTGCCTCCAACTGGGGTCACTTAGTGCAAAGCAAAGGTTTAATCTCTGGTCAAAGTAGGAAGCCCTTTTCTCTAAAGCCCCAATGTGAAAAGTATCTTCTTGTTCACTGGCCCTTAAAACTGGAATTGTGGTAAGTAGGTAGCTAGAGGCCAGGGACCTTGGAAAGTGAGGAAAACGATCTGGCTGTTCTGCTGCTGAAAGCTGGAGACTGGAGTATTTTAACTGGGCTGGGAGTGGAGGGGCTGGCCACTCACAGAGGCAATCCTGCTGCTGTCCCAGGGACTCCCCAAGTCCTGCTGACATTGCACTGCTCTGAGTACAACTGCAGCCCAGGATTCCTGAGCTCCTGTTCCAGCAGCCACAGGAGGCTTAGAGGCAAGGATTATGGGCCGCATTCACGATCACGCCCGCAGTCTCCTCCAAAGGGGCATCTTCATTTGATGGCTACAAAGAAGCTTCACTAGTTGAGTTCTTCAATTTCCAACCTTCAGTGGAGACCCCCATCAGCCCATCATTATGCATAGCCTCCCTTTCTCTTCCTCTATATTGCTGTTTTGTTAAATGATCCCTCACTTGAACATGACCATTTTCATTCATGATGAACAGCTCTGGGTTTCACAATGGACACAAAGTTCTCATTTGTACTCAAAGATGCTGCCACTGATACTGCTTCCAGTGCCGGACTTACTGCTATTAAACAGCATTCCTGCTTGAGCTGCTGATAGTGGGGATGGTAAATGAGTTAGAACTGGTATTGAAAAAAGGGCCATTAGACACCAGGGGGCTAACACGGCTCCTTCTTTATGGAGCGGGATGGAACCTTAGAGCAAGAAGGCTCTGCCGTAAATTCTCATCTGTTTGGTATGCTTGCATGGTTGTAAAACTTTGCCCTCAACTTGCTGAAAGCTTGACTGATATTTAGTGCAACTGGTTTGGTCTGGAGGCAGAATGCTTCCTGGAGGTGATGCTTTACAATAACTCTGGCAGAAATGTAATATTTCTCTTTGTTCTATATTATGCAATGAAATGAAAGTTCTGCAACCAAAAGAGCCAATTTCATCAGGCTCCTTGATATAATCAAACACTGATGGTAGTTATGAGTACTATAGATTGTCCAATAAACTAAATTGGATTCACAGACTACTTGTCTACTTGGAGTACAGTAATAAACACCAGCAAACCACCATTACATCCAATTAGGCTGAGCACTTGCCCAAGTCTCAGAATCAGGTTAAAAAAGAGTCTTAGAAATTAATAGTTTAAGGATTACTCAGGAGCTGAGATAGGTACTTTGGAGCTAGGTCCTAATAGGATTTATCTAAGGCTTGGTAAACCCCTCGAATAATCAAATACCTCAGGAGAGGGATTTAACTCTTACCAAGCCATAGCAAGCTGGCACACCTGGTGGGAGAAAAGCTTAGAAGCCCTATTTCACAACTTGTTTTTGAAAAGACAAAGGGGGTCTGGGTGTGCTTCAGCATTTGTGGCCTAAAAAGTATTCTATGGAGGCAATCAAAGCCTCCAGCAAAAGCAGTTGCTTCATTTTTCCTTTCTTTTTCAATGTTCTTATCTACTAAGTAAGCTGGGTTGGGGAAGGAAAAAGGTTTTGGGTGTAGGAAACTTATGGGAATCATATTTTGTGGAAGAGGAAAACTCCTACTGGAATACATTAAATGAATCTCTTTGGAGTTTTCTTTCTTTTTCCCATTATTTTTGAAATACTATGCTAATCTGCTACCAACACAATCACAAATAAGAAGCTCTTGGTCCCAGATTTCTCAAGGAAGGAACCTTCTTTTCTCCCCATCACACCAGCCCTCAATCAAGACCCACCAGTTGCACGACCTGGTCAGATTAGTGTAGCACTAGCCCAAGCAAAGCCCAAGTAGAGCCCCAGATAGTTCTGATCTCTCCCTCTGGTCATCAAATGACAAAATATATATTTTGAAAGGTATCTCTATTTGTTCAAGTACTGAATTCTAGTTCTCTATCTTCCCTAGTGACTACAATGAAGAATTCCAGCACCTTGCTAAGGAACAGCTCTACTCTGTCCCTTGTCACTTACTGATAAAACTTTAATAATACTTGGCATTCACACAGTGCCTTTCATCTCAGTATTGCAGAAAGGCCAAGGTCAAGCACATTGAGAGCATCTGAAAAGAATATCCAAGATGAGCCATATACCCCAGAGAATGTTGTCCTTACAAGTCATAAATATAAGCAGATAAAAGATTCAAGCAGTGATTTGGGGACCTTTAAGGAACCCCTAGATCTAAAAGGGATACCCTTTTTGTCCTAAGGGCTGGCATCATTTTGTTTGTAGGGCCACAAACCTACAAATAATGATCTAGGTAGTTTGAGGCCTAACATCCAGATTTTTTTTATGCTGAATGAAACATTAGAAAATAATTATCCTTCACACCTAATCTGAAGGATAAGCTAGAGGAGCAGAAAAGACACCACTAAGCTTGGATTTACATACTACTAAGAACAGGAAATTCATATGACTTCACTAAAGAACTCTCGTGTGTGTGTGTGTGTGTGTGTGTGTGTGTGTGTGTGTGTGAGAGAGAGAGAGAGAGAGAGAGAGAGAGAGAGAGAGAGAGAGAGAGAGAGAGACAGAGAGAGAGAAAGAGAGAGACAGAGAGACAGAGAGACAGAGAGAGACAGAGACAGAGACAGAGATGGGGGGAGGGAGGAAAAGAAAGAGGAAGATAAATGGACAGAAGAAACAGACTGAGACTGGAAAAGATACCGAGCCACCCAGCCACACGAGTCAGAGGCTTTAATGTCCAACTGCAGTACATTTCAGCAGACAAATCTCTCAGAGCTGCGAGGAGCCTCGTTATTGGTGTCCTGGGATGGTTCCTCTGGGGCCCTGGCCCCTATGCCAGGAACATCAGGGAGACTCTGCTCTGAGTCATCATGCCCACCAGAGCCGGGAGGCGGCATTCAGAAGCAGGTTTAGGCCTGAATCAAAGGAGAAGGAGCAGTGAACCAAATAACCCTGGAAGCCAAACATGGTTAGGACTTATGGGCAACAGAAGGGAATTTCATCGATGTGGCTGGAAAAATGGGATTTCTTTGTGACAATAATTACACAATCAGAATGGGAGGAAGGGATGGGAGAAGAACTGGTTGTGCCGAGCAATAAAATTCTGAGGTTGTGAAAACGTTTCTTCAGTGGAGAGAAATTCCAAAATGCAGTTGTGCTTGACCTTTAGGCAGTTGATAATTGTTTTCAAAAATATAAACTTGTAAATCAAATTGGGAGTAACTATTTCTTTTAGAATTTTCTATGTTCCAGAAGACTTGGGCTACCTAGTCTTCTTTAAATAGCAAGCCATCTTGATACATTAAAGATATTGACTCATAAAAATCCGATTTATCATTTTTATCAGATGACTTGTCCTTTCTGCCATGTTTTATCTACCTTGTTTTAAGGTATCTAGTCCAGAGACACATTCAAAGGCAGGGAGAAAGGCTCCCAACAGGAGAAATGACATATATTTTAAAAGGACATGCAATTGTTATTTAACTTACCATTTGAAAATCTGGGTGCAGCCAAAGCAGAAGCTTGGCCAATGCTTGGCACAAGGCCTGGCACAGAGTAAGAACTTAATACATGTTTATTCACTGCTTTTCTTACTTGAGTGAAATGAAGAAAAATATAAGAGTATATTGCACATACTGTTGGGCTTATTCTTTTAGGAAAAGATCTTCTCTGTAGAAGGAGGGAGAAGGATTTAAGGGAAAATGAGGATGACATAAAACCCAAAGCTTTCAATAAAAAATTGGGGCAGATAGGTGGCACAATAGAACACTACGTCTGGAGTTAGCAAGACAATTTGAGATCTGGCCTCAGATACTATGTGACCCCGGGAAGTCAGTTAACTCTGTTTGTCCCATCTATAAAATGAGCTGGAGAAAGAAATGACAAACTCCAGGATCTTTGCCAAGAAAAACCTAAATGGAGCTATGCAGGCTAAGATATGACTCAGTAACAACAAAAACAACAAACAATGGTCCTTTATTACCTAAGTAAGAAGATTATAAAGAGCCTTCATTATACCTAGAATGGTTATATGGTTCTGGGAAGCTTTGGTGATACATATCTTTCTCTGGTTAGTCTGTGATGGAGAAAGTTGCTTTTTTTTTGGAATATGAATTTAGAAAGTATTCTTCTAGGCTCTCTTTGATAATGTCTAACCAATCATGATTCCCAGAGGATTACCCATCTCTTAAAAGAGAAGATGCAGACTGAGACATAGGTTGTTGGATGTGGCCAATGAGAGAATTTGTTTGGCTTGACTATCCTTTTCAAAAGGGGGGGGGGGACGGACAGGGATGAGAATAGAAAATCCGTGTTAATTGAAAAATAAGATAAAATGAAGAAAAATAAAAAGAAGAAAGGAAAAAAAAAAGATAATATCTAGCACTACTCTGCTAGGTACCCAATAAATGTTTGGTAATTATTGTTTTAATTTACTTATTTATACCTTTTTATATTTTTTTATACTTATTTATACCTTTGTAAACAATGAATGATGATCAGGAAAGGAAGGGAAGAGGCTATGCTCTAGTGAGCAACTTCACATTTGTGAGCATAGGAGGACTCTCTACCTTCCATGTGGGTACCTTCTGTTCTTATACACTCAGTGGCCTTGGCTTTTAAGCAAAAACCAAATATTGGTAGATAGAGTTGGGGAATAACTTTGAGAGCCATGGAACAAGTCCTCCAGGTAGCCTACAGCATGTAGGCGTGAGATGACTTCATCTATGACATTCCTTATTGCTCAGATGTGATACTAGGGACTTTTATTCTGAGAATATACAAGAATAAGCAAGTGGTTAACTTTCTGGTATGGGAAGGAGGATAATTTTGGTTTAATAACCTACTGATTTGATTTAAAGGATGACTCAGCTATTTCTAAACTAGCTATCAAGCAAAATTTTAGAAATTTTTATTTCCTCCTATATCCTGTCCTAAAACCTGCTTTTTGTTTGCTCAATGCTAAACTGTAAATTTATACATACTTAAAAAATAGTGAGATGGCTTAGCAAGTGTATTTTTTGAAGAGCACATTAGATTTTATATAGCAGAAAGTAAAATGACAATATAAGCCAAGATTAGTGGTAACCTCAAGATTGGAAAGCTTTTCCTAGATTAGTTACTGATTGTCCTTTAATAATTAATTACATAAAACTATGATCCTTTTAGGATGACCTAATTAGTATAAAATGATTTTCCTTAATTACAGTTGTAAATTAAGTGCACAGAGTTTACCTTTCCAAAATAATTACATATGCCTTATAATGTAAATTATGGTACATTAATTTGTGGTTTATCGATTACTCCCTAAATCGAGACCGTGTCTCATTAAGACACAGTTGTTAGAATTACAGTTCTGACAAGCAGATCCCAACAAAAACAGCTGCATCACATGTTTGCATATATAGCCCTTAAAAGACGCAGATCAGTATGTGTAGGTCACTGTCATTTATAAGTAAGCCGTTGGCTAGAAAAATTGGTCGTCTTGTACAACCAAAATTACCCAGGCAAGGGGCCTAAACTTACAGAGCCAAGTCACTCCAAGACGTCTTGCTCCTCACTGCTAGAATTGTTAAGTTTATAGTAGAGGCTGTCATCCTAATTACTCTTTCTTTTCTCATGCTAGGAACTAACTATATCTTACATTTAACATATTGCTTTTAATAATCCATTTCTTAGCATCACCCAAATGGAGAAAATCAAAGTTTAACCATCATATTAAGAAAACTCAAGCTGTGCCCATTATGCCAAAGAAACACAATAAAAAGGAAGGACTCTGTAGCATCTTCCTCCAGTTTGGGGATCCTTCTTTGCTGCAGCTGCTAGTAATTTATTAGGAAAAGTCAGGGAAGGGAAGCAAAATCTGCTGTTAAAGCATAAATAGAAAATTATTAAATGCATAAATACAGATGTCTTGAACCTGTGTTGGAGGAAAGGAGGAAAAACTGTCTACCTTGAAATTGAAAAAAGTAGGGGGGGTGATATGACTCTGTCAATCAGTGGGGAAGAAGCCATCAAATCAAAATGGGGCTCATTCACTAAGTTAAAATAAAACTTTTCAAAGAAACTATAACCACAGACTGAAATATTTCAAGTGCAATTTTATGAATAAGGCTAACAATTTCCTTAAATGTAAACCAGATTCAAATAAAAATGTAAGCTTGCCATATGCAGAGTTCAGACAATTCCCCTGTCCCATTTCCTTGTTTTTTTTTTTCTCTTTTTTCTTACTCCCCTTGCTGTTAGACGACTCTGACTGACCCCAACACTAGTCACTGAGGTAGCTTCTGTATGGTTTCCCAACAGCCTCCGGGATGTTTCTGCTTGCTCTCTACTTCCTCAGAAGCAGGGAGCCTACGCTTAACTGCTCCATATTCTGCTGCAATGGGGGCCGTGGCTTTGCCAGGCCTCAGCTAGGAGTGGAGATCTTGAGTTTTATCTCTGAGGTTGATGACTTCATCATGTCTCCCTCAGTGTTTTCAATCTTGCCTTTGAGAGTGACCCTTTCTGTGGCTCCTTCTGGTTCCTACGGCTAACTGCCAGAGGTATGTAGGTGTGCGTGGGGACTGGGAGCAGGTGGCCACGAAGACCTCAGGGTAGCCTCCTTGTACTTCAGTTTGGCTCTGGCCAGGGCAAACACCTTTTACCTTGTGATTTATTTAGAGGAATATAAACTACTCTTTTTGTGTACGGGGCCACACCTGGCCCTCTCTCTTGATTTCTTCTCATCTTTTACTAAAAGCTTAGAGAAAAGTCAAAAGTAATTTCTGACGTGAACCTGCCTATTCCTGTATTAAGCACTCATTCTTTAGAATGACAAAAGAATTATCAAATGTCACTGTTTGAAGACACCAAATATCTGCATCATGCATCATTAGGGATTTGTGTTATGAGACTAGAATCGGATGCTTGAGATCAGATTAAAATTCAGATCTCTGTAATAATAGATAATATGCATTGAGTATTATAATCTAGCCAACTATAATTACACAATTATTGATGAAGCCACTGTTGATAAACAATAACATGCTTTAGGATATTAATATTTTACAACTAAATGAAGAAAGCTGTTTATTGCCTTCCTCTCGATCCTCTGTTAATAAGATCGACATTGCAGATGTTCATGTAAGCTGTATTGATGTTTAATGGTGCATGATACTCTAGGTGGTTCCCATAACCTTGCTTTGTCTACTATGAGCTGACTCAATTGATATGATAATAGAGAAAAGAGCTGGGCTGGACAGGCCCAATTTGCATAGCCTTTAAATTTGCCATTATTAGATAGCCAACTGCTCCTAAAAATTCTTTTTCAGTTGTCACTGACGACAAAGTATGACATGAACAGTATAGCAAAATAGTCACCCAGGTGGGGGCATCACTTCTTTGAAGCTTTTGTCCGGCTACTCATCAGTATGCTTCTAAAGGCAACAACCAGTTTTATGAACCCCTCTGTGATCACTTGCTATCTACCAAAGGACCAAGTGGATAGATAACATACTAAGGACATGGGAAGGGGAGAGGCCCTTGGAGAGTTTTTGTGATACAAAGAAAATGATGATGGAAAAACTAAAACTTTTATTTCAACTTCCCTATTTAAGAAGAGAATACTGAACCAACAAACGATAGTAATTTCAGAGCTTTGTAGAATTTTTTTTACTTAGGGTTTTAAGAACATTTTATTAATTTTATTATTATTTGGTTCAACAAAACCATCTAATATAGTGAACACAACTGACAATCTATTTGTTTACCTTTTGTGGGCACATTTTTAAGAAGACATAAAATATTTTTTAGGAAGAATTAATTTTTTTCTCTTGTTGAATGATCATGTTCAATTTAATGAGAGTGAAATTTAAGACTCTAAAGTGGATTATATTATAAATTATCTTTATAAGATTCATTCAATAAAAGTATGAAAATCAATCTGGGAAATGTTGTAAAGCTTTATAAAAGCTGCTTTTGTTAAAGGTAATTAAGGGAGAACACATTCTAATTTATGCAAAAAATAAACACTCAAATGAGCAGGCCTCTATGATGGTCAGTAGTTTAAACTTAACCTTATCACAAGCAAACTTCTTTGTGACATCTGGGTTAGAAAACTTGAGTTCAGAATACATAAAGAAATCTAGAAAGACATCAGCTGATTTGAAATGGGCATAAATGAAATTAAAATTCAAAAGAAGGAAGAAGGGAGAATGATTTACTTCTTTTAATTGTTTTACTAGGTGGTTTAAAGGCATTTTGGTTTTTTTTAATGTTTGTGGGAAATTATAATGAACTGAACTCATCAAAATGCTGTTATTTATCTGACTGTTTTTGGTTCACGGCTCATGATATGTGTCAATTTGTAAATATGATTTATTAACATTTCATTTTGGTTTTAGCTTAGTAAAACTTGACTTTAAGGATTTATGATTTTATAAAAGCAGGGATAGTTAATGATCTATTCCTGTACTGACATAGATTGGAATGTCCTTTATAAGATTTAGTTAACTTTCTTTACGAGTTACTGAGGATTGAAAACAAAAAACCATACCCAGGTGGTCAACGTCCTGGTGATAAGAATCCCAAGAACTGGCCTGGAAAGGTGAGCTCACATACATCAGCCATTACTTTGAAGACTTTCCAGCTTGGGCAGACTTGCCAAGGAGTGAGTTCTGCTGGGATGGTCTTTGAGAAAACATTCTAAGCTATCCTAATGCCTTGGAGCATCGAACTAGTTGGATAAAAGAAAATAAGAGAATTTTTAGAGGAAAACATACTTGTGAACAACCTGAACAAAGATGAATTTGGCACCTTTCCATTCTATCCACTCCACTGCCAAATGAATGTCAAAATGAGTAGATGTAATAGAAGGTAAAAAGGTACAATTAGGTGGTGCCTGGAGTCAAGAAAAGCAGAGTTCAAATCTTCCCTCAGATGCTTCCCATTGGAACCCTTTTGGAGGCTCAGTTTTTTCTTCCATCAATGAAAGTGTTAGATTGGAAGGTCCCAAAGGCCCCTTCAGCTCTAGCTTTCTATGTTCCCATGACAAGCAGGAGGAAGGTCGATGCTACATGAGGTCTTGGAGCAAATGTGTACACCTGACCAGGGTGGAGTCCAGTACTCCCTCGAGAAGCGATCTGGCACACTGTACAGGTTGCCATCATAATATCAGAACTTCTGATAGTTGAGCAGAGAGTAAAACAGTCATTAAGGAAATAGAAAATCTGATTTATGAGCACTGTGGGAAATAACTATGCTGCCTGGATAAGCAACATCTCAAGACCATTGAAAAACCATCCACAAGAGAAGTCCTAGGAGAAACAGGTTGGTTCTCTCTTAAAGGATTTGAAGAGATGTCAAGAAATAGAAGAATGAGACCTGGTCTTATCAGTTCTGAAGATAATCAGGACTAATGGGTGCACTTTAGGGTTATTCAGAATAAATGTAAATAGCAACTGTTTCTGTTCTGGGCAGAAACTCTGAGAATCTTCCCCTTCCAAAATTCAAACACAATCATATACCTACACATACATTTTTTTGACTAGATAAAAGAGGCCATTCTTTACCTTAATTCTTACTTAACCTTAATCACTGATAGAGTATAACGACCAAAGCCTCCCTGCTTTCATCTAGAACCATCTCCAATTGTCTTTTTTTTTTTTTTTTTTTTTTTTTTTTTTTTGAGGCTGGGGTTAAGTGACTTGCCCAGGGTCACACAGCTAGGAAGTGTTAAGTGTCTGAGACCAGATTTGAACTCGGGTCCTCCTGAATCCAAGGCTGGTGCTCTATTTACTGTGCCACCTAACTGCCCCTCCAGTTGTCTTGATCTGTATCTTGCCACTGGATCCAGATGGCTTTGGAGGGGAAAACTGAGGCAGGTGACCTTGCACAACTCTCCCTCCCTTAAATTCAATTCACTTGCATGTCATGGCATCACTTCTCTGATGTCATGTTCTCCTTTGAAAACAAAGGACAAGGGGCAGTTAGGTGGCGCAGTGGATAGAGCATCAGCCTTGACATTTCCTAGCTGTGTGACCCTGGGCAAGTCACTTAACCCCAGCCTCAGGAAAAGAAAAAAAAAAGAAAACAAAGGACAAACAAGTACTAAGTATCATAGCTTTCCTTAAAGACACAAAAATCTTTAAAGTGAAATATGAATGTTTTGTGGGTTACCCACAATAATCTTGCCTTTATAAGACTTGAAGAACAATTTGCTCTTTTTGGGAGAGAATGGAGAAAAATGCAGTTATTTCAAAGCTGATTGGCAAAAGAACTGATATGGAATGTGAATTCTTTCCTATAGATAAAAAGGAAATTTATAAATTTTTTCAGGCCATTTAATAAGGTGCCTTTCTCATAAAGTTGAACACGCCTCTCTGGCTTCAAAGGACTCACACAAATTCATATCAGGATCCATTTCATTCTTGCCTCCAGCAACCCTACATTCATTCCATTGCTGGTAATGTGGGCACAAGCATTGTGAAAATTATTTTTTCTGACCTCGTCTGATGAAGCTGTAGATTGAGAGTAAGTCATTATTATTAATTTGACTAGTCTTTAACAATAAAAAGTTGAGTCTTACTACATTGGAAATACCTCATAAACATAGGAATTTGAAAACTTACCCCAGGCAAGAAAATAACATTTCCTACAGGGTGAAATCTCTATTAAAAAAAAAAAAAGGATGAATTCTGGGGGAAAAGTTAATTGTCAAAATTGACAAAAATATCATTATCAACTTAACTCAAAAAACGTTTATTAAGTAAGTGGCTACTATGTGGAAAGCACTGTACAAGAGACCAAATGGCACAACTGCCTGTCTCCATGAGCTTTCAGTCTATTGAAGGGAAGGAGACATGACATCTGCCCAACTAGCAGGGCACCAACAATGAAGACAAATATGAGTATGCAGAGGAGCAAGGGTAAGATGCAGATCATGGGCTCCTTAATAAAGTGCCATTGGCTCAAAACTCTTCCCCAGTCTCTTATTCTAAGTAGGACAATTTTAAATTCCACATGAGGATGAAATCTTCTAGGAAAATGTGTGAGAGTGCACAGGATGCGAAGAGTCAGAGAAGAATTTCTTTACGATGAGATGAGAAAGGAATATATGGCAGGCAGGAGGACGTGATGAGGAGATGAGTCAAGCTATAAACAGAGAAGAGTCTTATACTCCATATATCACAGGCCCTCAATGTTGGAGGTAAATTTCATAAAGATTCAGCTTAGGCAGCTGTCCTGTTCCCTAGATAGTAGTGTCCATATCAGATGATAATTTCTCCTGTAAACATTAATTGGTCACTTGCTGTAAAGTTTTGTTTTTAAACCCCCATTTTCTTCTCCTTTCATCTCTCCTGGAATTTCTGTCTAAAATGTTCCATGAAATATTCTCATGTTTTTTCCTTCTAGCATGTCTAACCACAATCCTAATCCATAGATTTAATCACAGATAACCAGAGTTATAAATTCATACTCATCTCCACCTTGGCCACGATGACATTATCAGAAAGCCATTAATGGTCTGAAACTAAAAGAAAAGCTCATTAATAAGAGCAAAAGTGTACAAAGGTTAAAAAAAAAAAAAGGAAGTTTTATTAAAAGTATTGATTATGACCTGGGGCACCAGAGACATTGATTTTCTTGCATCCTTCACAAGGAAAAAAAATGTTCAAACCAACATGATATTGATTTATTGTGAAACCTACTCAATAGCCAGCTCAGGAGTAGCAAACCTCAAGAACCATCCCCGTCTAGAATTAATACTTATATAGACACAATTTTTATGTATATATCCATAGCTATAAATACGTATGCACATGTCTGTATACAGACACGTAGATAAGATTAAATTAACTCAGTTAATTTGATTAAGTCTGACCCAAGTCAATATGCACAGTGAAATCTTAGCATTCAGTAGCTGAGTCATAGAACCTCACTACTGGAGAGAGCCCTTGGAGGTCACCTTCTTCTCTTAGCTAAAGCAGGGATCAACCTCTACAACTGAAAGAATCTTGCATGATTTCCAAAAACACAAGGCTGACTATTTAAGAAGTCTGGTCAAGATTGCTTAGCTTAATAAGAATGTCATTACTGTATCTGGAGGACCCGTGCACAAACTGGTTTCCTTTTTTAATGCGATACACTATTAATGAGTATGTCTATAATGTCTATTGAAGTCACTTGGTTCTGAATATCACGAAAGAGAAAAGAAGATCCCCTGCTTAGGCATTTGTAGTTTCAAATTTATCTTTGTGTGATATTGGGTTAGATGAAGGATCCTTAGAAATTACACATGGAGTCTCTTTAGGCCTTTATCACCAGTAAGCCACAAAGGACCAGGATGCCTTCTTGATTCAGAAAAGCCCTGAGGAGTGCTTGGAGCACCTTTTCTGGCAGGAGAGGCATTTCTCCTAAGTATATGCTGTTGGGTATCAGAGAGGGCTAAAGAGCAATGTTGCAGACACAGCTCAGCAAACTCCTGATCTTAGCCTGGAGTTGATAACAAAGTGTGAACTTTGAAGGTATCAAGAGCCCTGCATCTGGAGTCAAAGAAAGGGGCTGTTCAGGTCTGGGCTCTCCCATTTCTGACCTCTGACTTTGGGTGAGTCACGTGCTGGAGGATGGGGAAAGTCCATGTTCTTGTATGTGGGGGGCAGGAAGCACCAGATACATTAAGAAAAGGGAGGGGCTGGGTTAGTTTTAACCTGGGGTGGCAGGTGGAGGGTCTCCTTAGAGGAGGAGGGAGCAAGACAAAGAGAGGCTTCCCACCAGCTGTGCACCCCAACAGCAGCTGGGACTGACATCTGTGCTATTGCTTGTGACCCAGGTGCTAGAGGGTCTTCAGGGAACTGATGTTCCATTCATCTGTGATTGGATTGGTCAGGAGTTCTTATTCATAGGGAGATCCCTAGGGAATTCTCATTGCTATGACTCCATTTCAAAGTGACAATCTCACTAATACAGGAGGGCTGCCTTTGACCAGCCTTAAGGAGATTTACTGACCCCTGACATATGGCACAGAAATAATTGGCTGGGAGGGCAATTTGCCAAACTCTGCCATCAGCAAAAGGCCTATGGCTGCCCAAAATGAAATCAAATCTAAACGCATATATTTATATCTCAGAAACGAGAATCAAAGACTTATGGAATCTTGGAACCATAGGGTTCCGAGATCACTTTGTCTAACACTCCAATTGGAAGTGATGCAAGTTGTTCAAAGTCACCAGTTAACACTAAGTGGCAGAGAAGGTAGTGTGGATCAATGGTTTTGACCACAGACTAGAGCCTAAGGCTGGGAAGTCTTGCTCATATTCCAGATCCCACTACTCTTAGGTAAGGTGCTAAGATTTCCAGGCTAACCATCTCTTTCTGTGTTAAGGATATCTGGAACAAATGAATAGTGACAGTTAGACTCTAACACATAATCAGCCACTTAGGCTCACCAAATCAATTGGCTTGTAGATTTCAGTTGCCACATCAATGAGAAAGGAAAGGAACCAACTTTTGTGCCAAGTTCTGAAACCAGACAGCCAAGTTTGGTGGTGTTATCTAGAAATGGAATGAAGAGAGTCATTGAGAATAAATTCTAAATTCCACTTGGATCAGGATCCGGGTACAGTTTTTTTGAACTTATGTGTGATTGTGAATTTATAATTATTATAACTAATAATATGAATCCATCAGTTTCCTGATCATTGGGTTTCACTGCCTGAAGTTCCTGGTCTCTTTTTGTAAAGAGATGGAGCTTTGGACTGACCAAGTGGGAACTTTCTAGGAAAATTCCTGGACTTGAGATTCAGTAGAACAGCAGCAGCCCTGAGAGCCTTCTGGCGGATGCCAGTCCTGTGTGGAGACTGCCAGCCTTGTCATTCATTAACACATAATTATAGACTTTCGGCATTAGCTGATGCTTGGTGGTTCCCAAAACAACAGTATTTTAAAACAATCGAAAGAGAAATTAATTTAAATAATTAGAACAGGGCCTCTTGAGCGTTCCACATGTGTGCAAGAATTTTTTTCCTGCAGAGATCAGAAAAATATTCATGCACATGACTTTGCTTTTCTTTCAGGAGACACTGATCTTAAGCCAGACTGTCTCAGGACTTAGAAATTAATGATAGGAATTTTATTTTATTTTATTTTGCTTTTAAGAGCCCATATTAGGGACTGGAATGTTTGGAAAGCTAGTACCAGTCTAGAAAGACATTTTAAGTGGTTTTCTAGATGCTGCTGGAATAAAATGAATGTTTACCATGCCCTGGGTTGTTTATCCCCTTCTTCTGCCTTACCAGTCATCTGGGGTCATCACTTTCTCCTTGAACCTCACAATCAGTTGCCAAATCCCATTAATTTCTTCTCTGAAAGATCCTTTGAATCCATCCATTCCAGTAATTACTACTCAAGTTCAGGCTCAGATTACCTAAGTCCTGGATGTGCAGTTTGCTTTTAACAGCTTGGTGGCCTCCCTCCATCTTCTCCCCTGGCACAGGCTAACATCTTAGTCAATCTTTGATTGAACTCCCCTGCTCAAAATCTTTCTAGGGCTTCCCTTTGCCTACTGAATAAAGTCCAAACTCTATTGCCTGGAATTCAAAGTCCTTTACAATCTGGCACTAACAGATTTTTTTCAGCCTTCTTATTTATTGCTCTCCTTTAAGAACCCTCCAGTTTTGGCCAAACTGAGTGGCTTACACTATTTCCCAAACACTTTGCTGCCTGTGTTTTGGCTCATATTGTCTTCCTAGAAAGTTTTCCTTTTCTACTTGTAGAAAGCTTCTCTTTCCTTACAAATTCCAGCTCTGATGGTCTCCACATTACAAAGTCTTCTGCTATCCTGTAGCTGGAAGGGGCTCTCTCTCTCTCTGAATTCTATCTTGTATCATTCATCTGGCACACATTAATACCTCTTTGTGTTGTTTTGAGGCATAACCCAATCCTATGTCTCTCATTAGAGTCTACACTTCTTGAGGACCAGGACTATATCATATGCATCTTTCTATCTCCATAGCATCAGGAACATTTAATGTGCTGAATGAACAAAAGTGGAAATGTAGAGTGATTTATAGGGGAAAAGCAACTCTTAAACCCCAATAATCTGAGTACTTCATCCTTGACTGATTTCTCCCACTCATTTTCTGTGAATCTTTTTCTATTTGGAACTTTTAGGTGGCTGCCATGTCTGTGGGTGAAGTATCTTCCTGAATTCTGGTTGTCATGCTAGTGGAGCAGGAATTGAGCAAGTTCCCAAGAACAGAGAGTAACTCTCTCAAAATTTTGCTTTTGATTAGACTGATACACAGAACAAGAGCACATGAAGATCCGGGGACATGTCTGCCTGCATGTTAACATGGATAAAACCTGTAGTTAACACATGCCTTTCAAACTACATCAAAAATTGGGAAAAATCCACAAGCTATAAGGAAAGAGATAGTAATGGTCTGAAGCTAGAACAGTCTTCCATGTGTTTAGTGATATTAACTCAAAGAGATCTAGGAGCAAAAGTCAATGCTGCCAACAGTGATAAATGTTTCTAAGTTTTATAGATAAGCCCACAAGTGGCGAGCTGGACTGTGTGCTTGCTATCACTGGTCAAAGAAAACTAAGAACTACTTCATGTGCTGGAAGACAAGCAAGTAAGTTTTAATTGACTTAATAAGGGAGCACTTCTATGTGTCCCAAATTGTATACACTTATCCTTTATAGAACAGTGTTAAGATACAAAGTGATAAATGCCCACCCATTTTAGATGAAAACTCTTTGATGCATGCCTTGGTGTCAAGGAATCAAAGTAAACTGAAATAAGGCAGGCAAAGAAGAATTGCCCATCATCCCTACATTTGCTATATGGACCTAGGGCCCAACTCGTTACTGGCTCTCAGAGCAAAGCAGACTCAAAAAATGATTATCGACTCTGTTCCTCATTTCCAAATAACTACCTAAGAAGCTGAATTGTTGGCAAGAAGACGTGACAATTTACTGGTTGAGTGGCAAATGGTGAGTCTTACCAGAAAGAAGTACAGAAAATTACAGTCATGTTTCCTTTCCAGTAGCCAGTCCCACCCATTCAGAGTACCAGATCATTTGAGTGTAGTACAGCTCTGGGCTACATCTCCACAACTAGGGTAAATTCTCTAGACCTACCCTAGGTTCAAATTACTCTGTGGGTCTGCAATCCTAAAGCTATAGTTTACTAGGCCCTACCAACATTTGTTTACTTCTCTATAATTAATCAAAGGACACAATTACCTTAATGCAAAGAAATTTACTGAAATAGCACAGTAAAAAGATTTACCAAATATCCTTCCACCCTCAATAAATTTGGGCTATATGCTTTCCCACAAAAATATAGACCTTAATGGAGTGAACAAGAAGGAAAAATTAGGTGTAAGAGGCCCGCATGTGGTGAACACCCACGGAACTCCCATTGGTAATAAAGGCCTTGGTGTCCTACTTCTTGGTGGGAACCCTGATGGGTTCACTGGTCTGCTCTCTGCCAGGCCCAGTGTTCCTTACAGTTAGCCAGTTTGTAACTTTTAATTTCTCTTGGCTTGTCTCTTTCAAAAGAGACCAGACCTTTTGCCCTAAAACCAGTAAAGGGCCTTTTGGAAGTGTTGGGGCCTCTGATCTCTCAGCTAGGGTCCAGTAGCATTCCATGTCCACATGTTATCCCCTCTCGTTGACTCTCTCTACAAGGAAGGATGCAGTTCAGGAAGGAATATCCTTGAATTCTCTTCTCAGGCTAGATACAAGGAGCATGTACCCTATAGTTAGAGAATTCTATTGGAAGACACCATTGCCAACTGAGGGTAGGATGGGGAAAAGAGGAGAAAATTCCATCCTATTTTATTGTGGCCTTGTAAGAAACTCAATTAAGAGCATCTTCCCTCAAGGTGATTGATTCACTAAAGTGATTTCCTTATTTTTAAACTCTTAATCTTTCCCTTTTGCCTGTTTAAATGAGTGAGCAGAGAAAAGGCACTGGGACAATCCATAGTCAGGGGCAAAACCACTGTCTACCAATCTATGATCATGTTTTCTGACTCTTGGGAAAATGCAAACAAGTCACTCAAAATCAGATGTCCTTAAAAGCTGAAAACAGCTTTTTGTAATTTTATAAAGTATATGAAAGTGCTCAACTGATCCAAACCTGATCAAGCCACTGCTAGATTAGAGACCTACAGTCACACACAAAGAAAAATCCTACAGGGATCTAACTAACTGGGCCAGGCAGCTCCCTGATAGTTAGTCTTTCTCAAGATACGGCATCCTTTAGTAGTTTCCACTGCATTGATAGGAAACAGAAATAATTTCATAGTTCTCATAGGAATAAAGTTTTTCAAATCAATCTAAACTACCTACTCTCAAGATTATTTTATCCCCCAAACAACAAACACTCCAATATTCCATGAAAACAAAGTGATCTCACTTGAATAGGTACCTTCTTCACTGTGCCATACTGTAATCCATTCATGCCTGACTGGCTTGGATAATCCTTGTCTGTGTCCTCTCATAAGTCAATACAAACTTTCTTCTTCCTCAAGTCTATTTTTTAGAGTCTTAGAAATGTGGATTATTCTACTCCCAAAGAATAAACAAATGAAAAGCATTTATTAATGTTTAGGTACTGTGCCTAACTCTGGGGATTTGTATACAAAAAGCAAAGATTCAGTCCTCAAGAATTTATATTCTAAAGAAAGACGTAATCCAGGAGACGTAATACTCAGGAGAGTATTGGCCAGAGAAGGGGCTTTTGGGTTGAGGACTCACGGGATGGTGAAATAGATCTGGAGGATACGACTCACATCCCATTTCCAGAAGCAATGGTAGTACTAAACTGGTTTCTTTTTTTGGAGAGGTAGAAAATGGAAAGTGTGAGAGCAAGGTGGATGACAAAGATGACTGGGTGCAGCTAGATGGAATGGGAAGCAAAGCCTAGTTTGAGACTGGTTACAAATAAACCAGGTGAGTTTGTGCTTTCTTATTTACTCACCAATAAAGACAGCTCACCCCCAGGGCAAGAGTTCCAAAGCTAGGAAAATTAACTCAGATACACATTTACATTCCCACAGATACACATTTCAGATTTCACATATTGACAGCCTGGATCATGTCAGTTTTATTTATTTTTTTTTTCCTGAAATACTATTTCTAACCTCTATGGGCCCATTAGTAGTGTTCCTGTGTTTTCACCAGTGACTGTAATATCTCCAAATTTAGTATCATCTACAAATTTCATTAATATGCTATTTACTCCTTCTTCTTGATCATTTAAAAAAAAATGCTTAATAAGATTCTAGCTAGCACTGACTTCTATGCCACTATGCTACAAGCCTTCTCCTCAACTGAATCATTAGCCTTTTGCATTACTCTATTTATCATCTTTAAACCAAACCAATCTTGGATCTTTCATGGGATTACCCCTAGTCCTTTCACTGAGAGTCATGTATTTATTTCTTTCTACCATTTTTTAACCCTATTAAATTTTTTTCTAAAATTTTATACAATTGTTTATTGCTAATGATAACATAATTTGGCTCTTTATCTTAGTATTTGTTCCTTGTCTTTTCTTTACGAAAGACACATTCTCATTCTCACATATTTGCCCCTTTTCCTGACTCTTTCAGGAAGAATGAGGGGTCAGGGTTATTTTGTGTTGCTCTAAGAACAAGGGGACATCACTTCTTTATTGGAGTCATAGTTAATGAGATATAGGGAAGAGTGTTAAAGATTTGGAGCCTGAGGACTTGGCTTCAAATTCTGACTGTTCCTACTGACTTGTGTGGTCTTGGGGGAATCTTTATACCTCTCAAGGCCTTGGTTTGCTTATCTGTTATATGAAGGGAGGGTGGGCGATATTTTGAAAGTTCTTTATAAATCTAAATTGAGAAAAAGGAACCATCCGTACAAAATATTTATAGCAGTTGTCTTTGTGGCGGCATAGAACTGGAGACAGAAGAGATACCTATCAAATGGAGAATGGCTGAACAAATTGTGGCAATATGAATGTAAATATTATGCTATTGTGGTATAAGAAAATGATGAGCAGGTGATTTCAGAAAAACCTGAAAAGCCTTAGAACAACTGATGAGGAGTGAAGTAAGCAGAACCAGGAGAGTATTACAGACTAAAACAGTATTGCATGATGATCAGCTTTGATAGCTATACAAAGATTTAAGACTATTCTGAAAGACTTATGTGGATGGAAAATGCCATCCACATTCACAGAAAGAACTAAGGAGTCTGAATAGAGATCAAAGCATAGTATTTTCAGTTTTTTTTCTTTCTCGTGATTTCCTTCCCCCTTTTATTCTGATTCTTCTTTTACAAGACTATAGTGAAAATACATTAAATATATTTGTTCATGTATAACCAATATCAAGATTGCTTGCTCTGGGGAAGGGAAGAGCAAGAGGGGAAGATAAAAAAAAAAATCGAGCTCAATTTTATAAAAGTAAATGTTGAAAACTATATATATATATATAATTGAAAAAATACTATTAGATGGGGAAAATAACAAAACCAAAACCAAATCAAATCCAGAGCTCTATGGCTGGCTAGGGTGTTTATTTGGGCCCAGATTAAACTCTCCTTCGTCTCTAAAATCTACTCTGAACACTTCAGCCCCAACAGGGGCTGTTAGAATTCACTGTTAGAGCACCAGTCCTGAAATCAGGAAGACTTAAGTTCAAATCTTGTCTCAGACACTTAACACTTCCTGGCTGTGTGATCCTGGGCAAGTCACTTAACCCCAATTGCCTGCCTCAGCAAAACAAATAAACAAACAAATAAATAAATAAATTTGGAATTCACTGTTTGTAGTACTATGGAGTTAGAGGTATCTAGGTAATGCAGAGGTGGAGTGCTGAACCTGGAGTTTAAAAATGCACCCTCACATATTTACCAGCTGAGTGACTATGGGAAAGTCACTTAACCACTGCCTGCCTCTGTTTTCCCAACCTTAAAAAGAGGGTAATAGTAGCATCTTCCCAGGGCTGCTATGAGGATCAAAAAAAATCTTTGTATTCTGCAAACCTTAGAGTACCATACAAATGCTCATCATTCTAACATTTAATCCTATTGCAAGAACAATGTTGTATGGGAGACTGAATGCCAGACTTGAAACCAGAAGGCCTGTATTAAAATTCTTCCTCCAACACTTGTCAGCTGGGCAACTATGGACTTTTTCTTAAGAGCTGACCCTTACTCGGGAAGAGGGAATCTCTCCCTTTTGGAGCAGCCATGACAGAAGCCTTTACCTGTGCTGGGCATCTGCCCTATCTAGAGGTTCTATACCATGAAGCAGAGACAACTTGTCGGTAAGGCTTTTTCAAACTCAGCTTCTTTTGACCTTCTGTAGACTGGTGACAATTCAATTCTACCCTCTGGAACAACAGGGACTAAATCTCTCTTCTCCTAACCGTGGCAGTGTTTCCCAGAATGGGATAAGAGAATGATCATGTCTCCTTTCCAACTGTTCTTCATCTGAGCTGTTTCAAGATCTTTTCCTCTCCTTGGCTGTTGTCCACCGGATGCTCTCCTTCTAATGGGGAGCTCAGAAATGCACCCAGCATTCCAGCTCCACAGATGTGAGGAGCACGGTGCTTTCCATGATCATGGTTAACTGAACTGCTTCCCTTCCCTTACCCTCTTTCTTGTGATCTAAGGATCATTACCCAGTGAGAAGGATATTCTGTTTAGTAAGTTCTGAGGCTGCTTGTTTCCCATCCTTACTATTGTGCCTGCCTGACTCACAGTCGGTGCTTAATCAATACTGGATGATTGAAGGCAGGAGCCGGGATGGAAAGCTAAACCTCAAGCTTGTTCCCCCTGCACTATCAGACTGATGGGCCATTCTCAGGCCTTGCCTAATGCCTGTTCAGAGGTTCTTCCCTTCCCTGCCCCCCCACCCCACTGGATTTATCTTATCCCATTCTGGGAAACACTGGAGTCCAGTCCACCCTCTTACTGAAGAAGCTTTTTGGAATGTCTTGTACACTTAGAGTGAGTCCTGGATTCCTCAAAAAATCCTGACTGAGGGCACGGCTAAGCCCTTCATCTAAATAACGTGTGCCCTTCTCCTTTATTTGCTGGCGAAGGCACAGTGAACTTCTCTTTCCCACATGGGCTTCACAAGGACAAGGACTGTGTTTAATTCATCTTTGTATCCCCTGCAGTGCCTGGCACTGTCCCTTGCATTCAGTAAATGCTTGCTGCATAAATGAATGAGTGAATAAATGAAAAGATAAAGGAGTGAATGAATAACCATCTATGGCTTGGGCTCTTCAAATAGTCCCATTATGCTTGCTGTCTTGTATCAATGTGGCTGTTGAAATTGTTATACTACTTAAATTCTGGGGATACTCACACTGTATGAACTTGGAAAAAGGGGTGGGGAAGAAAGGGAGAAAAAACTCTGGGGGAGAATATGAGTTGCTATTCCTCCTAGCCTACAACTTGGTTCGAGGACTTTAGGAAATCCTAAACAAGTGTGCTTCTTAAAGAGGTTAAGAAACAAAAAGTTAAAAATATTCAGGAACTAAAAGTACATAAAGAACAATGCTGGTTATACATATAAGCTGACCTGTATGAATTGTAACAGAATAATAATAAAAAAATATGATATGTGACTTATAATGATATAATGAAATCCTGTCCATCCAATTGAACACCTTTCATTGGAGAACCCCAAAAGACCATTAACATGAAGATCATTAGAAACTAGTAAACAACAACAGAGAAATTCAGGGACTCTTGGCCATGCTTAGGGATAAACCCTAGAGTTCTGGCTCCTAGGGAACTGCCCTACAGGTAATCTGAGCTGTTAGAGCCAGAGCTTGGGGAACAGTGTCAAGTGAAACCTGAATGAAGACATTTGGTTTGCACTAGACAAGTATGTTTCATTTTAATAATCTGGAGGCAATCTTTTTTTCCTTTAAATGAAGGAAATTTTTAGCTGTTCAGTTGTCTGAATCAGACTTTTCCACCACACCCCCAAAGATTTTCATCTGGACTGAAAACTTAACATTCCATGTTTCAGCCAAAAGAAAAATTTGCAGCCAAGTTGTAAATCTCTGAAAAAAAAAAGATGTATTTTAGCAACTAATTGAAATGCAGAAGGAACACTCACCAGTCACAAACAGTAATTATCCTCAAAAAGTTAGTAATGTGCCACTTTAATTAAATATCAATTTATAACCATAATTTCAAGAGCTATTGAATTGAAGCAATTGATTATTTAGAGTTTTTAAATGAAATGAATAAATGAATTCTCTAAGAATAATTTAGGCTAATGTGTGTATACATTTATAAACACGTGTAGATGCATGTAATTTTCTACACACATGCCTGCATGGGAGCATAGACATGCTTTGATATCAGAAAGTTTTCAGATTCTTAGAAAGTCTAACTATGGAGCAGTTTCAGCTGTGGAAACCTCTTTGGCACAAGACCCAAGGCATTCTGAAATATCAAGAGTGGAAAAGTTCATTGGATGGATACAAGGCATTAATTCATCTGGTATAAAGGGGAGAGCTTTTTGTGGAACTCTCCAGGGTCTTTCTACAGGAAAAGAGACTTTTAGTCATATTTCTGCTAGCACCTCTATCTATTTAACTGGGGCTTTGTTCACCCTACCAACAAGGCGATACATCTGAAGCCATCATCGTTCCTTCCAATGTATACTCTGAGGAACAATGAATAGAGGAGGCAGCATGGGTCAGTGGAAAGAACACTGGCCAGACGAAATGTGGGATTTAGCTCTAACTCTGTCTCTGTTTCGAGGCAACTTTGATGAAACTATTTAACCTTTTGGGGCCTCAGTTTCCTTACTGTAAGATGCAAAGTTGGTGTAACTGAATGGTTTCCAAGGTCCCCTGAAGATCTAAATTGCTTTACCTTCTTTAATGGTGAGCCCCCAAAACCTTCCTATCTTCCTACCAAACATAAGGCAAAGGGAGGCACTAGTCCAACAATAGCAGGAAGAGTCTATAGTTCATGGCACTGTTCTTACTAAAGCATACCAGGAATGCACATGCTGGTACACCTGAGGTTTCTGTTCTGCTCTCAATCTTGCTGACATATTTAGTGTGTGACTGGAACATTCAAGCTGTAGGATGAAATATTATTACTACTTAGTGTATCAGGTTTTGAGATGGAAGGGATCTCATAAGCCATCGCATTTTTCAGATGAAGAAATGGAGAACTGAGATTGAGGGAGCTTAAGTAACTCACCCAACATCCTGCAGGTACTGATCACCAGAGGCAGGATTTGAACCCAGGTTTTCTGATTTTAGAGTTAGGGCTTTTCCCATAATACCACATTATTCCCATAATGCCCAGAGTTGCTGTGAAGAAGGCACTTTACAAACTACATTGCTATATAAATGCTGATTATTATTATTATTATAACAAAAAATTTACCAATTGAAGGTCTTCTGGCTAGGAAACTCCACTCCCTAGTCCAGCCTTTGATACACTTACTCCAGTGTTCATTTTCAACTCAATCCAACAAGAAGATGGGGTTTCTTGAAGGTATCACTTGATGAGTAGTGTTTACTGCTTCCTGACTAGTGAAAGGCTTTGCCTTTATGGAGGGGGAACATTTTCAAAAATGAAACGTGAGCTGATCATTGAGTTCTAGGCAAAAAGGAGCTTTCTCTTTTAAGTCTCACTTGACAAATTATATTTTTTCCATGAATGCCTAACAAAGACATCTGGAATGAATGACATTGAGTTTTGCCTACATTGTCACCAATCCTTACCAGAAAGAACAGCATTTAGAATTGGTTTGTTTGTGGTATAGACATGATTTGAGAATGATTTGTAATAATATTTTATAGCAACAAAAGTCATTGTGAAGAGATAGTATTATTCATCTACCTACTGAGATTATTTTCCTTTGAGAGCTCATATTTTCTGGTGGGAGGTTCCCATGCTTTGTATCTCTCAGGAACTAAAAAACATGCTGATATTTGGTTTTTCCCATAATCTAACAACTACACCTAGTAGACAGACTACAAGCTTCCCAGAGGGCTCAGGAACATCAAGCCAGATCCTCATTGTTTAATTTTACTGAAATGGCGGAGATTATGGTGAATCTACTGCCTCAAAGGATAAAGTTCCTTGAGGTTAGAGATTACTTCCATCTGACAAGATCTATAGATTACCATACAGAGCAAATAGATGCTTAATATTTTTTGACTGATTTCTAATTAGCCAGCAGTCACCAATCCCTCTTGCCATTCTGTGATTCCTGAGAAAGGCTGTTTCCATGACCACTTTCTTTCTCTTAAGAACTGAAATAAATTCTTGAGATCCTCTCATTCATTCTATAAACATTTATTAACTGCCTATGGTGTGTAAAACATTATGCTAGTCAATGGGAGAGCTACAAATAAAAACAAATAGGATTCTACCCTACTCTTTAAGAGCTTACCATGGCAAATAAGACACAGATAAATAAAATGCAAATAGGAAGATGACAAGAATAGGAGAGGACAAAGTGCTGTTATCACAGACTGTGTTTTGTAAGAACTACAATTCAAACAGTCCAGGCATATGAACAAATGAATAAGTGAATGAAAATAAATTTATTAATCACTTGCTCTATATCAAGCTGTAGAAATTTAAACTTCCTGAATATAAGACTCACTTAATAGCACGATAACTCTAAATTGAAGATTAATAAACCAAAATAAGCCAAAACTCAAATTCTTGAGAATCAGTGAATTTTAGGAGGAAGAGTGCTGAATTTAAGGTAGAAGACTTAAGTTAGAGTCTTAGTACTTACACTTAACTACTATATGCCTGTGGATAAATCATTAACTTCTTGGATTTTAAATTTCCTGATTTTTAAAGCTGAGATAATAATGCCTACCTCACAGAGCTATTGTAGGGAAAGTCCTTTTTAATTATTAAAGTACTATGGCCTTCATTTTTCATTGGAAGGAAATGGGTTGATCTCCTTAAATAAGTACCCATGTGACTAGTCAAACTGCTCAATACTCAAGATTGATAACAAATGGTAAAACAGAATTACCAGCTCTTTCTCCCCCTTTCCCTGGATCCCCATAAAGTTTCTGGTCCTAGCATAGCATGCTAGAACTAAAGTATTGTTCATTGAGTGATGAATAATAGTAGGATGCTTAAGCAACTACTTTGTCATGAGCTTGTGGGCTGAAATGAAACAGGGTGGATAGGACAAATACCTTAAGGCTCCAATGACATGCCATCTTCCATGTTTTAGCTATGAAATTCTCATTGACATACAATCTCATATATTCACAGCTGTGAGCTTCTGGGAACCATAAGCAATGGAGAGTTTGAAGTTAGAATGGCAGGAACTCAACAAAAGCCTCAGCATGCAAATCTGAGTCTAAGCAGAAAACATGGACAGGATCCCTTAACATTCTCAGAGCTAGAAGCTTGGGCTCTCAGACCTTGAGCAAATCTCAAAAAAAAAAGTAAACTGTTTCCTCAACTAGATCTCAAGCATCACTTACATTGAGGCCCACATGCCACTCCCAATAAGTGTCCCCTGTCACATGAAATGGACATCACCAGTCAGGCTGCTTCAATCTACCTCTCAGATTTTACATTTACATTGTTATTATTATTATTTTTAGTTTTACATAGTTTAAGTCATGCTGGATGTGGGGTTAGAATGGAAATGCTAAAGAAAATGATTTTAAATACTCTCCCCTAAGAAAGGATTACTTGGGATATAATTATAAGATATCTAATTCTTTTTTGTTTGTTTGTTTATTTAATTTTTATTTTATTTTATAATTATAACTTTTTTTTTTTACAGTACATATGCATGGGTAATTTTTTACAACATTATCCCTTGCACTTCAGATTTTTTTCCCTTCCTCCCCCAACCCCCTCCCCCAGATGGCAGGCAGTCTTATACATGTTAAATATATTACAATATATTCTAGATACGATATATGTGTGTAGAACCGAATTTCTTGTTGCACAGGAAGAAATGGATTCAGAAGGTAAAAATAACAGTTTACACTCATTTCCCAGTGTTCCTTTTCTGGATGTAGCTGATTCTGTCCATCATTAATCAACTGGAATTGGATTAGCTCTTCTCTATGTTGAAGATATCCACTTCCATCAGAATACATCCTCATACAGTATCATTGTTGAAGTGTATAATGATCTTCTGATTCTGCTTGTTTCACTTAGCATCAGTTAATGTAAGTCTCTCCAAGCCTCTCTGTATTTCTCCTGTTGGTCATTTCTTACAGAACAATAATATTCCATAACATTCATATACCATAATTTACCCAACCATTCTCCAATTGATGGACATCCATTCATTTTCCAGCTTCTAGCCACTATGAAAAGAGCTGCCACAAACATTTTGGCACATACAGGTCTCTTTCCCTTCTTTAGTATTTCCTTGGGATATAAGCCCAGTAGTAGTATGGCTGGGTCAAAGGGTATGCACATTTTGATAACTTTTTGGGCATAATTCCAGATAAGATATCTAATTCAATTCTGGATGCACTGAACTAAGTATTCAGGATGGGGGACAAGAAAGGATTGACTCAACAATTATTGCTAAACATAGTAATGATGATTTTTATGTAGTCCACAGTGTAAGGTTTAAGGCATGAGTACTAATTAGTGTTTTAATAAGTGTATTAACTCTGCCCTGTACTATTCTAGAATACCACAGTAAGGTAAATTAAGGGACATTCTTCTCCCCCCCTCCCATCTTCTTTCATTAGTATTTTAATGGTAGGAGGTGGGGAAAAGCTGATCCATATTCAGGAGAGAGGAGGGGAAAACAATAACAAATTGGCATCTCTTCTGAGAATTGCCCCACAGGCCAAGCATTTTTATGTTCTTAATCATTATTAAATGACTTAACATGACACCCAGAGCCTGGCGAATGATTGCATCCTGACATGAGAACGAATTACAAATGAAATGAAAGATCAAGCCGTATTAGAGGACTGCCTCTGGGAAATGAAAATCTTTAATTCTCTTTTATTATTGACATTTATTTGGCTGCCATGAATAACAACATAGCAAAGAGATTCAGCTCTGCTGGTGCACTGAATAGCTTATCCCAGGGCTCAAAACTGCATTAACATTTATCATGTTTGCTTTTGTAGCTGACACTGCCGCACAGATTCTCGATCCATCTTGTATTTATCATGCAGCACAGATATAGTGCAGCCTCTAATTTAAGTTCATTTTCATATGGTAAGAACAGCAAAGATTAGCAAATGTCCTTCAAATAAGCTCCTGGTTGTAAACATTTCCAAGGGTGGATTAATAGATTTGTTAACAAGATCGGTTTAAAGAATAAAATGAGTGCATGAGGCAAATTCAATTGCTGGATAAGAGTGAAATTTTAAAGGTTTCAGTTTTGGAAAGGACTTGCAAAATCACACTGGAAAAGCTGCTGTTACTGTGGTTTGCCTCATTCAAATATACAAACCCTCTAGAAGAAATGTCTTCATAGAGATCAACCAGAGAACATTTTATTGCCTTCAAAAGAGTTTTCTATAGCTCCTGTGAGATGAGGAGTGTGTGTATGTGGGGGCTGTGGGTGAGTGAGGAAGAAAGGGAAAGAGGAAGTGGGGCTAGCCAGGTGATTTTTTTTTTTTTCAAAACAATATTTATTGAACAACTGGAGTAAGCCACTTGATAAAGGTGGGAAATTTTAGACAGTTCTAGTGGTGAGTTTAGTAAGGACAGATAGCCTTCCACTGTGAATTCTTCCCTTCAACTGCAGAAATCAACAAACTGAAAGGGTTTCTCATTCCTTGCAGTGATAAAAAGAGACCTGGCACCTGGGATTCTGCTTATGCCCTTCTCTTTACATAGAAACACCCTCCTCTCTATCACCTGGCCCTTTACCTCCCACTCATACTGGAAAGCTCAGAAAGAAAAGTCTTACTTCCTCTATTTGTTCCTACACTTAAGCCTTCATTGATCTCTCCCTACACGGAATCCCCAGAGCACTTAAAAATGATTACACTGACTTGCAGAGTTGGAGGAGATCTCCAAGATCTCCAAGGTGATCTAGTTCAAGCAAACTTTGAATCTCATCATACATGTCATCCCCAAGAGCAGATCTTGTTCATTTGTAGCACTCCTTAAAAGAGCCCATTCCATTGTTGTACAGTGCCCATGAATAGGAAAGGTTCTGCTACCTTGTCAACCTTGGTTTTTCCCCAAAAACTTTTAAAAATATATCTTTCACAATTCTAACAGATGTGTGAAAGATCCATCTACATCCAGAGAGAGAACTATGGAGGCTAACTGTGGATCAAGTATTTTCACCTTTTTGTTGTTGTTTGTTTGCTTCTTTTTTTTTTCTCATTTTTTTTCCGCTTTCTTTCACCTTTTGATCTGATTTTTCTTGTGCAGCATGACGAATATGGAAATATGTTTAAAAGAACTGCACGGGTTAAATCTATATTGGATTGCTTGCTGTCTATGGGGAAGGGAAGGGAGAAAAATTTTGGAACACAAGGTTTTGCAAAGATGAATATCGAAAACTATCTTTGCATGTATCTGGAAAAATAAAAAGCTATTTTTAAAAAAGATAATTTTCATAAACAATCATGGTAACTAGCTCAGGAAGGACATGGTTTATGATCCACAATAAATAGTATACAACAATTTTCAAACTCCACTTCAAAAACTACTAAAACCATAAAGTCACTCTAAAATGCAATGAAAATTTTTTGTTCTATCTTTTAAATGAGGAAAACTAAAAGTGAGAGTGGACATTTTCACATTTAGTATATGTTGTTTAACAAGTTTTCATAAACTTACCTGGACTCTGAATCAATGAAATGAAAACGGCTTACTTAATTCTTACTTGGAAAAAAAGATCCTCAATATAAAACAAAGGAAGTGGAACTCTTTTGAGGGAGGTCATGTCAGAGCAACTGTTGCAGACCAGACTGGTCTTCCATATAATCTGGGGGTATGCACTGTTCCTTTAGTTACTGCTCCTAGTCCCTGCCCCTGAGGGTTAACCACAAATGAAACAATTTTCAAATACCTGAAGAGAGTCACCTTATTCTAGCCACCTCCACAAATTCTGTTTGCTAAATCAAGTATCTTCATATCTTTCCACTAATTCTCATATGGCATAGTTTGACAAGGACCCACCTTCATTGTCTTGGCTGCCCTCCCATCTGTCAATACTGATACTAAAGTCTGGCATCTATAAACAGAAATGATACTCCCAAATGGTCTGATCAAAGCAGATTAGTAAGATTACTTTCTCCTTTACTTTTGGGGAGGAAAAAATTTAAAATTAAAATTTATTTTTTAAAGGTACAACAAGTTATTTTCTTTCTTTCCCACCCCAATTTAAAAAAAAAAAAAAAGAAGAAGAAGAAAAAACACCCTTGTAAACATACATGCATAGTTTAACAAAACAAATTCCAACATTGGATATATGGTCTAAGCAACCTATGTCTCATTCTGTACCCTAAGTCTGGGTGAATGTAATTTAGCTTTTCTTTATAAATGTGTCTTATATTCTTTATAATTTTGTTTTGCAAGTTTATATTATATTACAGACAATAAACATTCCTTTGATGAGTGTTCCTGCGTCCAATGTGTTCCCTCCCTAACTAGACTGAAGGTTCCTTGAGGGAAGGGACCACTTGCTCTATTATCATCTATAATAATGGGTGGACAGCACAGGACTTGGAATTTGAAAGCCCTGAGTTAAAATCCTGCTTTAGACACTGACCAGTTGGGTGATGTCTGGCAAATGATCTTGTCTACCTTCGTTTCCTAATTTATGAATTTGGAGATAATAATGCCTTCTACCTAGGGTTTTTGTAAGATCAAATAAGATAATATTTGGAAAGTTCTTTGTAAAGCATAAAGCACTATCAAAATGCTTGCTATTCTTATTAATCCAGATGCTTAATAAAATGCAAATGAAAGAGAAGAGCCACCATACTGACACCATTACTATTCACTGGCTGATACTTTAACAATGACCATCAAACTGGCGAAAGTACCTCTTTTAACTTTTCCACAAAAGGTTGTGAAACAAAGTGGAGGAAAAGTACAAAGGAGAATTTTGATTCTAAAGTATCAAGCCTGGAAATTCACTCAATTCTGGATTTCACTCCTTCATTTTCTCAAAAGCTCAAACTTACCACAGGAAAGAAGCAACAACTGCTTTACCAGGAAAGAGTGTTTCCAGTTCTCAGCAAAGACATTTAGATGGATGAAAAAAATCACACATCAGTAAAATGGAAATAAATCACAGTTTTAGGATTGGCCCTGCAAATATAACGTAGAAGTCTCCTACATTTTAGTAAGACACACCTTTGGAAAAGAAATCTTTGCTTCTGAAAAACAGAAGGCAAGATCTATTTATTAAATTAAAAAAATTACTTTGAATATATGATGAAAGAATAAAAATTTGTGGCAAGTGATAAAGACGTGATTAATGTCTATAACATGGTATCTATCACACGGCGCCCATATGTGCGTGTACCTGTGGCCATTATTGTGTCATTTTTCCCTTGGGTGAAGATTACAGTTCGCTGCCTTTTCAAGTTCACCTTTGGCAGGGCTTGTGCCTTCCGGGCTATCTCTTTAATTTCTTCAGTCTATTAATAGAAATGAAAAGAAAATTCTTATAATTGGTATAGTAGAATAAAACTTTATTATTAACAAATCAAGGATTTTGCTGCTTATAAGGAGAGTAAAATAGATTGGGCATCTATTAATTTGATTTGCAAAGGGGGAAATATTTTATTCTTTCAAAGGTTATTGTAATATAATGAAACTATTGACGTTAATTTTGGAAATAATGTTGTAATTAAATCAAATGCTCTAATACAAAGCTGAAATAATAGTAATCAAATAAAGAAATGTCTTTTCTTCAGGGTTTCTACTATAGATAGTCCTGCCCTTTCCTCCCAATGAAGTAAATGTAGCTCAGAAGCTCCAGAGCCTTTTGCCCACTCCTAACTCCTTCCCCATCCCAGTAGAGGAATCCTTTTCCAATTTCAGGGGAGTGATTTTACGTTTTATCATCATTCAGTATGAGGAAACTGAAGTACAAAACTAACATGTTTTAGAAGAGGAAGGGACCAAAGTTAGAAGGACAACAGGAATAAAGGGGAAAAGCCATTTGAAAATAATATTTGCTTATTCACGTGAGTTTATCATCTCCCTCTCCCAGTCCCACTGCCTCATTTGAACAACAAAAAATAAAGTACTAAAGGTAGATGACCAGGAATGAGTAAAGTAGGCAAAATGGGCAAGTTTTCTTTGGATAACAGCCTTCTAATTAGTCTCCAAGACATACTTTATACAGCTGTCACACTGACCATGCTACTCCTTTGCTCAAAAAGCTTCAGTGGCCTGGCTCCCTGTTGCCACTAAGATAAAATTCACCCTCACTGGTTTGTCCTTTAAAGCCCTTCCCAATCTGGCTTCGGCCTTTCTCTGTGGACATTGTGCACAGCCTCACTCTACATTCAAGGGAAATGACCTCCTTGCTGTTACAAGTACATGATACTTTACTCACAGGCAATCTTCCATTCTTAGAATACATTCCCTATTCACCTGGGTGTATCAGAATCCCTAACTTCCTTCACAGTTAGGCCCAAACATGGCCTTGGACAAGATCTTCTCAGTCTCTAGTGTCTTCTCCACCCCCACCTCCCATCTTACTTTATATTTGCTTTGGATTTATTTTTTATTTGAAGAAGTATGGCTTAATGGTTAGAGAACTAGCCTTGGAGTTGGGAGGACCTAGAGAAGTCACTGACTATCTCAGTGCCTCAGGCAATGTTTTAAGAAGTGTGGATTGAAAAGCAGGTTCAGATCTGCCTGGAAACTTCATCACCAAGAATACTCCATCTCCTAGGGAATCACAAGGCTGGGGAATCTTCCGAATGACCCATTGTCCCCATTTTACAGATAAGGAAACTGAGGCAAATAGAGGTTAAGGGATAGGCCTAAGTGTCTGAGACAGGATTGGAACTCAGGTCTTCTGGACTCCAGCCCCAGTGCCCAGCATGAAGTAGGCACTTAATGTTGTTGTGGATCATTCTTTCTGTTGGAAGAGGACCAGTACCATTGAAGGCAGAAGGAAGTCTTAGATGAAACACTGTCTACTGAAATGGAAGCAGGTGGAAGTGCTGTGTGAGAACGCACTATTCTGGGTGGGTTAGCGAGGGGCTGCGGGAGTGGGCCCACCCCAGCTTCACTTCCACTCACTGTCTAGGAGCAGATCTCAGCCTCCTCTAAGCTAGGAATAGCCCTGGTCTCAGCACTGTGAAGGAGGGGAAAGTCATTTCCAGTCATTTTAAGTCTTAAGGGAACTTAGAGGAGTTCATTTCATTTGTTCAACAAATAATGATTATACACCTAATAATAATTAATAATAATAACAATAATAATAATAATAAATACTATTTACATGGTACTTTAAGGTTTACAAAGGGGCTTTACAGATACTATCTAATTTTATCTTCACAGCAACTCTCAAAGGTAAGTGGTCCTTATATGACAGATGAGGAAACAGAGAGGTTGAGTGATTTGTCCAGAGTCATATAGCTAGCATCCGAAGTCCTATTGAACTCCATTCTTCTTGACTCTAGGTCCTATGCTCTACTTACTGTACCCCTTAGCCGTCTAGAAATGAACAGAGCACTTAAGCCAAGTGCTGGGAAAGAAAAACTAAAATTCACTATCTGTTCTCAGGAGCTTTATAATCAAATATCTATAAAGAGCTTAAAAGCATCCAAATCATTTCCCCCCGCCCCCCCCCCCCAACAACCTTGTGAAGTAGAAGATACAAATCTTATTTTCACCATTGACAGATGAGGGAGTGACCCGTCTATGATATGGTCAGAGAGCTAGAAAATGCAATCAGGGGGCAGCTAGGTGGTGCAGTGGATAGAACAACAGTCAGGAGAATGTGAGTTCAAATCTAGCCTCCAACACACAACATTTCCTAGCTGTGTGACCCTGGGCAAGTCAGTTAACCCCAAATGCCCTCAGAAAAAAACAAAAGCAAAAACAAAAACTAACAAAAAAAAAAAGAAAATGCAGTCAAGTTTTGAACTTGGGTCTATGGAACTCATTTCATTTGAGTTATAGTAAAGGATTCTGAACAAAGTTGGATAAAAGTATTACATGGCTAGAAGTCCATTTGTGGTCTGCTCCCCTCACTGCAGATAAGCTACTATGCAAAGATTCACACACAGCTTTCTGCTGTTTTATATTTAGAGACATTTAGAAACATGCTTAACATTTGTCAGTCAGTCATTCTTGGGCCTATCAATGTCAACATAGACATGTGCCTGACTCATATTCCTCACAATGAAGCTACAGAATACTTCCTCTAGCTCCCACTTAACTGAGAATAAAAACAAAACAAAGCAATCATCACTTATGCTCATGTAAAAAGTCTTTATAAAATCAGAGAGCATTGTTAAAGGGTCTCTTCAGTCTTATCTCCTCCAGGTTAAATCCTAAGTCATTGACTATTTCCTCACCTCACTGTTTTGCAGACTTTTACCTAATTGCAAAACTTCCTTAAACTTTCCCCAATTTCTCCAATTCTAGGCACCTAAACTCTACAGAGAAAAGGGTCTCTCACAGCTGGTGTTGAGAATTGGCCTATGAAATGTATATTACAGAAGGAATTTAGCCATCTTTGAAACACTCTACTTCCACCTTTTTCTCTTAAGGTGAAGTACTACCCAGCTGATTCTTGTCTAGCTTGTGACCAGCCATGAATTTTAATTTTATGGTTTTAATCCTAAGAAGTCATTCATTGTCTTGTTCTTATGAAGTTGGCCTCTCTCCATGGACCCATACCCCAAGTGCCTTTGCCTGCACAATTTCCTAAGTAGCAGGGTTCTTTGGATTGTTAGATAGTTCTCCAATTAATCGGGATCATTATGAAGTCTAATATATTCTTTCAAGATGCTGATATGCATTTTATGTCCTTTTCCTCTTATTATTTTGGTCACAGATCCAGAAGCTTAATATCACTGTGCTGAAGACTAACTTTCTTTTTTTTAAAATTAAAGCTTTTTATTTACAAAACATATACAATTTTTCAACATTGCAAAACCTTGTGTTGCAAATTTTCCTCTCCTTCCTCCCATCCCCTAGATGTCAGATAATCTAATACATGTTAAATATATTAAGATACATGTTAAATCCAATATGTGCATATATATTTATACAATTATCTTGCTGCACAAGAAAAATTGGATCAAAAAGGAAAAGAAAAACTGAGAAAGAAAACAAAATGTGAGCAAACAACAGAAAGAGTGAAAATACTTATGTTGTGATCCACACTCAGTTCCCATAGTCCTGTCTCTGGGTATAGATAAGCTCTCTTAATCACAAGATCATTGGTACTGGTTTGAATCATTTCATTGCTGCAAAAAAGCATCAGAACTGATCATCGTATAATCTTGTTGCCATGTACAATGTTCTCCTGGTAGAATGCTATTTTGATGTTCCTCAAATGCTGTCTCAATTGATCATAATAATACTTAGTGTTTTCCAAGGAAATGGGAATCTACTTCAGAGAAACACACATTCTCTTCCTCTCTTCTGAATTGAATAGCTCCTTCTTTACATTAGGAAAATTGGCCTAAGAATCCAATATTCCGGTCTTCCAGCAGGACTGGGCTGTTGTTCTGTTAAGGAATATGGGAGCAGAACCGGGAATGAGAATGGGGTAACTGAAACTTCCAGGGAAATAATATTCTGTGGATTTAAATGAGTTTGGAAGAATTTATTCCATCTTTCTTTAGGCATAAAATCACTCTGTGTGGTCATTCATTTTCTGTTCTTTGTAGGGGATCTTCTGAAGGCCACGATACCTCTCTTAGGTATACTTGAAGATTCCTTGTATTACAGCTTTTTTTGGGCTCTCTCTCTGGCTTTTCTTTTTCTCCCCCTCCTTTTTTTTTCCTGAGGCAATTGGGGGTAAGTGACTTGCCCAGAGTCACACAGTTAGGAAGTGTTAAGTATCATAGGTCACACTTGAACTCAGGTCCTCCTGACTTCAGAGCTGGTGATAACCACTGTACCACCTAGCTATCTCGATCTCTGACTACAGTCAGAAAGAAGAATGGGAAGATATCTGGTCAGAAAGACTCGAGGCTGTTTATGAAAATATGCTCCATAGAGCCACAAAGTATATTACTATGGCTTTCAGAACCACTGCCACTAACCAAGACAGACTGACTTGGCTCAGAGTAAGAGAAAACAAACTGTCTAGCAAAGAAAGTCTGACCTCTCAATCATTCAGCACATGCTCTGTTTCACAGACAATGATCATAAATAAAGTACTTAGGTATTGGAATTTTTGTGGGCTTTTCCCCTTCTTTCATTTTATTTAAAACAATTTTTAATAAAGATTTTAAGGACTTTTATAAATATAGCATACTTTTAAACTGCCCAATTTTATTTGATCTAAGTACTAAAAATATGAATCTTTAACTATTACATCTTCAAAATAAGATATGTTTTAAAAATCATTCCCATTTGAACCGAGTTTCTAGAATAATAAAAGGCCTTATGAAACTTTACCTCCAAGAATTGTCATTTTAAATTCTTAGCAGGGCTGTCATTTAAATCAGGTACCAAGCAATTTCCCATCACTTCCATAAAAATGTCCTCTCTTTTCTGCTTTTTGCTCTGCCCAGCTCTAGATAAGATTGAACTCCTCCTCCAGTGCTCTGCTCATTGAATCTTTTTTTTTTTTTTTTTTTTTTACTGTAAGTTACTGAGTCAATTTTAAAAATTGAAGATTTTTTTTTTTTAAAAGAAGCTTTTTCCAAATTTACAAAGATGCTAAGTAGAATGTCAGGAACAATTACATGTTCTGATGATTAAACAGTGATTTTTTTTTTTTTTTAAATTTCAGTGATTCTCTCAGCAGATAGATCAGTGACAGCCAAACTCAGTAGCTTTGGGATTCAATTGGGACAATTCTTGGTGAATACAAATTATAATTGAAGAGGAGGATACAGAGACCGTGGTACTGAAAAGGATAAATGCTTTCCTTCTCTTTTTTTTTTTTTTTTTTTGAGCCTACAAGTTACATTATTTTACTCTCTACCAAAATTCAGAGGAAAAAGGAAGGAGGGTTTAGACAGAGTCCTCAGAATCCCAAAAGGCTTTAGATCCATAATATAGTCTCATAGGTTTAAGACTGTTTATTTTAAAAGGCATTTGCTTGTTTGTTTCTCAGCAATACCGAGCCCTTAAGCTAATGCTTCCATGTTATTGCTTGCTGGACATGGTCTTATGAAATCAAGGAGCTCCTCCCACATGTAGTTAAAATGTTGTTAATGAAATGGCTAATTGAGGTGCTTGTGGCCCATATTTACACAACTCAGCTTTTTGCAAATCCAGGAAGGGAAATAGAAGACTGCCACTGATAATGCTGTAAATTTGTCAATCTTATACATCACTGTCAGCACAATTGACAGGTCAGTTTTTGCCCCTTAAGAGCTAATCAAGTAAAGAATTGTAATCACTGTGCACTTTGCTAGATACTGTAATCAAATATGGCAGAAGTAAGGTGACCACATTGGCACTCTAAGTACTAATGGAAAAGCTGATGTGATGGTGGTTAGCAGACAACAGCAAGAGCAGTATGTCACTAAAGCTGAATTTAAACCAGGCACATCCAGAATTGGAGCTCAAGAGGGCAATAAAAATATAAAATGGGCAAGCTTAATAAACTATTTCCTCTTTTTTATTGTCTAGCTACTTTGGGATCATACTTATTTACTACGCTACACATTATATTTCTAAGCATCTATAAAAGGTGTTTTATTTGACAGAACAAATCCAACATACATTTTAAAAAACACAAGATATAACAGAAAAGGAGTCCAATAGAAACTAGAGATCTATATTCCACAAGCTCTGAGCTATTAAAGATTTCTGATGTATGCAGCAACCTAGGACATCTATTTTTAATATGACAATTTTTCATCATCATTACCATCATCTCAACTTTTAAAAAATATATCAGGATTATTTGTATTCTTATGATCTAAACATTTATCTACTCAGATGAACATTCTCCGGCTTCATTAATCTTGCAGGTCTCTTAGTGGCTTGAGAAATTACAAAGTGAAACAAAAATATGAAGAAAAATGAGTGAATGCTCATCCCTTTCAAGGAGAATAGCCTGAAACAAATATTCAGACACCTACTCAATGAGCACCAGAGTTCTCACAAGCAAGCTTCCTGGCGCCAGGATGTAGGATTTGGAAGCACAATTCCTCTGGGTGTTCTCCAGGGTGCTAATGTGTGACCTTTTGAATCTAAGTGACTACTCACACTCCAAGCCTCATCATCCTCATCTGTGAAGAGCCCCGGTTGGCTTGTTAAGTGTGGAGACCCAGGTGAAATGCATGCTTCCTTAGAGTACTTTGTAGTAATGAAAAGAATTAGCCATTTCTATCTTTCCATATCAAGACCACCACAAATCCACCCACCTTGTTCTGAGAGGCTCAAATTGGGCTAAGCTCCTATCACTCCATCATTCTCTGTTGGCCTCTTTGGGTGGTGGGGACATTAGGGGAGGGTTTGTGTATGTTTCTCTACTCTCCCCCCACAGCTCAGATTTAAACAAGTTCTTTATTATTTAACATTTGGGCTGAATGGCATACTAAGCGATTGTACAGAACACAGAATTACACATAGACCTGCCCACTCAATCTGACAGTCAGAATGGATTTCCTCCCCCCCAGTTAACCTGGCTTCAAATTAGGAGCTGTGTTTTCCAACATCATATTGTGAGGCTATATTCCGTAGCTAATCATTTGGCAATGACTGCAATCTGATTGGAGTCAATAACGACCCCACAGAACCTCTTGAAGGAATATCTCGTCAAGATTAAAAACTCACAGGCAAGTGGAATTGGGGCTCCTACATCATTCCCAAGCACCAGTGTGTACTTGAGTTAATCTATGACTGAGGTGGTGCCAGTAATCCTATTTCTGTATATTCTATATTATGTAACCCCCACCCTTCCCCCAAACAGCCAGTTTATGTAAGTGGGGATTTAAATTAATCAGTTCTTAACAACTTTAAACACAAACTTTCTGAAATTAATTTACATAATGATAATGCATATGTGGCAGGGTTGAAGTTATTTAAACAGCGTCCTCTTCCACGCTTTAGTCTTGCCCCGCCACCACTGCAGCCTCGGATCTTCATGGAGTGTAATGCAGCTAATGAGGTAGCTTTTTAACTGAGCCAACTGACAGGCCCCATATCTGCAGAGGCAGCTTGAAATCGTGCCCAACCTCTTGGCTTCCCAAGAGGCTTTTCAAAATTCAATAAATAACATCTGTAGGCGATGTTGGGTGCAGACCTAGCAGAGTGCGTCATAACACTGTGCTGGCAGAACAAAGAAACCATGACGACTGCCAGGTTTCCATGGCAACGGCGGTGCAGCTCGGGGAGTATAATAGCACATCAATCACTGTCCAAAAGAACTTCATTATCAGCAAGAAAAAACCTTTAGGATCTGTTTAGTGTGCAATTGTGGGTTAACTCACCTCGAAGCCTTGCTCTCTAGCAAAAGTGGCGGCTTCCTGAAAAAAAAAAAAAAAAAAAAGGAACAGTTAATTATAAAGTGCTAGATAATGAAGAAATAACCCATGCTGAAGTGCGTCCAAGCCATTTTCCTTTGACACAATTATCTCCATGTACCCAGAGAGTGCCATTTTGATGCTGGTATTGAAAAGATTCCCTCTCTTTCCCACCCTCCTCCCCACCCTAAGGCAACACAAGCGCCATGGACTTCACAAGTTCAAATGAAGAAGATGCAGGACGTGTTTTCACATGGACACCACACTCAGTGCAGGTGATCTGACCTCGGTAAGGGAAGACAACCACTTCATACTGAGAAGCAGACTGACAACTATACCTTTAATCACAAACAGCACCATCACAGTCTTACTAGGTGACCTCTGATGTCCAGAAGTTAAACGAAAAATAACCTTAGGTCTCATGGGTTTAAAAAAATATATATTAATGCTAATGGTACAATTTAAGGGACATTATTAAAAAGTAATGCTTTAATACAGGTGAAAGTAATATAACAAATAGCAGAAACACTACCAAGCAGTCAACCTCCTTTTCTTTTTATTACTGATCAAACCTGTTTGTTTCATGCCCATATTTTAAAATCCAAGGCTGATAAAAAATGGTGGCAATTTCACTTCCCAATCTGCTTCCCTCTTTAATATGAAAAAATATTGCAGACAACTGTCAAGAGCCTTTACATCTTAACTTACATTCCTCCAAATTATCTCTGCCAAGAGATATTAATAGAAGGATGGGCTTTGAGCCTAACAGGGTAGTGAAAAGATCCAATGCGACTGAAATAACTGCTTCTTCAAGCCATGTAAGGGAGAAAGGAGAGACTGGGTGTAGACCACCACTTTCAGTACTACCTATGTGTTAGATAACACATAGCCAAACTTCAAGTGGGAGGGAACGTATGCATGCGCCCCCTCCCCCAGCAGAACCATACAGCCTGGATCTGGAGGGCCATTTTGAGAATTCAGAAAGGGCAAAATGGATGATTACAGCTGAACTCGAAAGTTAATAAAAAGTGATACGCTGAAAAGCACAACTCCTCAGGCTGCTTGCTAGAGAAACATGAAGTTGACCAGGTTAGCCTGAGCTGATGTTGACTGCCTCCCCTCCCCCATCCAAAAAAATTGAATCATGGCCTTGACAAGTGGGTCCAGGCAAGGTTGGCCACTTGGACAATTTATTTACAAAAGCATTCCTTCTTGTACATCACACAGTCAATGACACTCGCTGGCCTAGCTGTCAAGGAAGAGGGTAAGGATCAAGCTCTCTCAATGCCATGTTTTCCCAAGCTGCCATGTGATTAGCTAAGCTCATTCTCATATAAAAAGACAACTTGAAAGGCCCCATTAGAACTATTTATTTACATAGAACTTCATTATGGGCATGGAAGACTTCCAGAGGACTGAGACACAAGGGTAAGAGGGGGAATTAGGAGAGTTAGGAGGGCGATAAAACTGTAGTAAAATACAAAAGCAAATCAACAAGAAAGGATCACACAAAATTACACAAGGGTCACACAAAATCAGATGAACTAAGACCATTTGTACCATAGCATCACCCTTTTCTATTACAACTCATTTGCAGCTTGTTTAGCTATTGCTAAGCTAGGATAACAGCAACAGCAAAGGATTCTAAGGAAGAGTGATCCAAATATATTTTTCACTGGGGAAGGGGAGTATTTTAAAAAGGCTAATTCAATTTTCTCTCTCAGAGTCCCCTAAAATGGCAAGGACTACGGACCTGACATCAGAATGGCTAAGCACTAGTTCTGTGCCTTCAAAAGGCTTTATCTTTGGATTTCCTCCCACCTTCCTCTGATCATCACTCTGTTAGAGAAGACAGCTGGCTCCTCTCTCAGTAGACTTTCCTATAGCTAACTCTGATTTGAAGGGAAGTAACAACATTTATTTTATTTTTCCCTTTCAATCAAATTCAATTCTGGGACAGTTTAGCATAATGAAGATTTTAAGCAGAATTCTAATCTTTGGGCACTGAAAGCCAAAGAGTATTGGAGGGGTGTGGGGGGTATGATTCTGGGTAAAGAGGTGAGAGAGGTTCCCAACATTAGCAGCACCTCCAAGAGAATTCGCCAGATCATAATAAAGAGGTCTTTCCAGTGTCTTTTCATAGTAAAAGTGAGAAAAGGAGACAAGCGGTCCCCATCTGTGCTGCCCGGGGCACCACAGACTGAGTTTCCCTTATCTAATAAAGCAGTCAGAGCGAAACCCAACCTTAGAGTGGCCGTGACATGTGGAGAATAGCTGAGGTTAGTAGAGGGAAGCAGGGCGGCTCCTAATGGAGGTGATTATCCATGTGATAATCATTATATTTACAGGGTTTCCATTTTGGATCTGACATTAAAAAAAAAAAAATCACAAAGGAGGAGGGATTAAGGAAATAAACAAGCTCCCCAGAAGCTTTGGCACTCCCCTGGGAGAGCAGCAGCTCCATCCATGCATGACATATGACAGCAGCTAAGCCGAGCAGGCCAGGAAAAGAGAATTTCGGAGAGGGATGGATTTCACATTCATCCCCTTTCCATTTTGAAAACTTTCCCTTTGATTTCTTCGCTCTCTCTCTCAGGCAGGTCACATTTTGGGAATCAGCTCCCATTGTCATTTAGGCTCCAATACAGTATCATTTGGGGTATCAAAGAGCACTATCCCCATACTATGTCTTTCACAATAACAGAGATATTTTTTTTCCTTTCTGGAATTGACTGTTGTGAATAAAATGACATATAATTAATGCCTCAGACCCTCATCTATACCATACTATTTAGGACTTACACATCACAATAGGTTTGCTGCCTCTGAGATCAAGCTGAAAAAAACAATGGGGAGCGAACAACAAAGCTTCTAACAGCCAAAGTGAGGTAGTTGTTGGGGTTGTTTTCTTAAAGGGGATGTCTGAAAATTTATAGTAAATGAAAATTGTGTGTGCACACTTATATAGAAAGCTATTTCGACAGGATTAGTATGCCACTACTAAATGAAACACACTTCTTTTTAAAGACTAACACTACAGTTTACAGGGAAAAGGAGATACTTTCATTACACAAACACACCCACACAAACACATGGGGATGTGTATATGCGTGTGTGTGTGTATATATATTTGTAAAAAGATCTTTCATTAGTATAAAATGGAAGAAAACCAAAGCTCTTTATTTTTATGTGCATTTCATGTAATACTCCAACATTTGTTTCTAAAAACAGCACTACCTCTGATGTAGAAGGGGCTCATACCAAAAACTGTTCAATATTTTAGCTCTGGACTATGAATAAGACTCAATGCAAATGGTCATTTTTTTTTTAAATTAGGTAACAGCAGAGATGAGGCATAGAGTAGTGGATAGAAAACTAGACTGACTAGAGAAGCCCTGGGTTCGAGAGCAGCCCCTGGCCCCTGCGGCCTGTATGAACTCCTGCCACAGACTCTACATTGCAGAGAAAGTGCTGATGATAGGCTTTGGCAAAGGAAGCCCTTCCTCCTAGTGAAAGCAATTCAAACCCCTTCAAAGAATAATGGTCTGTGGTCTGATAGGGACCTGCTCGTGGCCATGCCCGCCTGGCAGTGTGGGTTGAGAGCAGGAATACAAACTGCCACAAAAGCATTCCTTCTTTGGGGGAATCAGGTTGAGACCTATAATAATCTAAATTCCTGAATTTTGGCTTCTAGGGTCACAGACTTAGAAATGAAAGGAATCTTAAAGATCATTAAATCCAAGTGAGCAAACTGAAGGAGAGAGGACCATCCAGCTAATAGGAGACTGAGAAGGGACTCTCTCGACATTGTGCCACCTAGCTGCAATTCACCAATTTCACTGAGGACTGCAGGACATATGAGAATAAAGAAGACAGGATCTCTGACAGAAAGCAGCTTACAAGAAAGTAAATTAAGGGGACAAGATGTGGAGAAAATTCCAGACTCCTAGAATATAGTCCATCTGATGTTTTTTTTAGAAATATCTTTCTAGGGGGCAACTAGGTGGTGCAGTGGATAGAGCACCGGCCTTGAACTCAGGAGGACCCAAGTTCAAATATGGTCTCAGACACTTAACACTTCCTAGCTGTGTGACCCTGGGCAAGTCACTTAACCCCAGCCTCAAAAAAAAAAAAAAAAAAAAAAAAGAAAAAAAAAAAAGAAAGAAAGAAAGAAAAAATAAATATCTCTTTAGAAAATTCAGATCACATTAGTGGGAGTAAAGATTTAAATTTCCCAAAAAACACCAAGGAACATATACACATTAACAGTGAGTGTAGGGTCTGCATAAAACTCAAAGTAAGACAAGCTGCCAGCAGCTGCTACAACTTCAGTGTATATATACTATGCTCCAAATGCCCAAGTTCAGAAATGGAGAGAATGAACAGTCTTGAATGCCAAAAACTTCCTGACTATTAAGAATATATACAATGACTGGTGGTTCTTATTCTCTGAGAACAATGAAGAGACTGGGGTTTAACCTTCAGGACAATAAGTACTGTCCATTTCCTGAAAGGAGGAAAATAATGATGATGATGATAACTATTACTACTACTATTATCCTTCACCACCACCACCACCACCACCACCACATGAGTTACACATTTTAAAACTCACATGGAAGACAAGACTATGTGAAACCATCACTACTACTACTACTACTACTACTACTACTACTACTACTACTACTACTACTACTACTACTACTACTACTACTACTACTACTACTACTTCTACTACTACTACAACAATTATTAATTTATGGGTGAGACCTTGGAATAGATGAATGATCATCAGAGATTTCCTAGGTTTTAAACTCTAAAAATGTATCTCCCTTTCAATCAACCCCAGGTTTTCAACAGGTGTTGGGTATATTTTCTACCAAATCAGTTCTTTTTGTACTTGGACTTTGTTTTTGTATTCAAGTCAGAAAATAAATCTAAGATCCTAGGTATTGGGAATGATTCCAAAACTATTCCTCAAAGACCTGACTCAGAAATCAAGTATTTTTTCTCCTTTTCAGAATTTTTCCATGCTTCCCATTACATAGTAAACAGAGAATACCACCTCTCAGAGACTGCAGCCAAGGTCAATCTAATTTGAGTAATCAGTCTCCTTTTTCTCTTTAAGCTTACTGCACCTGTGTTTCATATCTTCTATGAACTAAATTATGGATTTGAGGACCTTATTTGTAAAGTCCCTCTGACAGGCCATATTTTTGTTTGCAAAAACAAAGAGATTATGTCAGTAAAGTTATTCCATTTTTATTATGTCAAAAACTATGTGAAAGCAAGTTTCACATAGATAATCCTTACTTTAAGACTATCAACTCTAAGGGTAACTTAAGAGTTTGATTGTCCTTCCTATTCTTTATGCTTTTGGATTGTTTGATTGATTGATGATTAACACTCATCTCTTCCACAGAAATTTTGTTCATTAGGATATATTTCCCCTTGGAGCTAAGCCTTTTTAGTTTGATTTGGCAACAAGTTCAGTTTGAAGTACAACATACTGTGGCTCTTAAATTCAAACAAAAGGATTTGTGGTTTCAATTGAATCCTCCAGAATAAGAGAAATCACTGGCTCCAAGTCTAATGTCATTATAAACAAGTTAAGCAACACTTGCAGCAATGATATACCTTTAGGTCATTTTGAAATTTTATGTTAAAGAGAACTATCTATTATTACTTTCTCTCCATCAAATTACCTCCATCCATTGATCTATACACCATAATGAAAAAATATGTTGCTTACACTTTAACATATTTTCTCATTCTGGACTTTACAGTTGGGATGAACTTTTGTTCTGCAAAATACCACTTAATTTATTCACTTTCTAGTAGGAAGAAATCAATGACATTTCTTTTATTTTTCTAAGGAGAAAATTTAATTTAAAAATCAGATAAAATAAACAAAGACCAGAGCAAACTCATGAAGAAAAAACGAATTCAGGAAAATCCTTTAACAATTTCAGGTAATAAAAAGAAAAGTTTGTACTACATTTTTCAATGTTTATAATCAAGAGCTTTTTGGAGGTTTGTATCTCGCACTATGACATTTACTATCACATTTCTTGTCTAAGAGATGCCAAAGAAAAATATTATTTAACATTTATTGAGTGCCAAAACTGTGTTCAGTGATGTATAGACATAAAGACAGCAGTGTAAATAAAGTAGATTTGCAGTAAAAAGTATAAAGATAGACAAGACTCAAAGCCAAAAAGTGAGGTTAGGTCTTATAGAATACTTAATATCTTATCATTTTTAAAAAAAACTTTTCACATTTGATGAAGTGGAAGAGGAATGAGATATTAGAGAAAATACATTTGATAGACTACAGACTACAGACTAAAAGACAATGCTGATTTTGATTATATCCAATCTAACTTCTCTGGGAAACACAGAGTACATAAAGAAGAAGAATTTTGTCTTTGGATTTCAGTTGCAAAGAAAGGAAGAGATCTCTCTGGATCTGTTTTATTTATTTATTTTTACCTTGGTCAAATTTGCAAACTTTTTAACTCAGAAAACAACAGATACAAGGATGAATGTTGTCACTGAAGGACATTGAATTTCTAGAGATGATCACTTATGTAACCAGGTTACAATTGTTATCACCCAGAAAGTAGTACACAAAGGGAACAAACAGAACTTGCTTCCCATGGGTCACATTAAAAATAAGACTTTTAAGATCTGCTAAAACAACAGCAATATAAATCAAGTCCACACAAATCTGTTACTTGTAATAAGTCTGAAACCATCACACCCAGTATAAAAAATCTATTAACTTGGTTTTTAAGAAATTCAAGTTGATTAGATGTCTGGAACAACTTGAAGCATACACTATTTTTAGAGACACTCTGAATCAAGGCTACTGATCTGGACCTTAAATTTTTTCTATCTTTAGTTATAAAAATGAAATCATTATCAGCTGTGGTCGTTGATTAAAGTTCACTCAATTGGGACCCATTTTGTTTCTGAATATCCTTAAGAAAAGTAGCAGTGTATAGTAGAAATGGATCTAGAGGCACCTAGGATCTTCATTAATGTCAATGATAAAGGGGAGAATTCTGAAAGAGAATGATGCTTATAGAAATTATAACAAAACTAAGATTTTTAAAAGGGTAGGTGATCATCACTATTCTTTGGTATGGTTCTAGAAATGCTAGCTATTGCAATGATGAGATATAATACATATTATATTTATATACCACACACACACACACACACACACACATATATATACACACACATATATATATATATATATATATATATAAAATCTTTTTTTCTAAGCAACAAAATCCAACAAAATAAAAAATAAACAAAGAAATTCCACTAAAAAGGCCCAGAACACAGAAATTATCTGTGAGGCCATCTAGCAACATCACATAGGGATTATTCTCTACACAACAAACATTTTCTGCAGGGAAAAAAAAAGACAAATAATTAAAAAGATATTAATTGCTCATGGTCAGGCTGTGCTAATGTAATAAAAATGACAATACAGTTAAACTAATTTATAGATTTAATGTAATACAATTAAATTACCAAAATCTTACTTATACAATTAAATGAAATAATAAAGTCACTTGGAGGAACAGAAGGTCAATCACAAAGGAAATATAAGAAAGAAGTGAGAAGAAAAAGAGAGGGTAGTGAGCAGTCTCATATCTTAAATTATATAACCAAGACATAATGATAAAAAATTATCTGATGCTGGTTTAAAAACTGAAAAATTGATCAGTAGAACAGAAAAAAAATTAAAAGAATTCAAATATATTATCAAAATATATGATAAAACCAGCCACTAACTATTGAGATAAAGCCTCATTATCAGACAAAAACTGCTGAAGAAAAATGGAAAGCAATCAGTAAGGAATTAGGTTTAACTCAACATCTTACAAAACATACTATAATAAAATCCAAATGGGTATAATCACTTAAGTATAAAAGATCTTATCATAAATAGGAGAGGGAAACAGAAAGAAATACTATTCATAACTATAAATATGGAAGACTTATTGGTCAAAGAAAGAATAGAAGGAATTATAGGATAGAAAATAGATAACTGGAAAGTTTTTATACAAACAAAATCAATACAATCAAAAATTAGAAGAGAAATAGATGGGGAAAAATCTTTGCAGAAAATTTTTTTCCAAGCAATATTTGATATTAAAACACACACACACACACACACACACACACACACCAAGAGCCATTTCCCAATAGAGATATGGTCAAGGAAAATTTTCAAATAAGGGAACAGGAAGTTTTCAAACATCAAGCTATGAAAAAGCCCTATGGAAAAAAAAATTCCAAATAGGAATAAGAGGAATATAAATTTACACAATTCTGAGGGTCTACATCTTAAAATGAGATTAGCAAAAATAAAAAAAAAAACAGATGACAATTGTTGGGGGAGTTATGGAAGGACAGGCACACTTGATGTACTGTTGGTTAAATTATGAATCAATTAAACTATATTGGAAACAATTTCACTGCATGCCTTTTGACCCAGTGATACCACTCATAGGCATATACTCAATGGAATTAAAAAACAGAGAGGCTGGATTTCTAGGTATGAAAATACATAGTGTTTTTTTTTTTTGTTTTTTTTTTTTTTTGTTGTTGTTGTTGTTATAACAAAGAACTAGAAACAAGACAGATACCCATTCATTGGAGGAAGGCAGGATGAAAAACTTATATAGAGTATCACAGAGTATCATGGTGCATTGAGAAACGACAAAAGGACAACTTATGAGAATCCTGGGCAGATGTAATAGGACCAGAGGATTATAAACTTGGAGGTGGAACCAATCTTAGAGGCAAATGACTCCAAGCCTCTCGTTTAACAGAGTAGGAGAGACAGATCAAGAAGTCCTCTTTAGATATTTTATTATAACCTTTGAATCTCAATCTCCTGATTGCAAGGGCATTATACCATATTCCTCTTTAGTATGAATTGTGAACACTGTGAGCACAGTGAAGTAGAACCAGAAAAAAAAATGTGATAATTACAGTATTAAGAATTCTGATAAATGAAATTACAAAGGAGTACTCAAATGATGAAGGATAAAGTATATTCTTCACTAATCGGAAGAGGGGGAACTTAAAATGTTATAGGACAGGGACAAAATATGGAGAAGAATAGGGAGATAGTAACAATTAAAAAAATTAGGAAAAGAAAAAAAAAAAGGAAGAATGTTAAAGAAGCACATATCTAGCACTCATTTCTTAGCCAGTCTCAGATTGTTTTAATGATTATCATTTTGTAATACAGTTTGAAATTTGGCATTAGTAGGCCATTTTCCTTCACATTTTTTCCCATTAATTCCATTTAATTCTTGACCTTTATTTTCCCAGATGAATTGTTATTATTTTTCTAGTTCTATAAAGTATCTTTTGATAGTTTGATTGGTATGACACTGAAGAATTAATTTAGGTAGAATTGTCCTGCTTCTCTACATATAGAAGTACCACTTGGCCCTTTAGGGAATTGAGTGGAGAGGTATAGTTAGGCTGGGAACTGGAGATGTACTTTCAATGGAAAAAATTTGTTCAGTAATCCTTTTCACTACTCATCATGCCTTCTGAAATCAATTATCAATGAGTCCTGCTATGCTACTATACTGTGGTGGTGGTGATTATCCAAAGCAGAAAATAAAACAATCCCTTCCAGGGGTTTCTAATAGGAGCTACTAATATTTCATACTTTATGGCAAATCATTTTACAACAGTATGTTGCCTTATAAGGTTTCTAGAGTCATTTTTACAAATGAGTTCTGGCTCTTCAATTATCTTACAGTCTCTAGCCAGAAAGTAACCATGCCTGATCCACGTTTCCATCCATCTCCAGAATTCCACAATTGGAGCACTCAGCATGGTTGACTGGCTGATCCTTCCTTCTCTTAAGTTGGGCTCACGTGATCATCTGTTTGATAATATCTTCTAGAATTTTACTAGAAATAGAATTCAATTTAAATTTTTTATTGTTTACAGAATCTACCCTTAGTTATAAACGGCAAAAAAAAAAAGTCACATTTTCTCCCTGCCCTTCACATTCATTGCCAGACTTAGTTCACTGTAGATTTCTATATCCCTGGAATTCTATTTATCTTCAGCAATTCAACTTCACTTCTGCCTTTGATATATCTCTTAACTATCTAAGTTTGTTGATGATTTCCTTATGCACATATATTAGCCTTTTCAGAGAATTCTCTTTTTTCCTTTTTACTAAAATAATTTGTACTTGCATCTTTAGAACTCTGTGTTCCTTTCGGGCCAATATCCCCTTGCACACAGAATCATATTTGTCCTCTTACAATGGTTGAGACTGACTCATCTCACACCCAGAATGTATTTCTGCGAGGGCTCTACAATTTTTTCCTTCATTGTCAACAAGTTTGTTGGAGAATGATGGTCCTTGATCCAAAGGTTCCTGTCATTTCTATTTTACAACAATCTCATCCTTGTTGACTGTAATCAGGGCAGAAAAGCATTTCTCCTCATCTTTTCCTCCAACAATATTGAAGGATGAAATTTTCTTTAAATTAAGTCATGAAAGTAGTCTCTATTCTAATTTTGGCAAACAAAGGATCTGAGTATTTCCTGATAATTAAAAGTTCCCCACAATTGCATCTTTATGCTTTTGTACACGGCTAGATAGATAGAATATTGGGCCTGGAGTCAGAAAGAGCTGAGTTCAAATCCAGTCTCAGATATTTTCTATCTGTATGATCCTTATCTGTTTCCGTAAATGTGAAATGAGTATAAGAATAGCATGTACCTCTCAAGGTTATTATGAGACTGAGATGAAATAATAGTTGTAAAATTCTTTGCAAAACTTAAATATAAATGCTTGTTATAGTTAGCATTTTGTGCCAGGTTTGTGACCTGTTTCCCAAACTCTTTACCTGATTCCAATCCTTCCATCCATGTCGTCCTCCTTTTGCTACTGTATTGTTTTGTTTGTCCCATTTTCCACATTTTCTCCCATATCACAATGCTACACATAATACTACTCTATCTCTCACTTTATCTGTTTTCTTCCTACTGAATAAGATACAAAGTCTTCCAGAAGAAAAATTCTACAAAATCTTTGTGATACTTAAAAGGCCAAATTTGTATCTGTATTAAGATGTATTAAGATCTCTACTTAGCTCTTTTTATGATACATATTTTTTGCATTTGTATATAGACAGCTGGAGCAATCGGGTTTTATTGCTATTCTTATTCTTTGTTGTAGCTGGCACTGCCTCTGGTACTGAGTTTGTCAAATCTATATGGGGATTTTTTTCCTTCTTTTTCTTGCCTTTTCAAATGCTTTTAATTAGGTTTGCAAAACTCTAGGAAAATATGATTATGGCATTTCTTAGGAAACAGAAGCTTTGGGGAAAAGGATCATTATGAAGTTAGCCCCCAAGTTCTGGCATTTGTATCCTCAAAGTATGTCAGTCAGTCCAGTTGCATTTACTGAGTACTTACTCTAATATGACAGGCATTGTGCTAAGTACTGGGTTACAAAGCGAAACAAAACATGATTTTTATTTTCAAGGACTTCCTATTCAAACAGGGGAAACACCGTGGAACTAACTATGTACACATAAGATAGAGACAATGTAAACAGAGGCTAATCTTAGTGAGGAGGGAGGAGCAGTGGAATTGAGGGCCAGGAAAGTCTTCCTGCAGAAGATGGGACTTGAACTAACCTTGGAGAAAGCCTGGAAGTATAGAGGGAGAGCATATGTGTGTGGGAGAAAGCCAGTGCAAATGCATGGAGTTGGGGGTCACAAGGAGACCAGTGCAGCTGGATTAAGTAAGTGTAAATGGGGAGGAGGAAGGTACAAGAAGACTTGAAAGATAAGAAGGAGGCTGTTGTTATTATGATATTTCTTCAAATCACAGGTGAACAACCTAGGGGGGTGGTCCTTCCTAAAATGCACTGACCCATCACTGCCAAAAAACCTGAAACCAGAAGGTAGAAAATGGAAGTGCTCTCTCTCTTGTTCAGTCCTCTCCAGGCTGTACTTCCAATTCTCTCGGACTTTTTCTATAATGCTCCAGAACCTTGCTTAAAGGTGCTGGACACACTACATCTATGGACTTCTTCTCACACATGGCCTCTCTCTCCAATTGGTTGATTCTTCCTAGGAGGCCCAAATCAGTCATGTCTTCCTTCCTCTCCATGCTGCACAACTGACTCTCAAACTTTCTCTGCCATTTCCCTGTACAGAACCTTCATCCTTCCTCCCCCCATCCTTACTTTTCTGCTTCCGTTTATGCGATGTTTTTCCATATCAAAATGTAAGCTCCTTGAGGGCAAGAACTATTTTTCTTTTTTATCTGTATTTGAGTTGCATTTCCAACTCTTAGCACAGTGTCTGGCATATATGTTTATAGATACCTGGTTAAGATACAGAAGTCAAAGAAGACTCTGAGAAACATGGGCTTAACTAGTGGGAAAAGACTAATTCAAAAGGAGAAAGAGCCAGAATTAATATATAGGCAGGTAATAAATGTTCAAAGAATGAATAAATTAATATTTACACATTATGGCAAGTGCCCTCTTTATATAAGGCTCTTTAGGAAAAAAATACTATTCTCTTGGTCCTCCCATTTCCTTATGAACAACATGCTGTGGAGCTAACTGAGAAAGAGAGTCAGTCACACAGCAAAGCACAGAATTTTAACAAAAGGCATTGGGAAATAGTAAGGTCAAATATGAAATTAGAAATGAACAGATATCTATATTAGAAATCTCCATGAGAAAGCTGAAAAAAGAAAGAACAAAGTCTAAGAAAAAGAAAGCATCTAAAGGCTAATGTTTGGGCAACTTCAACAAAATTACAAAATAGCAGTGATCAAAAGAATGAAATGACTTCTTTTGTAAAACGGAAGTAATCTGGAAGCAGCTAAATATCCTAGATAGTTAGAAGAGGTCTCATGGCTTTAGACTGTCTGACTTTACAAACAGGGCTAATCAGTATGATATCTAAATGGCCATCTAGCTGGCATAAAGAATTGTTGAGACAGCAATGACACAAACCAGTCAAAGTTACTTGTCCTAATATCTACTTGTATTCTCTTTGATAGCTGATTAACACTTATTAATCACCAACAGTGTGCTCAGTACTACATACAACCCAACACAGGTATCAATCACAGAAACTAGGTATCTAATTTTAATAAAATGTATAAATAGTATGATAAAAGAATAAAAGCAAACTGTCAATTCTTATGTTGCAGTGGAATGTTATTATACCTAGAACAGCTTTTAAATGGATTGAAGAGTAGAGCTCTTTTCATTATAAAGAGATTGTAGCTGAAATGGGGATATAGAAAACAATGGAATTTGAACTATGCTTAGGGAAGACAGATTTCAGTTCAATTAAATTTCACTTTCATTTCAATTCATCCAATTTTCATTTATTAAATGACTACTATGCACTAGTACCATGACAGACATTGGGGCTACAAGAACAAAATAGTCCTTGCCTTCAAGAAACTTAATTATTTTGAGGGTTATAAAGCATCTATATAAATAATTAAAAGTAATTAAAAGAAGTTCAGTGCCCTCCAGGGAACTAGGAAAAACCTGCAAACAATGAAAGAGGAGGTGATAAGTGAGCTGCGGTTGAAGGAAGTTCAGGATTCTCTTTGGAGAAGGGGGCAGCAAATTCTAGAAATAAGGACTACTTGTGCAAAGAAACAGAGATAAAAGATGCAATATTTGTGGCTAGTTATAAATATCTTTAATGCCTGTATAGATATATATATTTTCTACTGTGTTTCTTAAATCAAAATCTCCTCCACTGTACAACTCCAACTACTCATTTCTGCAAGTTTTCTTGGGTATATGAATTCCCTTAATTTCTTTCTGATAAAATACAACCTTATTAACAAAAACCCCAGAAATTCAATGATTTTCCAATATCTAAAGAATAAAGTTCAAACTTTTTGGTCTAGTATTTAAGGTCCTCTACTATTTAAGAGTTCAGAAGTGTTTTTTATAATTTCCCTGATAGCAACAAACAGAGCCACTTACTTTTTAGTTTACTAAACTTACTGTTTACTAAACACACCCTTATCTTTGCCTTTGCATTTGAAATATACTTCTTTATTTTCCATTTCTCTGACTGTCTAAACTGCACATTTTTTCAAGATCCTGTCAATACTGCTGCTATTATTTCTCACTCTAGCTGAAAGGGTCCTCAAAATCCTTTGAACTGTTTCAGCAGCATCCTCTCATTCTGTCAATAGATGTCTATTAAGCTAGTAAGTGTAAGGAGTTAGCAGGATAAAAACAAAAATGAACCGGTTTCCACCTCCCAATAGTTACCTTCTATTAGGTTCATGACACTTAATTATTCAATATCTTATATGATAATGAATATACATTTTAACCTCTTTTAGATTATAAGTTTTTTCAAGGGGTAAGGATAAGCTACTTATTTATTTTCCTATTTTACAAACCATTATAACAAGTAGGAAGGTGTTCAGGAAAATTTTACTTAATGAACAAGAAGAGCATTCAGACAGGTTTTGTACCCAGTTTTACGCTCCTCGGCATAGCACCAACTTCTCTGTCCCCAGCATTCTCTTGTTAGGGTGGATGACTTGGAAGGTCTCTTCTGTTCTAAATCGCTGATCCTATGATCCCTATGAAGTTCAAGGCTTACCTCCCAGGTGGCTCTTCCTATATCTTCTTCAATATTATATCACTTATTGAGTTTTACCTATGCTCTAATAAGAAACTTCACAGACCAAGCTTCTTTCTTTGTACTGTTAGGGCTTTGTACAATTAAAGGTTTCCTAGATTGGTTTTTAGGACTCAGTCATTTAACAAATTCTTTTTTGGCTGTCTGCCTTATAATATACATTAGGGCCTGTACTGTCAGGAAGACATGTCAAGTGATCTGTAATCTCAGTGATGCTGACACTATTTACAATGACTCAGCTCGTAATCTATCCATGCTTTCCCATCTTGTGTGATTCCTATTCATACTGTTTCAATTATACTGAACTGAGAGTATACCCAATGAGCTGGGGGCCTTTCTTTCATCTCTTTTTTCCCTTTAACATTCCAACTTGTCATTTATTTTAATATTCTTTTATTTTTAAATTTTGAATCCTATTTTCTCCTTCTGTACCATCTTTCACTCACTTACTAAGAAGGCAAGTAATATATCAATTATACATGTGAGGGAGCGGCTAGGTGGTGCAGTGGATAGAGCACCAGCCTTGAATTCAGGAGGACCCGAGTTCAAATTTGGTCTCAGACACTTTACACTTCCTAGCTGTGTGACCCTGGGCAAGTCACTTAACCCCAGCCTCAAAAAAAAAGGGGGGGGGGAATTATACATGTGAAATCATGCAATATGATGAGGTCTGGGTACCAATACCCAGTTTGAGATAAACATGCGATAAATTCACAAAGGCCATTTCTTTTGACAAAAAAGGCTTACTTAGGAGAAGAGGTTATAAACAAAAATAAGTGGTAAAATAGGCACCAAAAGTGGCAAATATGAAAGAGTTAGAAAAGCATAAAAATAGAAAGGAAAGGAATTTAAAAGAATCAAGTAAAAGAATATGCCATGAGGTCTGGGTATGCCATTGACTGGCAGGTTGGATGCACAGAGGAGTGCAGATGAAATGCAACTGGCAGACTAGGTCCCAAACCTGTCTAAAGCTATATTAATCAATATCTCAAAAGTTGTTTAAAGATGCACAGAGGTTTGAGGGATAGACAAGAGAGTTCCATTCTCACAATAACTCATAATCACTCTGGTTTTATCTGATAAGAGCCAGTTAAGGCTTCTTCCTGATAGAGGAAGATAGTAAGTTTACATCATAATACATATTTCCATATTAACTCTATTTCCAAAAAACAAAAACAAACAAACAAAAAGAAAGAAGAAAAAATTAAGGAGGTGCTAGGAATATTTTTGTACAAATAGGTCCTTTTCTTTTCCCTTTGATTTCTTTGGTATACAGACCTAGAAGTCATATTGCTGGGTCAAGGAGTATGCACAGTTTTAGAACCTCTTGAGCATAGTTCCAAATTGTTCTTCAGAATATTTGGACTAGTCTACCACCCCACCAGTAGTTCATTAGCATACCTATTTTACCATCATTCCTTTCAACATTTCAATAGGTATAAAGTATTGTTTTAATTTGGATAGCAGAATGAAATGAGAAAGCTGCTTGAGCTCTCTTAGTTTCCCATGAAATCAAGCCTCTGAACAGTCGACAGAATGAGACCACTCTCCTGCTTAAGATAGATTGCAAGGACTTCAAGAAAAGTCAGTCTCACTGGGATGAAAGGGGTGTTAATCCAGCTCAGACAGAGTTTGTGAAACCCAGAGAGAAGGTCTTAATCACAGTAGATTTGCAACTGAGACCCTCAGCCCTGGCTCAATAGCAGGGTAGACCAGTAGGGTGGCCTCCAGTTCAAGCTTGAAAGGCAAGTTCTGGGAAATCAATCTGCTTCCTGGAAAGAACAGGTAAAGCTACCCCTTATTGTGAGCAAAAAGCCAAACATAGGGGGCCCCTGTGCTCAAAGCCAAAGCTCAGAGCTGTTTGGGAAGCTTGGGACAGCATCCACTGTGTCCCAGAATCAGTTTGACCACAAAAACAAACAAACAAACAAACAAACAAACAAACAAACAAATAAATAAACAAGGGAAAGTAAACAAGCAAGAAACAGAAAAGAAGTTTGACCACAAAAAGCTACTATGATGACAGGGAACACCAAAACACCAACTCATATGAGGACAAAATGTTCACAGAGAAAATCTCAGAGAATGATATGAATTAGCCTCAACCTAAAAGAGACTTCTTGGAAGTGATCATAAAAGCTTTTAAAAGGCAAATAAGAGAAGTAGAAAAAACAAATGAGAAAAGGAACAAGAAGCATGCAAGAGCGAATCAACAGCTGGAAAAGGAAGGAAAAAATTGACCAAAGAAAACAATTCTTTAAAAAATACCATAGGCCAAATGCAGAATTATTTTAATTTGTATTTCTCTAATAAAAAATAATTTAAATATTTTTATATGACTATAGTTTTGATTTCTTCTTCTGCAACCTGCTTGTTTAAATCATTTGACCATCAAAGGACATGAACAGACAATTTTCAGATGATAAAATTGAAACTATTTCCATTTATATGAAAGAGTGTTCCAAATCACTATTGATGAGAGAAATGCAAATTCTGAGATACCACTACACACCTGTCAGATTGGGTAAGATGACAGGAACAAATAATGATGAATGTTGGAGGGGATGTGGGAAAACTGGGACACTGATGCATTGTTAGTGGAGTTGTGAAAGAATCCAACCATTCTGGAGAGCAATCTGGAATTATGCCCCAAAAGTCATCAAACTGTGCATACCCTTTGATCCAGCAGTATTACTACTGGGCTTATATCCCAAGGAAATACTAAAGAAGGGACCTGTATGTGCCAAAATGTTTGTGGCAGCCCTTTTTGTAGTGGCTAGAAACTGGAAAATGAATGGATGCCCATCAATTGGAGAATGGTTGGGTAAATTATGGTATATGAATGTTAAGGAATATTATTGTTCTGTAAGAAATGACCAACAGGATGAATACAGAGAGGCTTGGAAAGACTTACATGAACTGATGCTGAGTGAAACGAGCAGAACTAGGAGATCATTATACACTTCAACAACAATACTATATGAGGATGTATTCTGATGGAAGTGGATATCTTCAACATAGAGAAGAGCTAATCCAATTCCAATTGATCAATGATGGACAGAATCAGCTACACCCTGAAAAGAAACACTGGGAAATGAGTGTAAACTGTGAACTTTTTTTGTTTTTCTCCCCAGGTTATTTTTACCTTCTGAATCCGATTCTTCCTTTGCAACAACAACAGCAGCAAAATTCGGTTCTGCACATATATATTGTACCTAGGATATACTATAACATATTTAATATGTATGAGAATGCCTGCCATCTAGGAAAGGGGGTGGAGGGAAGGAGGGGAAAAATTCGGGACAGAAGAAAGTACAAGGGATAATGTAAAAAATTACCTATATATGTACTGTCAAAAAAAATGTTATAATTATAAAATTAAAAAAAATCATTTGACTATTTATTAATGGGGGATGGCTCTAATTTTATAAACCTGACTCAGTCCCATACAGTATGTATTTGAGAAATGAAGTCTTTAACACAGAGACTTATTTAAAAATTTTAAAATATTACTTTATTGCCTATAGTACTTTGTAGTATAATGTAGTTTCCATAATTACCTCTTTAAATTAAATCTATTTTTGCTTTGGCTTTGTCTGATACTGTGATTGCTACTATTGACTTTTAAAATTTTAATTCTGCTGAAGCATATTAGATTCTACTTGGCTTCTTATCTCATTTAGGAATTTAAACAGCTTATTGAGTCCCTTATTATTACTCTTCCATGTTTTACTTTTTATGCTTCTTCTGAGTCATATATAAATATCAAACTTTCTATTCAGCTGGATTCCCCCTCCCCCCCACATTAGGGATGCTTGAAAAGTTTTCTATTTCTTCAAATATCCTTTTGTTTTTTCCTCCTGAAGGATTACACAATTTTACTGGATAGGTGATTTACAATTGTAATCTTAGCTCCTCTATCTTCTGGAATACCATACTACAAGCCTTCTATTTCTTTAATATGGAAACTATCTTGTGTGATTCTGACTGTGGACACAAAATATTTGAACTGTTTCCTTCTAGCTGATTAAAGTATTTTGTCTTTGATCTGGAAATTCTAGAATTTGGCTAAAATATTTCTGATAGTTTTCATTTTGGGATCTCTTTTAGAAGGTGATTAATGGATTCTTTCAATTCCTATTTTATCCTCTGTATTTAAAATATCAGGGAAGTTTTCACTGATAATTTGACATATGTTGTCTAGGATGTTTTTTTTTAATCATGGCTTTCAGATAGTACAATTCTTTTTTGATTGAGATATTTACATTTTCTTCTACTTTTAAAAAATTCATTTGAGTTTTATTATTTCTGGATTTCTCATGTAGTCATTAGCTTTCACTTGTCCAATTTTAATTTTTAAGGAATTATCATGTTCAGTGAGATTTTTAACCTCCTTTTCCATTTGGCCAATAGGGTTTTTTAAGGTAATATTTTCTTCAGTATTTCTTTTTGGTATCTCTTTTACCAAGCTGTTAATTCTTATTCTTTGTCTTTCTGTATGTGTGCATGTGTATATGTGTAGGTATATAATATATATGCACGTATGTATGTATATGTATCAGTCTTATTTCTTTTCCCATTTTTCCTCTACCACTTTCATCACTTTAACTCTTCTAGGAATTGTTGCTGGGTTTGACTCCAATTCACTTTTTACTTTGACCTTTTTTCTTTACATTATTGTCTTTTGAGTTTATGCCTCGATCTTTCCTACCCCATAGTAGCTTTTCATAGTCATCAAATTCTTCCTCTTATTATTTGCTCATTTTTCCAGGCTATATATTTTTTTTTTTTACTTAGGATTTTATATTAGAATTGGGCTTGGGCTCTACTCACCAAGAACTTGGGGGAGAGGGCACTCTTCCAAAATTCAGGCTTTTCTTGTGCTTCTGTTTTCTTCTTCTTCTTTTTTTTAAATAATTATAACTTTTTATTGACTATATATGCATGGGTAATTTTTTACAACATTATCCCTTGTACTCACTTTTGTTCTGATTTCTCCCTTCCCTCCCTCCATCCTCTCCCTTAGATAGCAAGCAGTCTTATACATGTTAAATATGTTATAGTATATCCTAGATAAAATATATGTGTGCAGAACCGAACAGTTCTCTTATTGCACAGGAAGAATTGGATTCAGAAGATAAAAATAACCTGGAAAAAAACCCCAAAATACAAACGGTTTCCACTCATTTCCTATGTTCCTTCTCTGGGTGTAGCTGCTTCTGTCCATCATTGATCAATTGGAACTGAATTAGATCTTCTCTTTGTTGAAGATATCCACTTCCATCAGAATATATCCTCATACAATATTGTTGTTGAAGTGGATAATGATCTCCTGATTCTGCTCATTTCACTCAGCATCAGTTCATGTAAGTCTCTCCAAGCCTCTCTGTATTCAGCCTGCTGGTCATTTCTTACAGAGCAATAATATTCCATAACATTCATAAACCACAATTTACTCAGCCATTCTCTAATTGATGGGCATCCATTTTCCAGTTTCTAGCCACTACAAAAAGGGCTGCCACAAACACTTTGTTATGCTTCTGTTTTCAAAGCTAGTTCTAAGGATCTTTAAGCTTTGGGTGCTTTTAAAGTGTTGTGAACCTGGGAGAGATATGACCACTGCTGTCTTGGTCTTTACTGTAATCTTTATCCAAGTCCCCTGCAGCTACAAGTACAAGCACTCTACTTTGGTACTATGACCATAATCTTTGTTCCTTTCTAAATGACCCCTACATTTTGCCCTTTTAATGGGACCAGAACATCTCTTGGCTGAGAGTTCCCAAAAATGCTGCTCCTGCAGCCATTGTTTCTGCTGTGTGTGGCATCCAGATGGACTTCCAACTCAGTGCTATGAACTCTCCTGCCAACCTCAAGTTTTATTAGGGCTGAGAAATGTCTCACCCTTATTTTATTTATTTTTTTGGTTCTATTGTCCCCAATTTTGATTTGAGGTATTATTTTAAAGTTGCTTGAAAAGGAGTCTTGAGAAGTTTGACTTTATGGTTCCCCTAATCCCCCATCTTGCTTTCTGTCCTTCCTTCCTTTGATCTCTTGTCACTACATGAATGCCAGTGATGTGTCAGGACTATTTACAACTCCTAAACTGAAAGATTACAATTTAACAGAAAATTTAGACTAAGTGTGATCTGTTCCTTCAAGATATTTTTGTGATCCCTGTTTGGGTCTGTGATTGTCTAATCACAAGCTTGGTACAGTCATTTCTGAGAGGAATAACATTAATTAAATTTTAAAAAGCATGCAAATAATCAGTATAACAATTTTCCTACAAAAATATTTTGCACTGAATTTGTTTTATAATGGTGTTTCCACAGATGTGTGCAGAATGGACATTGCTCACAAATACTGAATTTTAAAGAGGACATATGGCATCATGAGAAGAGTAAGAGCCAAAAGATTTGAAGAAGCAGTGATAGCAGAAAAACTGTCTTATGAAAGGAGAATGATAAACAAATGAGCCTCAACTCATATGTAGACTTGATGAGTTACCAATAGTATACTCATGACTACTTTACTTTACTGACACACAATTTAATAAATAAAATTACAGTGAATAGCAGATTAATGTAAGATGAAAGAAACTTGTACTATACTTGTGTATCTTAAAATTGCCTCTTAAAAATTTTTCCATAAATAAATGTAATTACACATAGAAACAACTAACTAAATGTTTTAGCTACTAGCTAAAATCACAATGTCACTTTGTAAGGACTCAGAATAAGAAAGATACATAAGGAACATAATTTATTGTCATCATCAACATTATATAAAATTAGATCTGTTGCTCCATTAGTGGACCTCAGGATCCATTGCTCTACCAATGAACCTGCCAGAGAGAACTGGAAGGTTAAATGATTTCACAAGGGTCACACAGCTAGTATATATTTAAGATCAGAAATTAAGCTAAGGAGACCAAATCCTGAGGCCAGCTCTCTATTCACTAGACCTTGTTGTCTCCATTTAAAAAGTTATCAATGTTATTATGGTAAAGCTTATATTGCATGTAGATTTTTATCTTATCACAATGCGAATGGTTAGGATCCTCGCCTCCCCCCACCCCATTTTGCTTGATTTTTTTTTTATTAGTACTTCTGAGAGTTTAGGTTTTATGATAAAAGTTACCATTAAAATTCTTTACCCTTTTTCTACAGAATACATGTCTTCACATTACCATAGATTATAACATGGCTGTTAACTCACGTTAAAATTTATTTTTCTTCCATAAAAGAGAGGGAAAAATTTCACAAGAAGTAGTATGGTATCAAGTCAACAGTAAGCATTTATTAAGCCTTTACTATGATGCCAGGCACCATGCTAAACAAGGAAAAACAAAGAAAGGCAAAAGATTGCTCCTGCCCAAGAAGTTGATAATCTAATAAAAAAGACAATATACCAAAAGGTTTGAGTGGTATAAGACTGTTAGATCAGGAATAAGGGGAATGCAGGTAATAGTCCTCTTTTCCTCACTGATTAGTGAGCTACATAACTTATATTACAGGTGTTCAATATTATACCTGACTAGCTCCATTTTCACTGTGACAAACTAGAAACCCATAATATTATGTCTTTTCATGTTTTGAGTGTGATAATGGAGGACCTAGACATAACTCTTTGCCCAAACCTAAACTTTATCTACTTCTAGAATTTTAGCAATTTAGAATTTAGCAATTAAGTTAATATGTTTATATACTAGATAATAGATAAAAAAGCACTACAGAAAATACAAGGCATGACAAAAGCATGAAACTTAACAACATCTGGCAGTCTGCCTTCATTTTGCTTGGGCCCAGAGGGCTAAATCAAGAGCAATGGGTAGAAATTGCCAAAAAGGAAGAAAAAATTTAGAGCTTTTGAATAGTAGGATGAGCTGCCCTGAGAGGCAGTGAGTTCCCCCTTCCTGGAGGTCTTTAAGGATAGGCTGGGGATTTTTTTAAAGCATATTGTAGGAGGGTCTAGTTCAGGTATGGGTCAGCTTCATGATCATGAAGATCTCTTTTTAATCTAAGGATCCAGACATCTTGTGAAATGTGACAGATGTGAATTTGGACAACATGGTTTCTGAGGCTACTTTCTGTGCAGATAATCTAGAAAATAATGGAATAGTTAAAAAAAAATCCCTAAAGACCAAAGATCTCTTGGCTCTACTATTGGCTATATAATTTAATATAAGCATAGTTTAATTCAATTCAAATGAATAGGTACATATTTATAAAGTATTTGCTAAGTAGAAAGAGATGTGTTAGAAAATGAAAACAAGGATGATAACTAATCAGCAACTGACCCTTAGCAAGCTAACATTCTACTTAACTATTCAGAGCCAAAAGTTCCTCAGAACTATTGCAATAGAATGTCCATTAGATTAATGCAGTGACTAATTCATAGCTAGGGATTGCCATTTGCTTGAGTTTTCACATGTTACATGTTGAAAAGTAAAGTTTGTTTTTTCAGGAAAGACTGGGGAAAAAGATTCAATATTTCTTTCTAAAAGCCAGAATTTAAGAAACCTTTCTCCTTATTCACTGGTACTTAAAACAAACTCTTGCCAAGAAAAACAAATTGTAAAATATAGACTTTGGAAAATGTGAATCATCACCGGTAGAGAAACCCACATTTACTAATTATGTTGCTATTTCAAATGGCTGCTGAACCCCAGTTAAAATTAAACTCCAATTCAATAAGAATTTCTGATTTTACACAGAGAATTTAAATATATTCTGACTTTAAAACAAAAACTTATGTGACATAGAAATAGCCTGCTTCTTAAACTGGAAGAAAGGAAGAGTGTTAAGATATGAAGCCACACAGGAAGGCTTGGAGGGGAAAAAGAAGGTTGTATATGTTAATGGTGGTATCATTAAGCTAAACTATCTTATAGGATCATGTGTTTTTTAACGATTGGGATTTTAAATTCTATAATAGTATAAGACACTTCTTATTTGAAGGAAGAAAATTATGGCTGAAGAACTTGTGCAGGAAAAGTTGACATACAACTTTAGTTTGTCTCTAAGCGATATGGACACGCATGTCACTTGTCTGAAAATAAGGGTGGCCTTGATTCTATGACCAAAATGGATTTTATTTATTCGTCTTTTCAGCTTTCTGGCCTATCTTATTTGTAATCAAACCTAGCAATTCACAAACAGCATTCTTTTAAGTTAGATCCTAGCTTATTCAACTTCCCAACCTCTTATGCTCTATTTCTGAACCTATTTCTCTACTTACTTGTTTAAAAAATCATTTGTGATATAATTAGTACCAATTCGAATCACTTTGTTTAAAGCCTTGATTCCGCCCTTCTATCATGATTAGAATTGTTATGAAGATGTGGTTTCATCAACTCTATAAACATTTATTAACAGACTCTTTCCAGCATGTGGCAATCTGTACTATTAAAAGAACTGATTCAACAGAACTATGAGGTAAGTGGTTTGTTTTGAGACCCTTTCCAATACAAGATCCTTTCCCCATTTTCATTAAGTCAGCCTAGTGACTGTGCTAATGCCTGTAGTGAGAAGGTGTTCTGCCCATAGCCACAGGTGGGTTCTCTACTAGACCTGTTTTTTGAAATTAGACTTCTCTTGCTCTCAAGTCTATTCTTTCTCTCTTCCTTTTGACAGTTCTGAGTTTCATAGGTATTTCATTCTCCTGAAAGAGACAGGTGATGGGACTCAGAGTACAGAGTGGGGCATACATTTTTTAGTTATGGCGAATATATGAATTTGCATTGCTATACCATTCATGTCTTTTAGAAGAAATCTTTTTTTTTCACGTTTTCATTGGTGCTTGTGGGAAAGGGGATAAGAGGAAGGAAAGAAGGTAGATTTGAGTTATTTGAAAAAAAATTAAATATTAAAAAAAATATAATGCCTTAAAGGAATGAATTTCTAATAGTAGAATTTCATATACTCTGTGATATAGCTCAACAAAAGTGCAATGTGATATCGTTCAGCAAAAGTCCAATGTAAACTTATAGACACTATGTGAACTACATTATTATTCTCTGAGACCACTAATGTCTCCTCAGGACAGAGGGGACCCTGGGTTCTTGAAGCACAAGTCATGATGGATCTTATACAAAAAAACTTCAAGTAAGGATCCAAGTATAGGTAGGAAGCCAGATAGTCTCTCTCCTAATGTTTAAAGTCTTTACTTAATTTTAACTTTTTATTTTTTTTAATGGGCTCAGGTTTTGGAATAGAGCAAGATAGGAACATGAGTAATAATTGTTAGAAACTAGAAATGTAGCATGTAGATGTGCTGAGGAGAGGTGTAAAAAAATAATGAAGATGTTGTCCAAATTGCATTTCATAATATTCTGATTAGATTCTGGAACAGGAGAACACCATGGGAAAATTGATGTTTTATAAAATCAGTCTAGAAGGGCTACATAGGAGAGGACCAAGTCTATGGAAGGGAGACTTTCAAAGAATGCAAAGATGTCATTGTGTGGCAGTATAGGAACAAAGAATTAGATTAGAGAGAAATTTTAGAGGAAGAATTGACAGTCTGGCAATGGATGACTCTGAAATGGAAAATGGAACTGATAGCAACAGCTTTCCAACCATTACAGTGAGAGTGGAACACTTTGAGAATTATTCACATGACTATCTGTACTGCTAGCAGAGACTGAAGCAGAAAAAAAATCAAAGTACATAGGAAGCAAGTGTGACCTTGCCCTTGACTTTCCACACAAGGGCAATGGTTGGAAGTCATATAGCAGATATCATGAGTGTTGCAATCCAGAAAGAATATTGAACTGAGTCTTTTCATAGATGGCAGATATCCAAAGCACATATGGTACATTAAGAATAACCCTAAAATTTTATGTGCCATATTTGACCAGAGATTTAATTCTAATTTATATTTCTAGTATTCATCTGGAAAACTCAGGTTAATGGAACAGCAACATTGTAAGGACCTCATTCTTCTGTCATTTATATCTACATGTCACATTTAGTCAATAGCTGGCAATCATGATTAGTGCAAAGAGATGCACTAATGCAAAGAAAGGCAGGAATGGAGGAAAGTCAAAAGGAAATAAAGTAAATGCTGACAGACATGCAGCAAAAATCAATGAAGTAAAAGTGCATCAAATGCTGATGTCTGTAAATAAGCGTGTGTGTGTGTATGTATGTATGTTTGTGCCCAACTTAAATAAGTCTATCATATTAATGTAATTCTTAAATCCACTATCAGCATTGTAAGTCATCAAATTTAAATGTGCCGCTACAATTTGCATCTACTTTTATTCTCCTGAGTGAAAAAAATGACATTTATCAAGTGCTTACTCTGCAGATACAAACAGAAGAGAAACAACCTGTATTCTCAGGGAGCTCTAAATCTATTTGGGAGCACAATAAATATAGGAAAGTTCAGCTGGAGTGCTGATATAAAGAGCTGAAAGTCCTAAAGATTCAATGAAAGGGTGGTGGTAGGAAAAACCTAATGGCATGGATTTCCATTTTAATGGAAGGACTCTCACCTCATTTAGTGATGTGATCAGGTATGTAGACCATCCAGGCTGCCATGAATGGGGTTAGACAGGCTGGAAGGATAGAGGCAGATGGGAAGAACACCACTGCTGATAGCTGCCCAGCAGACTCATGTGGGGTCAGACAGAACAAATATAATCTTTCCTCCAGGTAACATTCTTATAATATAGCTTTCATATTTTCCCCTTAAAGCCTTTTTAGGGATGAACATTCCTAGTTCCTTCAAGCAGTTCTCAAATGGGAAGGTATCCTGTTCCTTGATCATCCTGACTGCCTTGCATTGGTTACATTATAGTTTGCTACTGTTACTAAAACTGTGGCAAAAGAATCCTTGATTGTCAAATTGTATTTCTATCAAATCTCAGAATGCAATATTGGAATACTGCACTATGAGGATCCTTGACATTAAAAAGAGGAAGAGGGGAAAATTTGGAAGAGGCAGCAAAAAACACTACAGATATATCCATTTTCTACATGGACTTCTGGGGATTTATAAAAATTGAGAGAATTTACTGAATAGTTAGGTTATAGATGAACTTAGACTTTAAAAGGATATAAATAAGAAATAAGAATGAAAGCAAATAACTTAAATTTAATGTAAAAGAAAAGGAGGGAATAAGCATTTATTACATACTTAATGTGTGGCAGACATTTTGCTAAGTGCTTTACAAATATTACCTCATATGATTTTCACAACTACTCTGGGAGATATACAATAATGTTATTATTATACTAAATAGGTATATGTTATTATCTCCCACTTTACAGTTGAGTAGACTGAAACAGAAAATGTTTAAATGCTTATCCAGGGGCATTTAGCTAATATCTAAGGATGATCTGAACTTAATTGTTTCTGACTCCAGGCCCAGTGCTCTATCCACCCAGCTGTTTTCCCAAAGGTAATATAAGAAAAATACCAGGAAAGTTGAAGACTAGTACAAGCAGAGATTGGCTGTCCATATAAAAGACCAAAAAAAAAAAAAAAAAAAAAAAAAAAAAAAAAGGCTTTAGGTTATCTTAAAAAAAAAGGTTTGTTTTTTTTTGGTTTTTTTTTTGTTTTTTTTTGTTTTTTTAAAGCAATACTAGGTCTAAGAGGAAAATCAAGGAAGGGAAAGGATACTGTTTAATGGAGCCAGGAAGCTATTGATAGATATGGTAAAGAGAAAATCTTATCCTTTGGTTCCATTTCCTCTACCCCCCCCCCAAAAAAAAAAAAAGAATGGGATAAAAACAGTTTCAATAAAAACTTGAAAGTCAAAATAAGTGAGGAAATGGCAAAAGATCATCTAAATGACTTCAAGGAACTTGGCTTTGATGAACTATTCTGAACTGTTGAATAGAGTGGATGGAATTCTCAAACTGATCTCTATTGAATCTAAGAGATATCTCAGGACTGAAAATGGACAAAAAGAGGGAAAAAAGTAGTTATTTTATACAAAGCAATTGTGAACTTCTTAACTCACTTGTAACACCCTAGGACAAAATGATTAAAGGGAATATTTATGAAAATTAAGAAAAAAGTTTAATAGTAAGAGCCGACATAGGTCCCTGTCACTCTAGCTTAATTTTTCCAAAAAGGGTAACTGGAATGACATGGATATAGTGTAGCTACATTTTAAATAAGGTATTTAACAAATCTTTCATGATGTCTTTTTTAGATAACACAGAAGACTCCAATTCAGGTCATTCTAAAGTAAAATGGTATTAGAACTGGCTGAATGAGCAAATCTACATTTTTATCTAAGGTGGTTCAATGGAAACTGTACTGAACTTCAAATTAAAAGATCTGAGTCTGAATCGAAGTTCTACTTATTACCTCTATGACCATGTGAGGGCCATCTCCAGTTAGGATGACAGGGTATCTGGCCATGGAGCCAGATGGCTCAGGAGGAGAAAGGGAGGCAGGTGCCCTTACACACTCCAATCCAATTCACTTGCATGTCATGCCATTGTATCCCTGATTTTGAGACTGAAGGACAAACAACAATCTTTATGAGTAGCAGTAGGAGGTATCCACTGGATCTGACCACTTGGGCAACACAGTTCTTTTCTTTCTTTTCTTTGTTCAGTCCCTTCTTTCTGTCCATATAACAGCAAGTTCTCTGCCCAAAGAAATGTAAATTTTGATTGCTGAAATCTTATAAGCTATCTTAGGGTTTATGAGCTAGATTTCTTTCTTAAGGACTATGCCTTAAATCTAAATCACTCTGGCTCTCATAATTTGACTGACTGATAATAGGTTCTAGATCAAGCCCCACTTGGCCATTCTTTGGGTCCTGATTGGCTGCAAGTGAATGTAAACAGAAATTGTTTCTGTTTTGGCCCGAAACCCTGAGGGTTTTTCTGCCTGGTTTTTTTTTTTTTTTAACCTAGTCTTAAGAACCGATTGGGCATTCATTCATTGTCTTAGTCAGAGTGAGATCAGTTAAAAATCTCAGCTTAAAAATAGCTATGGACATGTATACATATATTGTATTTGACTTATACTTTAACATATTTAACATGTATTGTTCAACTTGCCATCTGGGGGAGTGTTAGGTTCTTACTAAGTGCTAAGTCAGTACTTGACAATTCTCTAGTTCCAGCCTTTCCTGGGGAAGAGCTTGCATGCTTAGGAGGAGCAAGTTCATTGGTTGAAGTAATTCTTCCTAGAAGCCCTTGCATTATCCCACGCTCATTCTCTGGGAAAAGCTGGAACAAAAGGTTTTGCAATTGTCAATGCTGAAAAATTACCCATGCATATATCTTGTAAATAAAAAGCTATTAAAAAAAAAATCTCAGCTTAAAAAGGCCAAGGCCTTCTGTGATGGTCCAGTCTAGCTTCTCTGAAGGGCTCAGGATAAGCAGAAGTCCTTGCCCCACATTGTGGATGCCAATATGTAACGTGCTATTGTCTCCAGAAGCTGCCGATTGCTCTCTGGGAGGAGATCTGCTGTGTCAACTCAAATCTCCCGGACAGATTCTTCTTCCTGTAGAGAACCATTGTCTCCAGACAGTTGCCATTAACTGTCGTCCAGAGTAGTGACTTCCCTCTTTTATCCTCCCAGAGAATGGGTGTGGGATAATGCAAGGGCTTCTGGGAAAATTTACTTCAACCAATGAACTTGCTCTTCCCCAGGAATTCACAAGTAAAAACTCCCAGTAAAGGCCGGAATTAGAGAATTGCCAATTACCGACTTAGCACTTAGTAAGAACCTAATATCTCATTATCTCATTAGCACTTAGTAAGGACCTAACAGCCTCCCACTACATTGAGGACCATCTCCAGTCGTTATGATTTCTATCTTGCTACTGGATCCAGATAGTGAACTGGTGACTTTGCACAGCTCTCTCTCACTTACATGTCATAGCATCACCTCCTTGATGTCATGGCCCTCTTTGAGAATGAAGGACAAACAACAACAATATGACCGTGTAATTACTTATAAAATGGAGATGATAAAAATTTCTAATTCAAAGGAATATATAGGGGGCAGCTAAGTGGTACAGTGGATAGAGCACCAGCCCTAAATTCAGGAGGACCAGAGTTCAAATCTGGTCTCAGACACTTAATACTTCCTAGCTGTGTGACCCTGGGCAAGTCACTTAACTCCAGCCTCAGGGGAGAAAAAAAAAAAGGAATATATAAACTTGTAAGCCATAAAATTCTAAAGAAATTATTGCCTCAGTGTCGACCTGGAAAGCTCTCTCATAAAAAGCCCCACATTTCTTGTTCCTGTTTAAGAATTCCATCAATGAATGCAGTATATAGTATACTTATCAAAATCAGGCAGGATGGTTAATATAGAGGCTGTCAAAATCAGAATCCAAATATATTTAGACAGATTAAAACAATGAGTTTAGTTAACATCTTGTATTTCTACCTCCCCCCCTAAAAAAAAATTGAGATAAACATATGATTGTATACTAGGTTTGAAGAGGAGGAAGGAGGAATCAGAATATGTTTAGATGGGAATTAAAGTGAAAAAATACTTATGAGTTCTAGCAGATAATAAATTCTGTTTAGTCAGCTGTGTGTAGAAGTGGCCAAAAGACCTGATATTATTTGAACCTTCATAGTTATTTCCCAAAAAAAGAGAGAAAGAAGATAATCCTGCTACTGTACTCTAGATCCAGTCTGGGGAGGCCACATTTTAGAAGGGATGTTGATAAGAAGCTGGAGAACTTCATGCCCCAAGATAGGAAGGGGACTTGAAACTATGCCCAAAAATGTCTGGATGAAGAACCTGAGCATGATTAAGGTTGTAGAAGGGGAAAACCTAATAAAAACCAAAGAGAAACCTTTAAGAATGAGAGCTATCCAAAACTGTAATGGGCTGCCTCAAGGGCATAATGAACTTCCCTTAATTGGAGGTGTTTAAGTAGAGGCTGGTTGCCCACTTGAGTGGAGTGCTATACAGGGGATTCATTGTTTGGTTGGGTATTAAATTAGATAATTCCCTTCAACTCATATTCTTCCTATTAGAGTCTATTATTTAGGAACCTATAACACATTCTGGTTCCTAAGCTAGTTCAGCCGCTAAAAAAGACATCTTGACAAGAAAGTAAACAGACAAAGATCACTTTATTACAAAGTCTATAAATTTCCTGGTTTTACTGTTTCTAGTTCAGGCCTAAACATGCCTTATACATACATTCCCACACTCTTCAGCATATTCCCATATTCACTCACCCATAAAAGAAGAGTGTGAAGGTGGCACTAAATGCATATGAATTGAGATTTAATTTAATTTAATTTAATTACTTGGACTCAATTGGGCCACAATTCATGGTGAAGGCCTTACACAATTATTTTCATTCACTAGTATGCACATGAATAGTAATGAGAAATAAAATAAGTTCTTAAAACTTTTCTTTTGCCCTCTAGAACAGAATACTATAGATTCAGAGCTACAGAGGATTTTAGGGGTACATCCAGTACCAACTCCTCATTTTAAGATGAGAAAAGTTGGGCGCAGTTAAGCCACTTAGTCACAGATATATGAATATATGCCTACTACTATTGCTAATGCTGCTGTTGCTGCTATTGTTACTACTATTACTACTATTGCTGCTGCTACTGGGTGAAGAACCTGAACATGTTTAGGCTGTAGAAGGGGAAAACCTAATAAAAACCTAAGAGAAACCTTTAAGAATGAGAGCTATCCAAAAATGTAATGGGTTGCCTCAAGGACATAGCTACTAGTGCTGTTACTGCTGCTTCTACTACTACTACCACTGTTACTGCTGTTGCTTCTACAACTACTTCTTTTTTCTCTGTGAACCTCACTTTAATGCTATTTTTATTTTACGTACTTTGAAAACTTCCCTATATACAATTAACAAAGTTATGATGATATTTCTTTATAATAAGATTCTACTACAGTTTTTCAGGAGGCAAAAAACAGTAAGGGTACAAAAGGTTCACTATGCAGCAATATGAATCCACTTAATACATGGCTCCCTATGAAAAGGTGCTGCATTTGGGAACCTTCTACTCTAGTATTTCTTCTTTCAGCAAGAGAAAATCAAGTTCTAGACTCTTAGTTGCAGATGTGAATATCTGAATGCTTGTCCAAAGTACCTTTCCAGCTTGTAAAAAAGATCAGGAATGAAGCTTATCAGGTACAGGGAGCAGTAAGAGGATTTTGCACATCCTCTTTGGCTATATATTCAAGACTGTGTATAGACTACAAGAAGGCTTCTTAAACTTTTTTCCACTCATGACCCCTTTTCTTTTCAGAAATTTTTTTACATGACCCTGGGGATAAGGTATATAAAATAGGCATATAAATCAAACATTTGCTGATATTCATAATTTTGTGACCTCTACATTCAGTTATGAAACCCCATATGAGATCATGGCCCATAGTTTAAGAAGCTGGGGGACTAGAGAATATGATTTTCACAGTTTCTCTTATATAATTTTTATTTTTTGAATTTTTCAGGTATTTATGCATTGTCGCACCAATCAGATCTTAAACTTCTTGAATTGATAGACTAAAATCCTGTATTCTGAAATCTTCCGCTGTCCTAACAGTACTTTTTTTCTACAAAAGGAGGACCCTGCCAAGTTCTTACTGAGATAAATCAAGGCTAAGAACACCAGTTCTTTTTTTTTTTTTCTTTCATTCTCTTTATTTCAAAACTCCTTGCCATCATCTCTCATTCTTTTACTTTCCCCCAGTCCTTAAGAAAAATAACTACTTAACATGTATTGCCAAGGCTAACATTTTACATATACATTTCATTCCAATCTCTCTCATCAATTCTCCACATTGTATCCTCAATCATTCTGTCTCTACAATTTTCAACTTCTTTCTAAGGGTTCCTTCCCTACTGTCTTCAACAATGCTCAAGTCTCCTGATCCCTAAAAGCAGTATCATTTTAGTTCATCTCTTCTTACTTAAAAATAATTGTAGCAGCCTCACAAATGGTCCTCCTCATACTAATTGCTACCCACTTCACTTCATCTTACACACTGCTGCCAAAGTAATTTTCCTTAAGGGTTAACTTGACCATGGCAGTCCCCTACTCAATCAGTAGCTTACTATTGCCTCTAGGATATAATATAAACTCTTTAATTTACCTTTGAAAATCTTTCATATCTTAGCCGCAAACCATCTCTGCCTCAGTAGATATTACTCCCCCCCACCTAGGTTCTGCTATCTGGTCAAAACTGATTCTCAGATATGAGATATGGGGCAGCTAGGTGGCGCAGTGGATAGAGCACCAGCCCTGAATTCAGGAGGACCTGAGTTCAAATATGGTCTCAGACACTTAACACTTCCTAGCTGTGTGACCCTGGGCAAGTCACTTAACCCCAGCCTCAGAAAAACAAAAAACAAAAAAAACCAGATATGAGATACTCTAATTTCCTGTCTCCTTGCCTTTGCCTTAACCCCATCTTTCCTGCCTCCCTCCTCTCTACATGGAATGCCCTTTCTCTTTACCTCTGCCTTCATATAGTTCTCAATTTTTTCCAAGATGCTGATCAAATACTATCTTCTATATCAAGCCTTTCCTGTTACTCCCAACTGTTAGTTTCTTCCCTCCCAAATGACTATATTTATACAATTTATGTTTATTCTCCACATACTGAGATATGTCTTTGTTGTCTTTCCTAGTTTCTTTAAAGCAGAAATGTCTTCATTCTGTATCTGCATCCCTAATACCTATCAGAGTAATGTCTAATGGATGTCTGCTGATTGACCCAAGAATTAAGGTGAAGAAAGGGGATAGAAGTCAGAGTCTCTCACTCACTTCCTGCTAAGTGAATCCCAGGCCCAATAAGTGATATTAGCATTCAATTAGTTTTATGGATCTCTAATCTGCTTGATCTGTGCATCCCCTCCAGGAGTAGAGATGGCAAGCTGTCATGTCTTCCCATCCTGTGCAACTTTTTTTTCTTCCACAATTCTTCTATAGGAGCCACCAATATAGCATTCCTTAGATTTTCAGACACTTCCTGGGTGCAAGTGAGGGCTGTTCATTCGTTATCTCATGGCAGTCAACTCATGCAAAATCAGAACAATGCTGGACTTTTAAAAATTACAATAAGGTATTGGCTTGTAAGCATGTACATATTTTGACCATTAAAAAGTGCAGCAAATTCAAAAGTATGAAAGAAACTTGAATTAATCTATGCAAAGCAAATACATTCTCAAAAATTAAAGAAATATATCTAGAAGCAGTTAATGATTAATCTCTAAAGATTGTATCCATCCCCACTATAGCAAATAAGACAGCTCTGTGCTTTGACTCAGCAGGCAGTGATTTTAGAAGAAAAAAACCAAAATAACCCAAGGCTGGTTACAGATGTCACAAAGTCCCAGGCACTGTCAATGGCAGCCAAACAGATGTCCAACCTACTGGGAGCATTTCACTTCTCAGATTTGTGATTGAAAAGATATAACTGACCTGTAGTCTGGCCCATAAGGAGGCAGGGAAGCAAACCAATGGATTTCTCTACTGTGGTATAAGTGATCCCAGTAAACTGAGTTTCCAAGATTTCCTCTCCCCCCCCCCCCCCCATAAAAAGGTATGTTATAAATAGCAGCCCAGTATTTTAAATGTTCTCTGAAATGGCCATAGGGTAGTTGATAATTCTTTGCATGCCATAGTATTAAGGGTATTTTAGGAATATGTCTGGTAGGAGCTACAGAAAGAAAAGGGTGTCTTCCAATTATGTTTCTTGAAAGTTGACAATGTGCTAGGTTCTTGAAAACAGAGAAGGATAAGGAAGGAGTAGAGACCTGACAGGAATGATCACAGAAACCTGAAGTCCTGACTCTTACAGATAGATATGCTGTTATGCAGCCTACACTTAAGTCTTACAGAGCAGTAATGGTCCTAAAAGGGAACTAATAGCAAGCTTCCAGCTGTGACTGGCATCTACGGGCTCCTAAATTTTCAGAATAGATGCCTGCATTTTTTTTTCTTCTTTAATACATAAAGGAAGACAGTAGGATGAAAATCTAGGATTGGTTAAAAATTGATCAATATCACCAAGAAAATATTTTTATGAATGCAGTACACGTTCTCTCCCATCCCCCCTGGGTAGACTCCTGAATGGCACTGATATTCTATGGAAGATATTTGGTTAAATATACAGTAACAGAGTCCCTGCTGGTCAGAGCTAGTGAAGCTGTTCTTTTAGCTCAGTGGCGGAGAATTCACAGTACATAGTACAAGGGAAGTTGGAGAACAGAGATCTACTCCCACCAAGTGCTTTTCACTTTGAAATGTTTTCAAAATCAATGACGGCTATCCATGCTGAGAAGAGTGTGGAGCAGCTTCAAGTTGTATATGTAGTCCTTGTGTAGAAAATAAACATAGTTTTATACAGCATGTTGCTGTTCTCTATTTTAGAACCAGCACGGGGACCATGTGATGTGTCCATTGCTATGGTAACTACACTTCAGTAGTGAACAGTGGAGCAAATTGGCCTGTAAAACATGTATAAGTTGTCTATGTATAAGTAATTGCTGCCCAGGAGCTGAGCTTGCATTCTGTCCCACCTTTTAAGGGTTAAATTGCTGCATGAATAATTGGAATGAAGGTGATTTGTTTTCCTAAAGTTAACTCCCCATAGAGGACTCCGCGGATGCCTTGAAAGCCTGGGATCTGGAAGTCTGTGTCACAGGACTCTGCAAGCCATAGTAGCATGGAGAGGATGAGAAAGGCTTTGACCAAGGGCCTTGAACAAGTTAGTATAAACACATACATATTTTTGGTCCTGACAAGCTTGAGAATCAGACCAAAACACAGAATGGTCAATAGTACCCCGGGGGTACTGAGGTCACTGCTTTGACCTTTGACATTTATAGATGTTTGAGCCAAACATTTATAAAGATTGAAATAAAGATCAAATCAGGAGAAAGGTTACCATGGGAAGATGACAAGGAGCACAATTAGAATATTCAATCTGATTTGTTTAAGTTACTGACCTAGCAAAACGAACAAAAGTCAAGACACTGACTATTTCATTGTTAACTAATGCAAAACACTTGCCACACAAGGAAAGGGATAAGAGTCTAGAAAGAATTCCTTATAAAACTCTATTGAGCATTTGTGTTAAGCACCAGAGATACAAATATAAGGAAGCAAGATAGTCTTGCCTTCAAGGAGCTTGCATTCTAACAAGAGCTAAAATAAAGGGGCACTAACCAGGTGACTGAAGTGACAAATACAAACAGCAACATGGTTACCTCCCAACCAGGAAGCCTCATTCTGGGAAAGAAGATAAAAAGCTTACCTAGCAGAAATTAAAGTAGACCTAACAGGCAGAGTCCAAAATTCTATTGGGACCATGAGGAGAAGAAGAGGACAATGATAGGAATACAGAAGGCAAAGGCTGGAAATAACCAGCAAACAGTTAATTCTATTATATGTAGACATGAGGCAGTCATGGATCACTGGTTTAGTCTAATAAGCTCATCTGCAGATGTTATAGAGGATAATGGAAGCATATGAGTAGTTTTACTTTATAAATTATCCAAAGCAGTTGAAGAGAAAACAAGCCTGTAGGGAGCTTAAGGATGAGATGCTGTTAAAACAGATCATCCTAAGGATATTTGTAGATAAAACCAGAAAAGGGAAGACAACAACAAGAAGCAAAAACAGATGGAACAGATCTGCAGATTTTTTTTTAAACAAGGAATTATCCTTATTAGTGACAACAAAAGATCTATTTCCTACAAATGGACTTTATATGCAACTTGAGACAAATATACATTTTTTTCAACACAAATAGCTCTGATTTAGGAAACATTTCATAGTTAAAATTAAATTGGAATTGACTTCTACTTCAGTATCTCCCATATGATTCATGGGAATGGGACAATAGAGCAATAGAACTTAGGAAGATGAAATCAGGAGAGGTAATTAGAACTGACCAAACACAGAGAGAGGTCATTTGTGCTGGAGATGACAACTTGGAAGGTGCTCTGAGTTTAGTTCTCAATACACTTCAAAAAGCAACAATATGGCCTTAGCTCTAAAATAATAATAATAATAATAATAGCTAACACAGTGCTTCCTACATACCAGGTATTACACTAACTGCTTTACAATTGTTATCCCATTCGACCCTTCCAACAACCCTTCCATGTCTGCCCATCTTGAATGATTCCTTATTTTTGTTCTCCCATAAATCCACCAGAAGCTCACCCAGTATGCTCAGTATTCTTTTGACACTGAGAAGATATCACTCACTGTCTATCTGTTAATACTTGCCCTAACCATCTTCTTCTTCTTCTTTTTTAAATCATGTTTCCTGATGTTGCTTTTTATTCTTATTCACTTCATTGCTTATACATGGCAACCTCTCAGCCATCATACAACATTTCTCTGTGTAATGTGCATTTTCAGTTCTTTAGAGACTATTGTTACCTTTCCAGAGCTCTTATATAATACTGGTAGAATATCAGTGTTAAAAAATGTGCCTTTGTTTATGGAAAAAAATTTGGGTTTTTAAAAGATATGTACTTCCCTGAAGACAATCTAGTATACTCCTGTCCACCTGTTTAGGTCTGGGCCCAATGCGCTGTTCATATGTATTGTGTGTTCCTGATGTAAATACTGATATTGGATCTAAGCTGACTAGCTAATGACATGACAGTCTGGGTAATAGACTTTCTTCATCCACTAACTCTTCCTATGTGAATTCTGAGATAGAAATGGGGAGGAGAACAAAATATAGATAGTTCAAGTAATTTGAGAGGAATGGAAAGGTGCTGAGGAAGGCTGTATGGTAGTAAAAAGGAATCGATTTTTTTTTTTTCTTTTTGCTAAGGCAGGTGGGGTTAAGTGACTTGTCCAGGGTCACCCAACTAGGAAGTGTTAAGTGACTGAGGCCACAATTGAACTCAGGTCCTCCTGACTTCAGAGCTAGTATTCTATCCATTGCACCACCTAGCTACACCAGAAATCAACTTATCTTAAACAAATTCCAAGGACCTAGCCAGCACAGCTTTAAAATAAGAGGAAATGATAAAACCAAATTTAATAGAAGAAAATAAAATTTTAACCTTTATTATTAATTGACTAAACTTAGCAAAAAGAGAGAAAGAATGATGAAATGGACACAAATTATTTACATACAAGATCTAGTTATATACACATAAAATGATAATAATGATACTTTAATATTACACATCAAAATCTGAAAAACATTTTACAAATGTCAATTGATTTGATCTTCAAAACAACCCTGTGAGGTCAGTGCTATTATTATCCCCATTTTACAGATGAGGAAACTGTGGTAGGATTCAAACCTAGAGGTAAGTCTCCTTACCTCTAAGTCCTGTGGTCTACCTACTGCTTCATCTAGCCTTCTTTATTTAATACATAAAGACATATATAAAATGAGGAGGGTATGGACCAAAATTTAAAATGCTTTAGGAGATGCTGAAAAAAAAAAAGCAGGAGTTGCAATCATAATTTCAGAAAACAAATAGTGCAATCTGATATTGTTTAAAAAAAGATAATACTGAGAAACATAAATAATTCTTGAAAATGTCAAAGACAATGAAGTCTTATCATTATTAAGTATATAGGTTCATCAAAAGGTGTAACATCCACATCCCTAAAAGTTAACTGAAATACAAAAAGGCAAAGCAATCTGACAACTCTCTTTCTAAATATATTTTAACCACTTCTGCACATATGGATAAATTTATAAGGAAAAGCGAGAAAATAAAATGTCAAAATAAAAGATAGTCTAGGCAAATTTGAAACGAATAGGAAATTAAGGAAATAATCAGAAACTTTATATACAATTCTATATAACAAATCTGAGAAATTAAGTGAAATATATGACTAACTACAAAAATATCACGTATTCAAACTGGTAAAACAGGAAATAGAAATTCTAAAAAAAATCCTAATCCTGTAGAGGGCTGGAACTCTGGAGAAGTATACTTGAAACAAGGTATTAACTCAGTGGAATTGATGAGATAATGCTTCTCTAGTTCACATATATACTTAGTACTTCGTATAGTGATGTAATGTTTCTCTAAATTCACACATAATCATTATGCTGTAATGATGTAATTACAATAAGATATATAAAGGCTAACAAGGACAAGAAGATAGACATTTCATCTTTGACCAGTCTTGTGGTGGATGTCTTGATTTTATCACTTCATTAAGATCAGGGACTCGGGATGATTCCTAGGTCCTCCAGAAAGCTAGGCCAAACATTACATAAGCCCAGAAAGGGAAATTAAACAAAATAAAAATGAACTATTAAAGGAAAAAAAGTATGATCTGATCCAGATGGATTTACAAATCAATTCAATTAAAATTGATGGAGCATTTAATACATAAGCTACTAATAAAGAAGGCAAATAGTTTTCAAAATAAGTGCAGACTATTAACAATTATATAAAATATAGCTTCAAATTGCTAATAAGAGAAATGACAATAAAACCAAGTTTAAGGTTTTATTTCACAACTAATAAATTGACAATGGGAACAGTCAGTGTTGTTGGTCCAGCTATGAATTTGATGTAATTTAGCTTCTAGGAGAGTCAGCAATCCCTGACTTTAGGAGTCTTTTATTCTAACAATTTGTCAGTGATTCTAAAGATCTCTGGCTTTTGGGGTCCCTTCCCAATCTCAACAAATTGGTTCAACCATTCTGAAAAAAAAATTTGGCATTATGTAAGAGATATTATTAATCTGTTAATAACTTATATTCACTTTACACCACTATGTGCCCAAGGAGATTAATGACAGAGTGATTTCATTATATACAAAGTATTTAGACACTTTTTGCAATTGCCAAAAGCTGAGAGCAAAGAATGCATTTATAAGTTCACGAATGGTTAAATAAAATGTGGCAACTGAGTAATATTACTTTGTAACAAACAACAAAGATGATGAATTCTGGTTTATTGAACTGATAAAGAACAAAGAAAGAACAATATACACAATGATTTAAAAAAAAAAAAAAAAAAGTATGAAACTAGCCCTGAAGACAATTGCATAGGGTAACAGAGTTCAGATCAAAAGCAATGACCATATAATGAGGAGAAGACTATTTACTAGAAAGTGATTGCATTGCACCCCTTCCTCACTAATGCAACAAAGGAATTTTTTATCTTAATTTTTAAAAACCAAGAAACCACCGCAGTCAACATACATGACTTCAATGAGTAGAGATTGCTCTTTGGTAGGTGAGGGCAACCCCAATTCAGAGGACAAACTCATTTGTACAACATTATGGAGGCAGATGTTAAAAGATAAGATGAAACACTATCTCCCCAAACAGCAAAAAGCAGGGACAGGAAGAAATGAAGTAATATTGGGTAATATTCCCAAATCATTTTTAGATCCAAATGTATAAGGATCACAAAGACAAATGAAATGGGGGCAGATCTGGCAGCATTTCAATAGCAATTTATTGTCATCCTTGATTATAGGATTCACTATATTTGCACTCTTCCAACTCTGGACCAAAAGTGATAACTTAAACAATGAAAAGAATCTGTAAATAGCAGTCATTGTTTTGGATAGTTTACTTAACTATTTATTTGTTGGTTAGTAAGAGAGGATATCAAGAAAGAGGGAGAGGTGTATAATTGGGAAGTAATAATAGTGTATCAAAAAATTTTGTAAAAAATGCTGTTATTAAATATATGTAGGAAAACTAAAAATTAGTAAATCAATAATATGAGAGAATAGGGAGGCTTTTGCAGATGATTAAACATATTAGATTGTCTTTTTTTAGTCACACAACTTCCTGAAAGATATAGAAAACATAAGATCCTACTGAGCTTATTGATTTTTTAAAAAAAGTATTTGTGCAGCCTTCTAAGAAAAGGTTTCTCCCACATGTACATTAAAATTGCGCACATCTAGCTATATGTCAATTTGGACAACAGAGATGATATTGTTCAATAATTAGCCAAGAACTGATATCAAAAATATCAGATAAGCTGACTTTTTATATATAATATTCACTAGTATCACAGAAAATATTCTGTGGAAAGTCTAAAAAACCATAAAAAAGGATAAAAGGATTAGATATTGATGAAGAAATTCTACAAATGATTTTCTTTCAAATGATGTTGCAGTGAGACAGCTAGTTGAGGATAACAAATATTCTATTAACAAATAGAGTATTGGACTCGGGAGACCCGAGGATCTGAGTCTGAATTCCAACTAAGGCTGTGAGATACTGAGTGAGTCACTGCAAATGTCTGTTTAATTCAGTTTCCCTATTTGTCAAGCAAGGATAATGACAGCACCCACTTCAAACAGTTCTTGTGAGGATAAAATGAGATAATACATGTAAAGTGCATACTCTAAAGAGCTATGTAAATGTTAGTTATTAGAATCGCAATTTGAGTTTTGGTTCACTATACAAACTCCTCAGGGAAATCTAATGCAAAGTTAAAAAGATCATCTAACCATCCACACTTGAAAAACAGAATGGAAAAAAAAACCCCACCACATCTTACCCAGACTATAATGTGCAAGATGAATAGACACAGTGTACAGTGTGGAATGAAAATGAACTTAATCTAAAACTGAGCAAGAGAAGGAAAATCAGCTAAAAAGTATTTGGAAAATATATTGGTATTTCCAATAATTCCAAATGGCTTGCTTATACAAAATTATATAACTCTAATGCTACATTCTCTTAGTGGTATATAATTCAAATTAATTAAAAATTTTTTTTATTATGGCTTTTTATTGACAAAACATATGCATGGATAATTTTTTAACATTAACCTTTGCAGAAACTTTTGTCCAACTTTTCCCCTCCTTACCTCCACCCCCTCTCCTAGACAGCAGGTAGTTACAATTAATTCTTAAAAATTACAAATAACTAAATAGTTGGAGGCATGGTGGGACAAAAAGCTGCAGCATTTTGTTAAGGATGACTTCAATGTGAGACACAGTATAAGAGACTTTATTTTTGAAGGAAGGGAGCATTTAATGAGAATGAAAAAGAACAAAAGGAGCATCCAAGATTTGTACCAACAATGGTACCTTTAAGATAATAAAAGAACAAAAGGAAGTAGTCTGTGTATTTGGTAGATGCTATAAGGAGAACTTATGGAAATGACACAAACAAGAATTTCAAAGAATCAGAAAGTCAATCCCTAGAAGGAACAAAGAGATTAATAAATGCTTATGAAATGGAAATGAAAATACTCCCTATATGAGTGGAACAGGTGGAGTTAAACTCACTGAAGGTCAAATAACTGTCATTTTATACTTTGGTATCCACAATATCTATTCCAGTCCTTTGTCCATGTATGAGGAATAACAATTAAAAACGTCAAGTTTTTATAAGGTTTTAAGGTTTACAAAGGTCTTCCCTTAAAATAATGTTATTGCAGAAGTAAACAAGTAAAATGATTTAGATTTCTCAGATGAGGAAACTGAAATTCAAAGAAACTAAAAGATTTGCCTGTGAGCATATCAAGAGTTGAGATACAAATGTGTCCACTTCCTGAATCCAGATGATTTTTGTCTTTTCTATTTAAAAATCTCTGTACCACTGATACATTGTAGGTGGAGTTGTGAAAGAATCCAATCATTCTGGAGAGCAATCTGGAATTATGCCCAAAAAGTTATCAAACTGTGCATACCCTTTGATCCAGCAGTGCTACTACTGGGCTTATATCCCAAAGAAATACTAAAGAAGGGAAAGGGACCTGTATGTGCCAAAATGTTTGTGGCAGCTCTTTTTGTAGTGGCTTGAAACTGGAAAATGAATGGATGCCCATCAATTGGAGAATGGTTGAGTAAATTATGGTATATGAATGTTATGGAATATTATTGTTCTGTAAGAAATGACCAGCAGAATGATTTCAGAAAGGCCTGGAGAGACTTACATGAACTGATGCTGAGTGAAATGAGCAGAACCAGGAAATCATTATACACTTCAACAACAATACTGTATGAGGATGTCTTCTGATGGAAATGGATATCTTCAACATAAAGAAGATCTAACTTACATCCAATTGATCAATTATGGACAGAATCAGCTAAACCCAGAGAAGGAACACTGGGAAATGATTGTAAATCGTTTGCATTTTTGTTTTTCTTCCCAGGTTATTTTTACCTTCTGAATCCAATTCTTTCTTTGCAACAGCAACAACAACAACAAAAGTCGGTTCTGCACACATATATTGTATCTAGGATATACTATAACATATTTAATATGTATGGGAATGCCTGCCATCTAGGGGAGGGGTGGAGGGAAGGAGAGGAAAATTCGGAAAAGAAAGGAGTGCAAGGGATAATGTTGTAAAAAATTACCCATGCATATGTACAGTCAAAAAAAATTTTAGAAAAATCATAAAATTAATTTTAAAAAAAGAAATGTATATGACATAAAAAAAATAAAAATCTCTGTACCACATTGACTCTTAAAGTTTACCAAGGTATATCCTCTAGCACTCCACCAAAAAATTATTATCTAGGTCTCAGTTTGCCACTTCCTTCCTTGACCTTCTTTCAATTCACTAATACCAAGAGAACCATCCTAATTTAGTGAATAAGAGGTCTTCCTCATGAATAGAACTTGGTGTGGCTAGTAATCAATACTTGGGTATTGTAAGAATGTTTTATATCCATATGACAGAATGGGAATACCAACTCTTAACTATGAGTCTAAGGAGTCTTTTAGGGCAAATTCCCTTATAACTGACTGCCTTCAATATTTTATTTGATCCCATAAGTATTTTTTCATCACCTAGGTGCTTAGGGGAAAATGAATGATTTAGAACTGATTAAAACCTAATAAGGATGGACTTGAGACAATCTGGTTGCACTCTCATCAGAACTTATAAAAAAAGCACAAAAGCCTCTGGTTACACTGTATCTCAATGGAACATTTTATAATTTTCCTGCATTTAGTTCAATTTTTGCATGTTATCACATAGGAGGAAGGAACTTGGCAGGCTCCTCTGGCAGTGAGCAAGAAAAGTAAATGAATCCCTATTGTTTGAAATTGGTGGGGCTTTCTCTTCCCCTGCCCCATTTATCCAACTAATGAGAAACGTGAATGGATCCAAGCTTCACTGCCACAAATTTTCAAAAGGCAAGTCTAAAGTTTTCAGAGAAAATGTCAGCAACTTGAAATCACCTTTCTAAAAAGCTGTTATCTATTCTGAAATCTGTATTAACTTGAATTTGTACACTAAATTAAATATGCTTATTGCAGGGAATAACATCCAATTTTCAGATTTGGAATAAGATCCATCTGCCTGTACACAAAAGCAAGTTTCTATAGAATGAGCCAGTTCCTTTAGGAAAAGTAAATTATTACATTAGGCCAAGTAATGAATCAGTCAACCTTTTTAGTGGAAGCAAAAGAACTACAGATTCTACTATTTAGTACTAACACTGTGAACGATCATGTTTTCCTGAGTCTCTATTGTGACATGACAGCTTTAAGTCTGCCCTTGTGCCCAGGGCTGTGATTGCTTTCAAAGTCTGCAGGAATATAGACCGAACATTGTATTTGGAGGGATGTCTACTACAACATTCTTGCATGTCAGTAATTGTGTTTCGTATCTAATTCTAAGGTCTTCAAAGGTTATGCTATAAAAGAGCAAACTGGATAACAATAATAACTTGTATTTACATGCAGCTTTAAAAGGCAAGAGTTTTTCAAGTTTATCTCATTTGACCCTCACTACAACCCTGGGAGGCAGGGACTATTACTGTTATCCACATTTTGACTTGCCTAGGTCAGGCAAGTAGGGAAGTATCTAAGGCCAAATCTAAAGGCAGGTCCAGTGCTCTGTCCTCTGTGTCACCTAGCTGCCTAGCTTTGAAGTTAGGTCTGTCAATTGAGCATAACATATTTACTGGCTTTGCCAATATGGATACATTTTTCAGCCAGAGCCACTACTGAAGATCATCTATCAATTATAAAGGGATTGCTATCTGCATTAGTGAATGGAGTACTCATGAAGATATAGTTTCTAGAAGAATTGACACAGGAGTGTGTGAGTGTATGTGTAAGTAAATATAAATATAATATTGGACCTGTTTTCTTCATTGCAGGAGGATCCTGGTGAGGAACATACTCTACCAATCCCTAAAAAAAGTCTTACGTGTTAAGTTATGGTCTCTGAGCACTTTTGGGGGCACTGAAAAGTCAAGTGACATGTCCAAGGTCACACAGTCAGAATGTATCAGAAGTTGGACTAGAACTGGGGTCTGGCTGACTGAGGCCAGCTCCCCATCCACTCAGTTACACTGTTTTGCGTGTGTATATGGCATATGTGTATGTGTATTTATAATATTTATAAACAGTACGTTTTTATATGTATATTTATAGATATGCATATGTACTTTCCTTTACAAAACATGCTTCAGAAATATCCATGCAGAAAGTAAGCTAAAAAGATCGGCAGTAGATTTTAGTTATGTAAGAAAGAATAATTTGTCCTTTATGCTGCTTCAGCAGTCTTTAGAGTTTTTCCTTTAAAATCACTGGTTCAGTGGCACCATATGGAGCATGTTGAACTTAAGATACCAAGAATGTGGCCAAGATATATCTTACTCTAGTGTGTTAAAACTTTCCATCCTGCAGCTATCAAAAGAATATAATAAATATCCAAATTTTTAAAAAATCCAATTATGTCTTTATAAATTAAAGGGAAAAAATTTAAAGCCAGTTCTCTTCTCAGATGCTACAAGTGGGGGCTGCTCCAGCACAAAAACAGCACCTCAAAGTCTGATATTTAAGCCTGAAAATCAGGTGGGTGGTTTTTTTAAAAAAAAAGGCTTTATCTGTTTCTTCCCTCCCTGGTGGATATTTTTGCTACTTTCTATACACTATGGACTGGGCTATCTTAGAAGGGCTGAGAGGGCTGGACAGAAAAAAATAAAACAGAATTTGAGTGTCTTCGTTTAAATCTTATCTTCTTGTTTGCCATTTCCTTCTGCAACTTGTTTATAGATAAGAAAACTGAGACAAATAGGGTTGTTTCAGGTCACACAGGTAAACTCATAAACATGGCTCTTCCGGACTCCAGATCTGCACAGGTACTACCTGGGAGCCTTCAGTACAGTAATCTCACCTCTTGGTGCCTTAATTTCCTCATCTATAAAATGGAGCAGCAAAAGATTTGGATTACAGCTTTCAGCTCTAATTCTGTGAAGCTATGAAATTATGTATATATCATGGCACATGTTAACTGATGGTGCCAATATGAATAAACTTTCTGACTTAAATCTAACGTTTCCTTCACAAGGCATCTGGGACCACGAGCATCCAACTCCATGAAGCGCGCTTCAGTCATTGTTTCCCTTTGCCTTCTTTCCATTTTGCATCTGTGTCCTCTGGATTCTTTCTTGAGCCCCAGATTCATGCCCGTCTCACTCCCACGGCCCCATCCTTTTGTTTCCCATCTATTGTGGCTATTTTATCAGCATGATGCATGAGTGAAATAAAATAACCTCTAAAGAGGGCTGTCTGTATATGTATAAATGAACATATTATCTAGTCATCTTTTTGTATTAGAAAAGGTATCCAACGAAAAGGAAAATACCATACTTTATGAAGAAGATGGCAATATGTTTTTGCCACTTGCCATGCTGGTCCAGCATTATCTAACTTTTGCTCCTTACTACTAGTCTTATGAATCTAATTTTGTACAGTTTTTTGGGAAAAGGATAAGTTCATTATAAATGAACAAAAACAGGTTTGGGAAAACTACTCATTTCCCATAAAATGACCCTAAAAATATGAACATGATAAAAAGATGTCTGTAAGAGAGCATGAAATCATGACAAATTGGAGTCAGCAGTGTTTCTGCCTTTATTCAAATGTGGAATTTCCTACTCTTAATATCATATTAGATAAAATTGTGCTGCAGGATAAAAATCAGGCCTAAATATATCTAATAATTCTGATAAGGATCCTGACAATTCTTTATCACTAATACTAAAAAGTCTCACTATTATACCCTCTTCTTTTACCAAGAATGCCCTTTCAAAAGTGCCATGAAGTTAATACCTACATTTTTAGAAAATGCAATGTAAAGGTAATGAAATGAAATTTCCCGATGGATATATTAGAAATGATCTGCATTTCTCCTAGTGCCACTTAGGAGATTATGAAAATAATGCAGGTTCTAGACAGGCCCATTCGTGGGGTCAGCAGCATCAGGAGGTTGGCAGGTGTTGCCTTGAAGAGCTGGAGGAAGGGGACAGGGAAGTTCTCTGGTAGGCTCTGTGGCTGACAGGGAGTGGGTGATGGTGGTTGTAGGAGGGGCAGAGACTGGCTATTATGTAGCTGTATAGAATAGGCTGCATACTATTTATCACAAGCGGATCACCTGGTGAGGAGCATGGGAGGGGAAAGACTCAGAGGCTGGGAGATTTGGGGAGAAGACAGAGGTAGTAGATAGTGCCCCTTGGCCTTGGGTCACCATCCCTTGTATTAGCGCTCTTAATGGAGGGGAGTCAGCCTGGTCCATGCCTGCTGTTGTTGCTCTACCCCAGCACTTCAATTCGGAGGAGTAAGTGATGGCAAAGATGCGCTATTAGAGCTGGTCTTGCCCAGCCTGCCTGCACAGGTTTCAGAGAATTTTACTTCTAGTTACTGCACTTAAAGCAGGGTTTCAACAAATCAATGATAGCCTGAACACTTCTAACAAAAGGACTCATCAGCTTGTGAACAGGAAAGTAGGTGACGTGACAGCTAATTGGGAAAAGTGAGACTGAGTGAGATATCAATCTTCTTAGCTTTACAAAGGGAATTGGGGTGTGAGCTGGGAGCACCTAGAACCTGGAATTTGGGAAAAGGGACAGTAGCAAGGGAGACAGCTTTGATTCTGGAAGAGAAAGGAGCAATAGGCAAGAGCCCCAAAGAAAGTAGCTAGCCTAGACCATCTTCCTAACAAGGGAAAGTCAAAATGTGAAGTGTATAGGAGCTCACAGTGTTTGATACTGAAAGTCATTGGTTATATTTGCCTAGATTGGGGATATCTCAGGATGGGGTTTCTGAGTTTTGTAAATTCAGTTATGTCCTCTGCACATATGGGACTTTTCCCTCTTGGCTGCTAGTTGTAGACTACTCTATCCCACAATCCACACATCTGAACAATTTTTCAGTGATTTCAGAATAGGTTTGTACAAGGCTAAATTAAGAGATGGAGAGATCTGGATACCTTGAGGCCAGGCTTGAACTGGTGACAAGAGTAGAAACTGCTGTCAGTCTCGAAAGTAATTTTGAGATAGAGGTCTACTGGAGAGAAGGGAAAACCAGAGCAGAGAAGGGTTCAGGATTCAGTTGAAATTGCTGTTTCTTTTTCTTGCCTAGGATAATTTTTTAATAGTAAATATGACATTTAACAATATGACAACCTGGGCCTCTAATCTTCTTTCAAAACAATAAAAATTATCTAGGTGCTGTCCATTATCTTATAAGATTCAAGCTACTTCTCTCTGCTATTTGTAGAGATAATTGGGAGTACATTTTGTATTAGTATCCCAAGGTTTACACAAGGCTTGGCATACAGCAGGTGTTCAATCAATGTTTGCAAATTAACTGACTGATAAAGACATAAAATCAATTAACAGCAGATGAAGATTTGAGTGTAAAAGTGAATGCATACTGAATGAACTTAAGGAATCATTAAGATTAGATGTTAACAGCACATTCTTATCCATCAAAAGACACTTGTAAGGATTTTTTTTTTCTTTTCTTTTTTTGCTGAGGAAATTAAGTGACCTGCCCAGAGTCATACAGCTAGGAAGTGTTAAGTGTCTGAGGCCATATTTGAACTTGGCTCCTCCTGACTTCAGGGTTGGTATTCTATCCACTACACCACCTAGATGCCCCTATATTGAACTTTTTTTTTTTTTTTTTTTTTTTGCTAAGGCAACTGGGGTTAAGTGACTTGCCCAGGGTCACATATCTAAGAACTATTAAGTGAGACCACCTTTGAACTCAGGTGCTCCTGACTTCAGGGCTGGCACTCTCTCCACTGTGCCATCTAACTGCCCTTAATAAGGAACATTTTTAAAGGAACATTCTTTTAAAATTTAGAAAGGTAAACTGATAACAGGATATTTAAGTTTCTCCATCAAGAGAGATTTCCTTTTCTGTGTAGCCTTAATGATCACAATAATAGCATGGATTTCACATTTTATAGTTTACAAAGCACTTTGACATTCAGGTTATTTTAAATGTGATCAAAAATCTCAGACTTCCCATTCAATAGTGAATTTGGATTCTCTGGTATTAAGGATCAGGTCATTTGTCCGAGAGCCTCCATAGCTATGAATCATAGCATCTGAAGGAGGTGCAGCTTCAGTGTTTAAATGATTTGCTCATAGCCCCCAAATTAGTGAATATGTGACCTCAGATTCAAGACCTAGGTTTTCTTACTTCCAGTCCAGTGCATTTCCCACTGGGCCACACTACTCCCTTACTATTACTGTTCTATCCTACACCTATCCAGATCCTACTTATCTTTAAGGCCTGGATGCAAAGTATGGCTTTCCCCATCCACCTGTCCTAACAAAACCTCTCCTTTCTCTGATTTAGGTATTACCACAATTCAGCAACAACCATTACTACTTTGTGTGGAGTATAGGAAGGGGGCAAGGGAAGGGATGGGGAGGATACAGAAAGGAGAGAAAAGTTAGGGTCTGGGGCCTCATGAACCATTTAGTATGAGGAGGCAAGGAAGAGAAAACATTTTCTTCAACTTCTAACTGCTGTATGTATGTTAAGTTTTAAATGTATTTTTGCTAGAAATCTTTGATTTCACTGCCATCAGGGACTCCCACTACTGTGTAACATACCACAAAGAAGAGCTGACTTAACCAGGAGGATGTCATGTCTCCACTCTGCATCTGCTGCTCTGCCTGGATCCTAATCCACTGAACAAGATGGCCCTCCCAGGGTAATGTAACTCAGACCTTGACTGCCACCATCTCCCTCAGCCTAGCCTGCTCTCCCCTCCAAACAGAGGCAGGAACACCAAACTCCTCCCAATGCCTCTCTGTGAAGGGTATTAACCAGACTCTGAGTTCACTTCACTCTGCACCTGCCACTTTGCAAGGTTTTAATTCCAAAACACAATGCGCCCCTTAGCCTCTTTCCTTCCCCTATTAGAGTATGAATTACTTGAGGGCAGGGACTGACTTTCTTTTTATTTATTGTTTCTTCAGCAATTAGTACAGTGATTGGCACTGTTTAGTAGGCAGTTAATAAATATTTAATGGATTTGCTGGCCCTTTATCCACTAATTATCAACTCTTCCTATTATATTCCCATTGATACTTAGCATAGTATTGGACATGTCATAAACAAACACTAAATACTTAAGGAACTTCCTCAGAAACTCTAGGCACACAGATATAAGTCTCAATTTCTTGCCTTCCCAATTAAAAATCTGCTTCTCAATGCCTTGAAAATATATAGGGGCAGCTAGATGGCACAGTGGATAGAGCACCAGCCCTGAAGTCAGGAAGCCCTGAGTTCAAATTTGGTCTCAGACACTTAACACTTCTGAGCTGTGTGACCCTGGACAAATTACTTAAACCCACTTGCCTTAGGGAAAAAAAATACACACACACACACACACACACACACACACACACACACACACAGACAGACACAGACACAGACACAGAAAAAGAGAGAAGTGACAATTTGCTTTCAATACTTTGCTAAAAAATGAACCAATTAAACCTTACCTGAAAGATAAAAGATTTTTAATTGTGAGAATTTACTGTACTTTAAAATCTGCATTCATTAAAAGCTGTTAAGAGAGGAAAAGGGGGAAAAAGAAGTTCCACATCTGGGGTCAGATCCTTTCTGACATCCCTCCTGGGTTCCCAATGTTCTTTGGATGCCAGTCACGGGATTTCTTTGGGTTGTAGGAAATAAATTCCCTTCAGCTTTCACATTTCCTGTCACCTCAGCCTATTCTTATCTTTCTCTTTCCAGATGGTAGGTATTCAACGGTAAGTGCCAATTCGATTTCCCTAGACATGCACCTTCTCACTCTCTGTTCTACTCTGGACCCCATTACCTTTTTTCTTGAGCTTTCAAACAGTTTACAAGAACAGTATTTTGAAGGATTTGATAGCTTAGAATTGGTCTAGTTGTGAGGTTTGACTGGGAAGAACATCATCTCAAGAGTTACTTCAGAGGAAAAATTCAATCACTAGTCTCAGAGAGGAAAGCTAAATGGAAGAAGTAAGCTAGTGGCTGCATCTATGTAGTCTTTTCTATTGTTTAGACTGAAAGGAGCAATAAAAATTCATATCCTATCAAGAAAAAAAACACCTCAGTAACAAGTAAGAATATTTATTTTTGGAAGTGGCCCACACATAGCAGTTTTTAATTCATTAAAATCACACCATTTTTAAAGGCAGGCCAGGTTCATGAATCTCCTACTTTTTATATTCATTATTTTTAAAATAGTAGAGAAATGCTTGCATAATTCCCCACCAAATTAAGCATGTTCCCAGTGTGATAGCATTCTGCTGGACCTGATTACACATCTCTGCATTCCCTCCCTTTATCCATCTTTCTACCGCTGTCTAAATGACCTCTTGCAGCTAGCAGTGGCTCTCTGTTCATTTATGCTGCAAAGCAGGATTTCCACGTAGTCTGCTTCCAGGCTCCACATAACAAGAAAGAGAAGCTCTGATTTAAGAATAATGGTTCTGAACCTTGATGAAGAAGGTGTCACTGAATTCATCTCCCAACTAGCATGTTCTTTCTTGGAGGAAGCAGAAACCAACCTGGTGAGTTTTATCTTAATACAATGCTGTCTGAAAGAAAAACATTATCTACTCTATGAGAAAAAAGAGCATAAAATACTACTGTCTGTTCTCATTAGCTTGATATAAAGGGTTTTTCAATGAACACTGAAATCCACCCCAGACTGTACAAAGGAGTGCAAATACTTAACATCCCCAAAGGCTAATTTGTGTTTCTATGTGGTCAGGTTTCACACATATGGATACATGTATGTATATATGTATTGTAGTCATGTTAATCTATATGCATCTTGCATATGTGTATGTGCATCTGTCCACACATGGAGCTATTAATTAACACTCAAAGAAAAGAGTAATTCACTTATAAACTAATGGTGTGAATACCAATTGGCCTTGAAACCAACTCAACAGAAGGGAAATGCTTTGAGAAGGGTTCTTTCTGAGCCAGAACTAGACAACACCCTTCTACTAAATCTGCCAGCAAGGGAAAGGAATTAGAAAGTAGGGAAATCACCCAACTCCTGAATACTTATGTTGAGTATGTAAAGGATCATGAATTCTATTCTTTCATTTCCTAGGAAAGGGAATTTTACAATACTGGGGGCCAAATCTCCTAGTTTTTCATTATCTCACTCTTGGAATGAGACCAGAGGGGAAGAGAGCTGACAGGCTTCAAAAGAAAAGTGGTTCTTTGCTACTAACAAAAGTCTAGAAAAACAACTAATGAATGCCATACCCAACATCCTAACCTATCCCTAGCATAGAAACCTGCAGAAATTTATAAAAAAATTGCTAATTCCATGGCCCACTGTGTAATACTAGGGCCATACATTTGCCTTCTATCCATTTTTGCCTCTCTACTCCTTAATATCCAAAATGCTTTATTAAGTTTAACTGCTTAAGTTACTATTGTTCTAAATGCCACAAGAAGTTTTTATGAAGCACAGCCTATTTGTATTTTTCTGGTGACAAAAAATGATTCACCTTGAATTTCTTTAAAATGGATCATCTGAGTCAGAACAATGGAGTGTGATAGTGGACAGACAGAGCTCAGAGCTCTCTAAGAGCCCCTGGCTGGCTTACAGTGATATCAATATAAGATTTGAAACAGTTTTAAGAAATAAAAATGTCTTGTTTCTAGCAGTATACAATGGAGCTTGGCCTAAATGGCTATGTTGAGACTGTGGAGACTGTCACTAGCACCTGGATTACTTTTGGCTGGTAAAAGAAATACAGAAGAAGGCCAGAATGGGGCCTTACAAAGGGTGTAAAGGCTTAACTTTGCCCTTTGAAATGGAGAAGGTTCACAAAAGGTTGTATTTGAAGCCAAACTCTGGATTCTAATTTTCAAAGCTTGAAAAATGAGAAAATTTAGCTATTAAAGAAAGCACATGGCATAAATGGATAAAACATTTTCTTTAAAAAACCATGCATATGTTTTCTAGAGGAGAATTCATTCCCTATAAGAATATGGGCGTATCCAGTCTAAGGAAATTGTCAGTTCTATTTTTTGAAACAGATCAAAAGAGCTCCCAATATTATTTTCCTTCTGCAAGGTATAACTGAGACAAAACATGAATCCTTTTAGTGATTTCTATTTAAAAATATTTTTGTACCATCAGAAATGTGCAAAGGAGGAAATATCTACTTCCTGAAAGTAAGAGAGAGATGGAAATCACTTTGAAAAAACATTTAAATGAGATCAAAGAGTTTTTGGTGGAAACCACATCTGACTTCTCTGGGCTTGCTAAATTAGCCAAGTAACACTGAAAAGCGGAGACATTCAGAATGACTCAAACTAGTTGGAGTCTAAATGCCTAACCAGAGAAGAGAAGAAAACACTCAGATTTCTACACTTTAGAGGAGGAAAATGTAAAGGATAACACAAAAATTTGCCACTGTACATAAGCAATGTTCAAAGGTCCTACTCTAGAAGAAAAGGACAGGATTGAGACTTCTACTTGAGAATGAAGGAGAAGAGGGATATTACCAGAGTCAAAAGCTTTAGCGAGATCAAGAAAGATGAGGATTAAGAAAAAGCCATTCAAATTTTCAATCAAAAGATCATAAGTCACTTTGCAGAGAGCAGCTCAGTTAAATGATGAAGTCACAAGCCAAATGTAGAAAGAAAGAAGAGAGGAGGAGGACAGGGTATGCTCAGGAAGACAAGTGATCGTCCTTTCGCCTTGGGCATCCATCAGATCCATCTAACTCTCCCGTGGGGCTCCACAAACCTGGAGAGCGCACAACAGCCACAACTTAGTGGTTGTGAAGAGGGAACCCCAAAACTGAAAATCCTTAAAGGAAAAAACTTCCTTCTACTCTGCCTCAGAGAGGGGACTCCACCCCAAGCACAAACAACTTCATCTTAGTTATCTGGGTGGGGACAGCTCAGTCCCAATGCCCATAGAATTCAATTCTAATTCTAATCCTACCTGAAACCCAAGTAGGATCTAAAGTGGGACTCCACCTAGGAGCCTCCTTCAGCTTGTAGCCAAAGCCCCCTATTATAAAAGAGCCAGACTGGAGCCCTCTCTATGCAGAGGGTTTAACATTGCCAGCACCATGCCTGACACCCAAGAACTCTCTGCCCACTGGAATGTTTCCACTGTCCTCTTCTCTTTATCCCCACCTATTTTCTTAACTAGACTTTAACCTTACTTCCAAACCCCATAATAAACCTCTCTTATCAATCTAGGTTTTCAGGTCTTTAAATTCCTTTACAGAGAATTGCTTGTGCCGCAACTAGACCTCATTTTCATTTGGGTACCCCAAATCTAAACCTCATCAGTTGCACCTGGGAAACCATTGTGGCAGATGGGCTAAACCAGGATGAAGTGACCAAGGAGTCTCAAATCCCAAGCAGACTTCCCCCAATGGAATGTGCCTTAGATGAGAAGAATTTGTTCCAAGACCCTGAAAGCAGGTGAAGCTGGTACTATGGAGAGATTAGAGTTTAGTCAGACATCAAGGACACCGAGTCTTCTCAATTCTGTCCTGCCACTGGACAGTAATGAGCCTGGCATGGAGCAAGGCCTACAAGTTGGTGCAAGTCTGCCTGACTTAAATCCCCCTTACCCAGGATTAGGAAGACTGCATAAAAGGCAGAAAAGATGTTGGCAAGGTTTAGTTGGGTTGAGTAATGAGGGCTTATCAGGAGGTAGGAAGCAGCCAGTAGAGAGGTGGAAATTGGGTGCAAATGAGGGGGACAAAAGAGAAGGCAATCTGCTGAAGGAGAAGGAGAACATGGGATCTCTTATTCATGTGGTGAGATCTGCCTTAGCAGGGAGAAAGGACGACTCTTCTTGTGAATTAGATAAAGCAAGAGCTGGGGGGAAGGCAGAGGAGATAGAGCTCTTGGGCAAATGGCCTCAGTTTTTAGATTTTTTTTCCTCCAATAAAACACCTAAGATTATCACCTGAGAAGGCAGGAGAAGAAAAGCCATGGGAGTTTTAAACACAGACAAAAAAGTTTGGAAGAACTGCATTGGTGAGGAGTGTAGTAAGTTAAAGGACTGCCTCATGCCTCTCCTGGGTCTGTATCCCAAAGAGATCACAAGAAAGGAAAAAGGACCTGTATGTGCAAAAATGTTTGTGGCAGCCCTTTTTTATAGTGGCTAGAAACTGGAAACTGAGGGGATGCCCATCAGTTGGAGAATAGTTGAATGAGTTATGGATTTGAATGTTATGGAGTATTACTGTTCTATAAGAAACAATCATCAGGATGATTTCAGAGAGAACTGGGGACACTTATATGAACTGATGCTAATTGAGTAGAACTAGGAGATCACTGTACATAGCAACAAGATTATGTGATGGACATGGCTCTCTTCAACAGTGAGGTGATTCAGGCCACTTCTAATAGTCTTATGATGGAGAAAGCCATCAGTACCCAGAGAGAGGACTATGGGACTGAGTGTGGCTCACAACAAATATTTTTACTCTTTTTTGTTGTTGTTTACTTACCTTTTGTTTTCTTTCTCTTTTTTCCCTTTTTGATCTGATTTTTCTTGTGCGGCATGATAATTGGGGAAATATTATAAAAGAAGTGCACATATTTAACATATATTGGATTACATGCTGTCTAGAGGAGGGAGAGGGAGAAAAAATGGAACACAAGATTTTGTAGGGGTGTATATATTTTGAAAAATAAAAAGCTATTATTATAAAAGAAAAAGGATTGCCTTGCAGCAGAGAGGATACAATTGAGATGACATAACATAATTTCCTAGTGGACTCAGTCAGCATGGTTTCGTTCAGCAATATGTTGTGTGGTAGTAGCAAAGTCAGCAGAGGGTGGGAATGATATAAGGCAGAGGCCCGGCAGGACAAGATTGACAAAAGGATAAGAGGAAAAGGGATTCAAGAGAAGAGGACAGTGTAAAGCCGAACTAGCTCACCAAGTAGTCAAGATGGAGAAAAAGGAAGAATGTGGCGAATGTAGAGGTAATGGCATAGCAGGGAAATCAGGGATCAAAATCCTGGAAGTCACAGTGTGGTCAAAGGACAGGCTACCATACAGAAGGAGAGGTAGAATGATAACAGACTATACTCCTTTAAGTGCAAGAAACATAGAAATGGAGTATCTGTGAGTGCTGCCAAGACTGTGGGGTTGGGGAGGGGGTGATAACATGGGAAAGAAGGAGGCTGAGAAACTATGAGGTTGGGTAAGAGAAGAATTATCAGTAGGAATGTCAAAGAGACCAGGATTGTCAACGAGAGAAACACTGTGAACTCAAAAATTATTCAGTTCAGGTATTATTTCTAGGAATCCAAATATAAGTAAGGACAATAGTTTCAGACCTCCAAGAACTTTTAATCTAATGGAGAAAGATAGGCACATATACAGAATGGCAGCCAGGAAGGAGTGTTTTAGATAGGGAAGGCACAGAGATTAGCAATTGAAATTCTAAGGTGACTAAGATGTCTCCAACAAGAATATCTGTGTTGACTACTGTTTATGGAGTTGGGAGTGAAAGAGAGAGAGAGAGAGAGAGAGAGAGAGAGAGAGAGAGAGAGAGAGAGAGAGAGAGAGAGAGAGAGAGAGAGAGAGAGAGAGAGAGAGAGAGAGAGTATAAAGTTAGGGAGGAGAAAGGGGAGAAGGAAAGAGTGGCAGAAAGAAAAGAAAGAGGTGGCAAGTGCATACTTATGGGGGAAGGGGAAATGTCTAGCATAAAGACAGATGGCCAGATAATAATGTGGCAGGGTTAGGTAACTGTGATTAAAATGAAGAGAGCCATCTATACCCAGAGAGAGGACTTGGGAACTGAATGTATATCACAACATAGCATTTTCACTTTTTTTTTTGTTGTTGTTGTTTGCTTGCATTTTTTCTCTCTCTTTTTTTTCCTTTTTGACCCAATTTTTCTTATGTAGCATGATAACGATATAAATATGTATACATATATTGGATTTAACATATATTTTTAAAATATGTTTAACATATATTGGATCTAAGGGAGGGAAAAATTTGCAACACAAGGTTTTGCAAGGATCAATATTGAAAAATTACATGCATAGGTTTTGAAATAAAAAGCTGGAATAAAAAATTTAAACACACACACACAAAACAATGAAGTAATTCAGACCAATTACAATAGATTTGTGATGGAAAATATCATCCACATCCAGAGAGAGAAATATAAGGGCTGAATGTGGATCAAAGCATAATATTCTCACCTTTGTTTCATTGCTTGCACATTTAAAAAATTTTTTTTTCCTGTTTTGATCTAATTTTTCTTGTGCAGTATGATAAATGTGGAATATGTTTGGAGGAATTACACATGTTTAATCTATATCAGATTGCTTGCTGTCTTGAGGAGGATGGGGAGAGAAGAGGGAGAAAAATCTGGGGTACAAGGTTTTACAAATATGAATGCTGAAAATGATCTTCATATGTATTTGGAAAAATAAAATACTATTAATTTAAAAATGATGAGCTATGAGTATTAGAAAAACATGGAAAACATTGCATGAAATAATAAAGTATAAAACAAGCAGAATGAAAAGAATATTACATATAGTAACAGCAATATAATTACTGAATTGAATTTCAATGGAAAATTGAATAATTTTAAATGAGTTATTTTGACTATTATAAGCACCCAAATTAGCTAAAAAGGACCTATGAAGGAAGATGCTGATAAATAAAGGTACATAAAATACAAGTTTACATGTAGATATATACATATGTGTCTAATGGTAGCCTGGGGGGGGAAGGGAGAAGGAAAAGAAAATTATTTATTTATTTTTTTTTTTGGTTGAGGCAATTGGGGTGAAGTGATTTGCTCAGGGTCACACAGCTGGAAGTGTTAAGTGTCTGAGATTATATTTGAACTCAGGTCTTCCTGATTTAAGGGCTGGTAGTCTATCCACTGCGCCACCTAGCTGCCCCAGAAGAATATTATATATTTATTATACATTTAAAAGGAAAAGTATTTATTTGTAGTTTCATATGTAATTTTTTTTACATATATCATAGAATCTTACTGTCACAACAGACATTAGAGGCTATCCTGGCCTTTCTTTACTAAAAAGGTAATGATAAACCCCTTTCTATCTGACGCAGTTCGTTCCATGATTGGACAGTTATCTTTAAGAAGTTTTTCCTTTTACTAAAAGGAAATCTGGTTCACTGTTGATTCTATACAATGATACTGCTCTGCCTCTGAACTCACGTGGGACTATTACTCCCTTTCTCTGAAAACTATGCCTATTAATAAAGCCCAAGACAGTATCTTATTTTTTGTTGTAGGCCTACTACACTCTTATCTTGATCAACAAACAATTAGATTTTTCACATGAATTATTTTAGATACATTCCCCATAGCCTGTATTGTAGCATTAGTTTTTTAAGAAATTTGGCCCATTTTCCCAGAACCTTTTGATAATGTCATATAATTTATGAGCCACATCTTCTAGCTCTGCATCATATACATATCAGACTCATGAAAATAATAGCTAGCATTTATATCAAGTTTTCAAGTTTGCAAAACACTTTGCCAACATCCCATTTTTATCTTTCTAAAATTACTGAGAGATATTATTGTCACTAATTTTTTTTTTTGTTTAGTCATTTTAGTTATGCCTAACTCTTTGTGACCCCATTTGGGTTTTTTTGGGTAAAGATACTGAAGCAGTATGCCATTTCCTTCTCATTTTACAGATGAGGAAACTGAGGAAACTAGGGTAAGTGACTTGCCCAGGGTTACACAACTAGTAAGTGTCTGAGGGCAGATACGAACTTATAAGAGGAGTCTTCCTAACTCCAGATCCAGCACTCTTTTCTACTACCTAACTGCCCATTTTATAGATGGAGAAACTGAGGCAGATATAAGTAACTTGCACAGGGTCACTCCCTATATGTGTCTGATGCTGAGTTTGAGACTACCATATGATCTGTCTTGAATCTATGTCATTAGTAAAGAGATTTGCTAAGACTGATAAAAGACATTCAAGATACTTAAGAAATATATGTAAAAGACCAAGATCCATTCCCTAATAAATAAGTAGTTAAAGGATATGTTTTTAAAGGGAAAAATGTAATCCACATTTAAAAATGTTTTGAAGCACTCATAGTGAGACATGCAAATAAAACAAATCTGAGGTTTGCCATCACATCCAAGAAACTGACAGATGAAAAAAAAAAAAAAACCCAAGATGAAAATGACAATGTCTGTTGTATTGTGGGAAGATAGGAACAATATATTCTGGGGTGAGCTATGAACTGATTCAAACTTTCTGGAAAACAATTTGGATTTAGGCAAAAAAAAAAAAAAAAGTGACTAAACTGTCTAGGGTCTTTGTCCAAGTGATGATGGGCTCTTGGCATATATCCCAAGGAGGTCAAGACAGAAAGAAAGGCCTCACATTTACCAAACTCCTCGGAGTTCCAATCTACAGTAAACAAAGTTTAGAAAACAAAATAGTGTTCACTGATTCAGGGCTGATTCAACTAACTGGAATATAAGCCTGGAATGTTACTATGCAGTACAAAATGAATATGAAGAATTCAGAGAAAGATGGGAAGAATTCTATGAAATCATGCAGAGTGAAGCAAGGAGACCAGCACTAAACACTCCGCTCCCCGCCATGGCTCCCCTTCTCCAGCCCCCAAATACCATAAAGGAAAACAAGAACACTAAAAAGAAGCAAAACTCCTAATGGCAGGAATGCTAGACCTTGGTCCTAGAGAACAAAAACTGAAATAGACACAATCACTTCCCTCGCCCTGCCCCCACCCTCCAGGCAAAAAGGGAAGAGATTCTGCAGCCTGTGCATATGGTGCTGGGCGTGGCCTTTATGGCAGTTTGCTTTCCTGGGTCACAGGGGAGGGCCCCATGCAGCATGGAGGGGGAGAGGGATAATTGGCAATAACTGAGAAAAGTTCTTTCAAATAAAATAAAATTAAAAAATGAATGCTAGGATGACATCGCACCAGACAAGATTTCTCCATAAGCAGACAATCTTTTATAAACTTTTTTTTGGGTTTCTTTGTACTGTCTGTATCTCAAAGAACAAGTAAATTGATAATAGCATAAAAACACTTTTCAGTTTGCATTAAATTTGTCATTTGTTGAGCACTTTATGCTTACAAAGCATTTTTACATGAATTATCTTATTTGGTCTTTAATCTTTTGCGATAAGCAGGATAATTCTGATATCAACAATAAAAACAAGCAGGGGCCGAGGTTAAATGATATAGTCTAGGGTCAACTGATTCAGCCTGGAGGTCTATTTTTTCCTAATTCACATTTACATATTATTCTAAAATTTACAAAGTACATTTCTTCCAGTCATCTTTTTAGATATAAAGTCACTGAGATGCAGTGATGATTTACCAAAGAAAGTGAAAGGGAAAGGTTTCTGACACATCTGGAGACCAGCACCTTCACATTTTGAAGACTGTCTCTGACAAGGAAGGCAGTGGGCCAATAACCATATGCCCACCAAAAAGGAGGAAGCTGTCAGAAGAGGACAAAAGTCAACAAAACCAATCAATTATCATGATGAAATACAGCGGGCTCAATGGCTGGATTGGCTTGAGATAGTCAAATTCTCCACACTTGCAATGTTGGCAACAGGAAGTACTATATAAATCTAAACCCAAATGATAATCATGCAGAATGCTACTGTAAGCCAACACAGCCAATCCCTCTGACAAGAGTCCTTTACCTGATCCACTGAAGAACAAACTCCAACAGGTCCTACAGCAAAGTGGTTCACTGGGACAAACACTGCCATGTGGGAAGGATTTTGTGTGTCTGCCTAAGAACCAGCCAAGGTAAGCTTGGCAAGATGCGTCACTAAGCTTGCAGAGGTCCAACAGGAGGAACATTATTCTTGGGGGTGGGGAGAGGAGTAATGGGGCCAGGGGAAGACTAAGACTCCTCATCTTACCCAGGCTGAAGTGTACTCAAAGGCCTCATCTCATTTCTGAAACTTTAGCCTACAGTCTTTCCTATTCCTTGGGCAGCCTGATGGCCCCCAGGAACGGGTGCTCACACCACTGGGGGCAGAGTGGACATCTATTTTTCTCTTCATTTTGAGACTGTAATCGCCCCATTTCTAGAAATACAATATTAATAATTGGTTACCTTTGTTATGTCAAATGAATGTTTGGGCTTTGTTCCTTTCTGAATATCTATACTTCACAACTAATCTAATCTTGTCCAATAGCTAAAAAAACCCTTGGCTAATCCCTCTCCCCTGTTACTTCAAACCTTCTAGAAATCATATCATCACTAATGGAAAACCTACATCGAAGTTGAATTCAATAACAGTAACAACCAACCCATTCATTGTGAATCACATAAAATTCACAACTTCAAACCCAAAAGAAATATTTATAAAAACTATGAAGTTCTCATTCTCTTTATTTTGTACATATTCCAACTTCCACCCCACTCTTCCCATACATTATTTTAGTATAGCAATTATTAGAGGTAAGGTCTATAATTTAGGTTATTATGAAAAAGAGTAGCTATAATCCAGTCTCCCCCTCTCCCATAAATTTTTGATGTAGCAAAAGGTACCATCCTTATAGTTGTCATTGAGATATTATTTCTGCAGCTGCCTGTAATGTCCTAAGTTCTAATTTTATGAAGAGAAAATGAAAGTTGGGATTCAACTGGCAGAATCATTCACATGGGTTACCTATATTCTGGGGTTGTGCTATAAAAAGAGAGAAAGATGTCAAAATCGTTATCAATAGAAAATATAATGTGGGAGGAGAAGAGGTATAAAAGAAGTAAGAAAATTCACTTTAGGTTTAAGCTTAAAATGAAAAAGACAACAATTTTGACTCCAATTTTTATTTTCAGTGAATTGTAATGATATGTAGGGGCCAAGCAATATAATTTACTTGTAATGATTCAAAGTCAACATAAAGAAAGAAATAATGTTTCTTTACTATGAGAGGAGTTGGTTTACATGGCAGGGGACAAAGGTCACAGTTTCAGACATTTAATGACTTTTATTTCCTAATTTATTAAAACCCCACAATATTTTATGCTTAAGAGTATTCCACTTGAACCTGGTAACTAACAATATTTTTGCAGGGTTTAAAAGTTTACAAAGCAAATATTTAAATGTATTTCTTGAGTAGTGATTTCCAAAAATAAATAAAAAAACCCCACAAACGCAAAACCTCTTAATAATCAGATGTTAATTCCATGAGAGGAGACATATATGGTATTCTAAAACCTTGGCATTGAAAAAGATCTGACCCTTTAAGTCCCTTTTTACAGAATTCCTAACAAGAAGCCACTAACTAGTCTCTTGACTTTGGGTAACCCATAACTTTAAATCTTCAGAGACTAAAATTTTGTGTGGCCACATAAAACTAATGGAATAGTATTATTGTTGTTGTTTAAAGAAGTATAGGATCATTAAAATCACTGCATAATTTCTCAAAGGCAATTCAGCAACTCTCTCAGTCCTATTAAATCTGGGGTCAATTTCATTGTTCATACACAGTGTCTAAGATAAATGCCCTAATGGAACAATTTTTTAAAGTGTTTTCCATCCCACTTGCATGGCATTATCTAGACCAAAGAACATTTTCTATCCATTTTCTTTTCTTTTGTTTTTCCCCAAGACAATTGGGGTTAAATGGCTTGCCCAGGGTTACATAGCTAGAAAGTGTTAAGTGTCTGAGATCATATTTGAACTTGGGTCCTCCTGACTTCAGGGCTGGTGCTCTATCCACTGTACCACCTAGCTGTCCCTCTCCATCAATTTTCAAGTGCAAATAGTCAGGATAAATTCTGGGAAATCTCATCTAGCAAGAGCTATTGTGTTTTGGGACTTAATATGGGAGAATAATAATGAGAAAAATAGACCAATTATACCCACAGGAAGTTTGTGCTGGAAATACTGGCTTTCTTAGCCTAACAAGACACATATTGTAGTACAGACACAGTAGTAGAAGAAATGGATTCAAATTCTCTCATAACACTTATTACTTGTGAGTGTAAGAGTGTATGTTTATATGTGTGTGTGTGTGTGTGTGTGTGTGTGTGTGTATGTGTGAAAATTATATCACGCCTGAGCTTCAGTTTTCTCATCTGTAAAAGGGTAAGGATGGCCTAAATGTCTTTAAGGTCCTTTCCATTTCTATATCCTAAGTCTCATACTGTTCTAAAATATAGAATATCGATTTGTCAAGGGAGTACACTAGTGATATATTTGATGAGGAATCAGGTATTTTTGCACAAATGTAAATCTATGGGAAATTATTTCTGTAAGATTACACATCTGACTAAAAGGGATAGGATAGAGAAACAAGATTCCACATGTTTATAACATTGCTGATTACAAAAGATGAAGTTTCCAGGAGAATGTAAATTCCTCGAGAGTAAAAATGACTTTCTGTTTTGCCTTTCTTTCTCTAGGGCCTAGCATTGAAGAAAAAAAGAAACCTTGCTCATGGAAGGCACTTAATAAATTCCTTTTGGTTAAGAACATTGGTTTTCTTTTCTATCAGGCATAGTGACAATACTCAAATTCCAAGGTGAATGAAGGAGCCCTAGTGTTAACCAGTTATATGGGGGCTAAAAAAAGTTTCTGTTTTATTACTGTATATGAAAAAAAGAGGAGGAAAAGAGACTCTTGGGAGTGATAGAACCTTTAGCTAGCAAAGTACAGCATTCCATTGAATTAAATCTGACCAATGGTGAACCATAAACAATAGGCTCATGAGAATTCAACGTTCATTCAAATTAGTTTGAGTCAATAACATACTGTTTCACAGTCTCCAGCACGTTCTATTCAAAAGCAGAACGAAGACAAGTGTGCTCAAGTGGAAAAAGCTCAGGAACAAGAGCTGGGAAACCTTAAGTTCTGGATCCTGGCTCAGCTGCTAACTAGTTTCATAAAGTAAATAAAAGAATGAGTATCACATTAAACTAAAAGCTGTTTTTCAGTTATTAAGGGTCAGAAACCTTATACCTGTTAAAAATCCCTTAAGAGTCATTAAAAATGAAAACAACAAAGAGAATCTGGTTTGATGAGCCATTGAGTCTTACTGTCAAGAAAAGACTAAAACAGAAGGATGAACTCTTGTCATACTTGTCTGCCATGATCATGGAGGTATCCTAATTAAAGTACAAATGGAAAGAGGATTCCCTGTTAATTGTAAAATGTTCTGAATGCTTTTGTTTGAAAATTTATCAGGTTATGAATATGTAGAAAGAAAGTGAATCTTGACTGTTATATTTGTTCAATCAATTTGAAGAGAACATTATCTTATTTCTTAAATGTACCCACTATACTACTCTTTCTTTCAATGGACACAAAGTTAATTATTCAATTTGAAACTTGGAATGTATTAGTGGCAAAGAACATTGGAATGAGCATACCCATCAGGAAAATAAAAGATGCTTTGGCAGAAGTGGGTAGTCTGATTCACAAACATTCACATTGTTGGTAGTGGCTTTCTCTTGGCATGTGGTTGCCTGAATCCCCACATTATTTGCTGCTATGGCTTTAAATAGATAAGGTATAATACTGTTTTTATGACTATGCCAGATTAAAACATAAAAATAACTAAGACATGTTACCACAAGACAAAAACAACTTAAAAAAAAGAAAAGGACCTGAGAGCCACTAAAACTCCTGTGATCATGTCCAGTTACATGAACTATATGGCTGGTCTTGCATCATGCTGGAAAACTGTTATCCAGCATCGATGTCTTGCTACTTGCCCTGCTACTCTTCCCCTTTTTCCCCACTTGGAACAATCATTACCCTCTAGATCTTTGAGACTGAAGTGACTTTGCTTTGACATTCTGTCTGCAGCTGAGCTATCCTCATCTAAAGATGGTTGGGTAAAAATTCAGATAACTTACTATATGTAGCTGGGCCAAAATATTTTCTTCCAAATGAGGGAGGCACTTTATTGAAAAAACAAACCTCTGATCAATCAGCAAACTTTTATGAAGTGCTAAGTTCTGGGGACACATAATATAATAATATCCCTCATAGTTATTTTCCTGGAAACTAAAGTCTGTACAGCGTGGGCATTTTGAAATTTGCTCTGGCCTGCACTTTCCTTCTCCTTCCCACTGCCTTTAACAACCCCTACAGCAATCCAATCAAAGCTACTACTGATACTGGAAAAGATGGAATCCTCAGTAGCTCTGTGGCAATGTAATTTCATGACTCCATTTCCTTTATTACATGTTGTATTTCCCCTACTGCAATATAAACTCCTCGAGGGGAAGGAATAGCTTATGTTATATTTCTCTTTCCATCGCTAAGCATGACGGCTGGTATCAGTCATTTTATAAATTAAATGTTTATTCCTTCTTTCATGAATTCATTTATGGAAGATTCCTAATTGCCTTCCAATTGATTTGAAAAAAAACATTAAAATAACAGTAAAGAGAAATAGTTTAAATTCTCATTTTGCCACTCAGTACCTAAATGAACTTGGACAAATCATTTAATCTCTTTTTCTCAGTTTTTCCATCAGTAAAACAGAGAAGAAAGTTTGATCTCTAAAGTTATTAATCCTGTGCTTATTCATCCTTTTGCTGACGAATTATGTCTTCCAGTTCAGACACATGCCCACAAGTGCATAGAGCCAGCAGATCATACTTCAAGGAGCATGAATTCACTGTAATCTCTCTTCGCACCCCCATCCCTATAGCACTTGGTATACTATTAGTCCCTACTCTTGAAGCACAGAGAAAAGCTAACTTTTGAGGGATATAGAGATGGTTACTGTCAATCAGTCAACAAGCATTTATTAAGCACCTACTATGAGTGGGCACTGTATTATGTACTGAGGATAGAAAGAAAAGCAAAATGCAGCCTGAGACCTTGAGAAATTCACAATCTAATGGGGAAGACAACATGCCAATAACTACATATGTGTTGGTGGAACAGCAACTGGAATTTAGATGTTCAACAACATTTTGAACTCAAGCATTACATTTTTTTATTTCCAAAGTGAACCTGAGGCTTCTAAATTATATTAATGACTAGCAATTTTTAAACATTAAGTGAGCTAAATATTAACAAATACTTTCCCATTCATAATATACTAGTCAAACAATAAAATTACTTATGAATTTGCAATGTAATAGCTAACACAATGTAGACACATTAGATTAAGGGAAACAGAATTATTTCAGACCCCAAAATGTTACAGGATAAGGTCTGATCCACTCCCTAGCAATTCAAATTGTTTCAAACAACAGGGCATTTACCCAAGAAGGATATTCGACTGAGGAATAAATGATTTAGAGAATTTCATCCTCAGAAAGTCATTGCAACTTACGAAAGAAAGAAAGGAGGGAGAAAGGGGGAGCAAGAGAGGTGGTGAAAAGGAGAGAAATTAAAAGAAGAGAAAGACACTCAGAGCATGTAGCTAAAATAGCCTTCAGCTATTTCTGAATCCTTCCCTACAACACATCTTTGCAACACGCTGCTGACATTAAAAACCTCCCTTGTGCTATAGTGAAACTCATTTTTTTCATTCAAGTACAATTTATCAGATAGTCAGGCCCTGAGGAGGAAGTTAATTTTATGAGCTTCGCAGCAATACTGGGATGCCATAATTGAAATTTCAATATCCTCTCCAGAAAATGTATTGAGATTTTCAGAGGGCATAAGTGGCTGGTTGTTTTTACATCAGTAGGCCCTCCCTTCCTGAAATTACTTTGAAATCTATTTTCTACTGCCTCCCCTCTCCAAAATCTTGTGGGCATACTTCTTGCTTGGAAGAGGTTAAAAACAAAGTCATTGAATAGGCTGAAAAGGGAACAACTTTTTCCTTTGAGTTTTTCCCTACTCCTATTCTTTAAAGACAAGCTATGATATGGTAACCATTGAAAAAGGGAAAGACCATTTTATTGTCTCTTGAAATAGCAGCATATAGATCTCTGCATCAGTCTAGTATTACTGTACATTCCAGAGATTATTTACAATGATTTGTTAGATACAAAGCAGACACTAAGAAAAGATGTGATTTAAACCAAGTACACATTATCCAGGGATGCTGAAATCGCTTGGGATACTGGAGGGTTATACATTGTTTCAGAAGGGGAAAAAGTCTAACACATAGATATTAATATATCACACAATATAAAACTATTCCTAATAAATAAGAACAAATTCTCTCCAATTATTAGAGATGGATCTGTGAGCTCAAAGGGGAGTAGTAAGTACTTCCGTTCAATGGTGTATATCACAACCCATCCTTATCTTGTAATTCTATGTTACTTCTATTCAGGTCTGTCTATAAATATACCACAAGGGATCCATTCTATGTGCTAAGTGAGGTCCATGCTCTAGGTCTGAATGCATCACTTACTCCAAGACATCTCTTTGATTATATTCTCCTCCTGCATAGTTCTTCAGCAGAAATTTACTGTAGTCTACTTTTGCCCACGAAATGTCCCTCCATTGTGTAAAAGCAGGGAATTATGACTTTAATTCTTCAGAAATTATGTTATTTTATGTTTTGAGGCCATGTAACATCACAGGATAAGTACTAAATGCATAGGAATAAAAAGTATTACTAATAAACAAAAAGACATGTACAGATAACCAAATAAAGACTTCATCTATCTAGGTATGCCTACAGACAATACCCAATGTATTTTGTACATATCTTAACATACAGATAGGTTTCTATACATTTTCATATCAAAAGTATAAGTAGTTAATATTTGATATGATATGAATTGAAATTAAGAACTACTTTTGACATAATATAGCTTCAAAGTACTCGAAAAATTATTCATGATTGAGTTGTATTAAAATTATTAATAGACAATTTTTATTTGACTTAGCTTTATGCTAAAAAAGGAAAATATATTTACACATACTAGTTAAAATGAGTTCACTGATAAAAGCTGGCCAGTCAGCAATCAGACATATGAGAGGAGACTGCCAATCTTTACAATGAAAAGTTAATTCATTGTTTTTAAATGAGAATTTTTTGTCTTATTATTGAAGAAAGGAATTAGGAACTATTAGGTAAGAAGGAGGAACTTATTCTCTCTGTCTCTCTTTTTGAGTCTTAGTCTATCTCTGTCTCTATCACTCTATGTCTCTGTCTCTCTCCTTTCTTTCACTCCCCTCTCTTCTCCCTCTTATTAAAAGAGAGACTTAAATGAAGACTTTCAAGCCACTATGTGTAAACTAGGGGAGCCTATTTTGTAGAACATTATTTAACACTCTGTAAAATCTGAAGCAGGCTCTACCACCTTGGGATGACTGTTAGGTACAATAAAAATGATATAGGATTGTTTTGTATTTGCAGACAGAGACACCCATTCATTAAAGCTCAAGATACATGCCGGCAGAACCATTATTAAAGCCATTGTTGCTGCTTTTTCAAATGCACCAATCTGTCAAGTAACTTCCTTTCTTTTTAACTCATGCTGCTACACAAATGGCATTGCTGTACTAATAAGATTGGTGTTGTGCTGAATGTAATTGCAGAAGCCAGTTCAGACGGCCCTAATTAATTTCTTCATAAACTATACATTAAAGAAAAATGAAAGCATCACTCAAAGATATAGTTGTGTGAATATCCTTAAATTTCTGCAAGAAAATTCCCTATATGAAATGAATGGGAATGATGCCAGAAAAAGGACAGATGAACTAGGGCCACATATCATCTTTACAATATGGGTTAATTGGTGAAATTCATTATAGCAACTCTGTAAGAAGAGAACTTCTACACAACCTATCAGTCTCCATTTACTTGGAACACAATATTAATTCCTCTTTCCAATTTCGACCATATTTTATTAGTCAAACTATTTAAAAGTGCATTGTAAGGTGAACTTTCACTGAGGAATTAAGCACTAACTCGTGACAAAGCAGTTATTATCATGAGATAATTGACCTTATTTGAGACTTAAGCATCCTGAGGCAAAGTTGAGTGTACTTAATCCAGGCAGGTTAATTATCTAGTGATTACAGTGCTTTGAAAGGTATTATGGCTAAGAACCATTTACAAAATGAGACTCCTAAAAAAACTTTTAATAAAAATTAAAGGCAAGGAAAATAATCAAGTTCTCTAGTCATATATTACTGGATAATGACTGTATAGCTTCATTACTGTCTTGGTACCAATAGAAATATAATTCCCTTTAGATGTGCTGAATTATATGGGCATTCAGTTAAGAAGTAAGTGATTTGTGTCAAAGTAGATTTAGACTGCAGATCACAAAATTTTAAGATATAAGTCAAAAATCTAAGAATGTTTTTCTTTGTCCCTTCTTCAAGTATGGTGACAGCTAGAGCTTAATCTAGAATAATGAATTGTTAATACAGAGGCTGTCTGTGATCATCACTTTTTTTGCACATGGGTTTCCATTAAAGATAACCCGGCTACTACATAATTGGCGATGGATTTTTGAAGAAAAGGTTTCCAAAGTTCCTCTTAAAGGACCAACAATCTTTACAGATGCCTCCAAAAAAAATGTTTGTGCTGTATACTTTAACCATAAAGAGAGTAGTCAGGACTTCTTTTCAGTCCACTCAACAGAATGAATTGTTTGCTATCATGCTAGCTCTTTCTTATTACCCAGGAGACGTAAATATAATTACTGATTCAGCATATTCAGTAGGTGTAGTACAAAGACTTGCCACAGCCCAAATAAAATTTGTAGCCTCTAATATTTATCAGCTCTTTAAGGAACTTCAAGAGCAAGTGAGAAAGCATCCAGGAAAGATTTATATCTTGCATATCCACTCACATAGTGGACTTCCAGGTCCTATTTTTGATGGAAATTCAAAGGCAGATAGCCTTTTAACTATGCTAGCAAGTACTCCTTTATTTCAGGAAGCACAAGAATCTCATTCTAAATATCATCAGGCTGCCCAAGCTTTAAGTGTACACTTTGGAATAACAAGAGAGAAAGTAGGAGCATAGTAAAAAGCTGTACAGCTTGTCTTCCTTTCCACGCTCCTACACTCCCTCCAGGGAAGAATCCTCGTGGTTTGAGACCTAGTGAAATCTGGCAAATGGATGTGACCCACTATATATCTTTTGGTCATTTGTCTTTTATCCACGTGGTAGTAGGTACCTTTTCAGGATTCACTTTTGCAGTGCCAACATCAAAAGAGATAGCCCGAGTGGTCACTGAATTCCTTATCCAAGCATTTGCATTTATGGATGTGCCACAAGAAATAAAAACAGATAATGGACCTGCATATTCTTCTAAACATTTTGCACACTTTTGTGCACAGTATAAGATTTTACACAGCACTGGAATACCTTTTAATCTGCAAAGTCAGGCAATAGTAGAGAGAAGAAACAGAGACATTAAGACACTCCTCCAAAAACAAAAGAAAGGGGGAGCCACAGGTAACCCTAGAGAACTTCTAAATTTAGTTCTCTATACCATTGATTTTCTAATTTTTGACAAAGATGCACTGGCTCCGGCAGACAAGTTTTATAACCCACCAGAAGGGCATTGTCCAGTGCGAGCAGCTCCACTGTCCTTAGATAATCGCCGGGTGATGTGGAGAGACCCAGAAAGTGGTGAATGGAAGGGACCAGATAGGTTAACTGCCTGAGGAAGAGGGTTTGCTTGTATTCGCCTTGTCCATCAGAGAGAGACAGAAAAAGAGAAAGACCTCAAAACAAAGGAGAAAATCTAAGAAACATCTGACACTGAAAGAGCATGGCTAATAAGAAGACTGTTAAAGAACTTTAAAACCAACAGGAATCTTTGGATTTCCTAACATAAGATGAGACTAATGGACAATGGACTTATGGACATTTATAAATTCTCAATTTATGATTATTTGATCATGTTATTTGTTACATACTTCTAGCATGTATTATGTTACTATGTTACTATGTGTAATCTATGTAATTATGTGTAATACCTCCCATATTGATGGATTTATGTTTCAAGGCATGACCACCCTATGTTCTAAATCAAAAGAAAGGAGGACATGTTAGGTTCTTACTAAGTACTAATGAGATAATGAGATATTAGGTTCTTACTAAGTGCTAAGTCGGTTCTTAACAATTCTCTAGTTCCAGCCTTTAAGGGGAGTTTTACCCCTTTGAACTCCTGGGGAGGAGCTTACATGTTTAAGAGGAGCAAGTTCATTGGTTGAAGTATTTTTTCCCAGAAGCCCCTGAGTTATTCCACGCCCATTCTCTGGGAGGATAAAAGACGGCGGCACTCTGGAGGAGGAAGAGTCTCTACTCTAGGTCAGAGTTGGTGTCTTTCTATAGGAAGAAGAATCTGGCCCAGAGATTGAGTTGAGACAGCAGATCTCCTCCCAGAGAATGATTGGCAGTTTCTGGAGATAACAGAACTTTACAAATTTTTAGTTCAATTTGAGAAAAATTAATTAAGTCCCTACTATGGGTATGGTTTCGCACATGTTTTCCTTATATGATAATCTATGAATTAGAGCATTCTGCAGTGCTTGGATGTTTTTTGTGACTTATACAGAATTTAAATAGTAAACTATTTAATATGTAAGCAAATATTCGAATTTGATAGAACATTAATGAATCTATACAAAATCTATTTTCCCTGGGGCTATTTCAGATTTCACTCAGTATCATTAACAAAAAAAAAAAAAATTTTCCCCATGATCTAAGATTCCATAAGAAACAGCTTCCCCCCCCCCCCCCCCCCCCGCTGGGGTTAAGTGACTTGCTCAGGGTCACACAGCTAGGAAGTGTTAAATGTCTGAGACCAGATTTGAACTCGGGTCCTCTTGAATTCAAGGCTGGTGCTCTATCCACTGTGCCACCTAGCTGCCCCCTAGAAGCAGCTTTTTCTACCTTGGGCCATTTAACAGATCACAAGAGGGATACTGGCAAAACCAACTGATACAGGATGGATGTTGGGTGAATGTCTTCAAAGTACAGAAGAGGACAAGACAATGCAAAAAAATGACCAAACCAAAGAGTTTGAGAAGACCTTGGATTTTCGGAGTAAATGATTACTTAGCATAATGAACTTTTATGATTGGAAATAATTTAAAGTCATGTTATATAGATGAGAATTCAGGCTTAAATATAGGTATGTACATAAAACTGCACAATTAACTAGAGGCAGATTAGAATCCATGTCAGTCACCTAAATTTTTGCAAAACATCATGTTTACTTCTTACTTCTGCAAATCTGTAATTTAAATTGAATTACTTTACTATTAAAAAGATCTTTTGTATAAATCAACAGAATGCCACAAATTTCAAATAATACTAAAATTAGGTACATCTATATTTGACAATTTTTTTGGTACTTAAGGAAAAATCAATATATACTATCTACTCTCCCAGCAGATTCTTAAAATAAAATAAAACAAAATTAAAATTGATTTGCAAGGATATAAAATAAAAATAATGAGTTATGTAGAATTGTTCATTCAGTCAACAAGCATTTTATAAGTGCTTATAATGAGCCAGAATTGGGTTAAGCTCTGGGGATGTAAAGAAAGGCAAAAAACATGGTCCCTGTCCTCAAGGAACTGATGTTATAATGAAAAACAAAACAAAACAAAACAAAAAAACAGCACAGAAATATCTATATTCAACATGTACTCTATGTGAATGTCAATGTGCTACCAGTAAATGTCAGATACTGGGAAGAGAAAGGCCTAAAAAGAGCCACCTGCTGAGTTGCTGAAAATCTATTGGAAGATACTCTTGGAATTGGGGAAGACTGGAACAACTCTAGTGCAATAGGATCTGAGCTCATTCTTGAAAAGGTGAGGAGGAGAAAGCTGCAGACTTGCCAGACAGCCAGCACAAAACATGGATGAGTGTGGTGGGTGAAGAGGAGCTAGCAGCCAGCAGGAAAGCTGGATTTGTGGAACGTGTAGGGGAGAAAGAAACAGGCTGGGAACATGGGAAAGGGCCAAGTTGGGAAGGGCTTTACATACAAAAGGAGAATTTTCTCTTTCACCCTGACAGACAGGTCACTGTGTTCTGAGTACAAGCTGATACAGTCCAAACTACACTGTGCAGCATTTCTCTGAATGGGGAGATCTCTGATGCAGGTCAAGGGAGTAGCATTCACTTCAGTAGTCCAGAGGTGATGGGAGCCTTCCTTATATGGGAGATGTCATAAAGATATAAGGGATAACACCTGATAATAGATTAAATATCGGAAGTGAATGGGAGCAAGGAGCTGAAGATAATCTTGAGGTTGTAAGCCTAGTGACTGAGAGGAAGGTGGCAGCTTCAATGATAATATGGACGTTAGGAAGAACATCTAATGTCTTAAGACAAAAGGGGAGGAGGCTACTTGCCTAAAAAACTGCTGGTATCAGTGATACATCTTTATAATTCATACTAATTCTCAATGTCGATATATCCCACCACCACTATTACAAGTGAGTGAGGGTTTTGTAGCATCCTATTCATGATGCACAAATATCTTTCACTCTAAAGCTGGCAGGAAAAAAAAAAAAAAAAACATCTAGAACACATATTAAAATGTGACCACTCAAATTTATCCTTCTGGGGGACTGAAGGAAGAACTGGGTAGGAAGGAAAGGAAGAGCAATGTTTTATCAATCAAGTTTCATCATAACTCAAATCTCTGAATAATTATGCTATTTATTCCAAATGGGGGTTTTAAGGCTGCAAACATCAATTTGATATCTTACATCCCAGGAAGATAAAAATTCAAGGATTGTAGCATTTTATATGTAGAAAAACTCAGAGATCATGTAACTTTAAATTGCTTCACTTTAAAGGTAGCAGGGGCTCAGTGGAGCAGGTCACAACATGTGCTCTTTCCAGCATGCAACATCCTCTCTTGCCTAAATATTCTCTATAAAATAAATATAAAATACATACTGCCCAATGATCTATCTGGAATAATAAATGAGATCCATTCTGATTTCGTAAGTAGTATGAAAAGAATTTCACTTTTATTACTTCAAACTCAGGAGTTAATGGGTAAGAATAATAAAAATGAAGAAATTTAATGGGAATACATAACAGGTCAACATCTAATAAACTCCCCAGAAACTTATATGGATGTCTTATCACAACATGGAAGAGACCATGAGCTCCTAATGGTTCTGCCCCCAAGACACAAGCTATTGAGGTCTCTTAGTGCTGAATTAATTTATAAACACATAAAAGCAAAATAGCTGGGCTAAGAAATTTGAAAATCTCACATTAAAAAGCAGCAAATAAACAAAATACATCCAACAGTTTTTAGCCTAGAGATAAATGATTTCAACTGACAGTGTAGGAATAGCAGAACAGTGGGCTGGAGTTAGAGGTAAAGAACATAGGTTCAAATCTGGGCTTTGACAGTTAGTTACTACTTGTTTTATCTTGAACAAGATACATCTCTGGCTATCAGTTTCCTCATCCACAAAATGAGGGGGATGGATTAGCTCCAGTATCTAAATAGAGGAATTTAGCATTTCAGGAGTCCTTTAACCCTGAGAAATTTCCTAAATATTCATGATAAACAATCAAATCTGTTCAATTTTTCCTTTATGGTCCATCCCTTAGACCACTTAGACCTCTTTCCTATTTCAAGTTTAATCACTTCTTTTTTAAACTCTTAGAATAGTCTTCTAAAGATTTCTAGCCCACCTTCCACAGAACTCGCCTAAGGCATAGGCCTGACCTTCTCAGAGTCTTTCTCAAAAATCTTCAGTGGTTCCCTATTGCCTCTAGGATGAAATACAGAAAAAACTCCTGAGTCCACAACAATTACCCTTCCTTGAATAGTCTCTGTGTGGATCACAAGAGTCCTGTAAGAAGTTCTCCTTCCTTGGTTTTTCATTTCCTTCAAATAGGTGCCTCTGCACCAGATAGTTGGTCTTATAAGTCTAAAATGCTCTCTTCTCTTTACCTCCAATTCATAGGATATTTATCTCCTACATAGAAATCAAGGGTCACTCTCTGAAGGAGATTTTTCCTATTCTTTATTATAGTTACTTGTATTCTTTCCCTATTGAAATTACTTTGTGTAAGTTAGGGGAAAGGGGTTTTTAGCTTTTTGCATTTAATAAATAATAAATAAAACAAGCATCTACACTCACACCCATACCCACACACCCACACAAAGGAGGACTTCAGAAGTACATGCTGAAAATTTTGGAATAGCAAAGACTAAATTAAAGTAAATTTACCACAGCACACCTAAGACTACAATAACATTTTTTTGGTTGAAGTTAGCTTTTGTTACCATAACAAGACTCCTAAAGGACAATTTAAAGTAAACAAACCAACAGATATATATATTTTAAAAAAGATAACTTACGGTTTCATTTCCAAAAAGGATGTCAACATAAGGCATAACTTTCATCATTGGTTCCTTGAAGAATTGACTAATAAATGGTGCGGAAAGATTCAAAGTGAAGATCTTATTGCTTTCAGAAGCTTGGCGAGCTATTTTTAATATAGATTCTGGTGAAACGGTAAGAAAAAAGCCCTGTAAATTAAAAAAAAAAAAAATTAGGGAAGAAAGTTAGAAACTATAGCTTGAAGAAAGCCATTTCCAATAAGTGAATGAGGCATTAGACTTGTGACCTATTGAAAACACAAAACATTTTAAAACCACATTGCAATGTCAGTTACAGCAAAGGCAAAACGGGCAGCAGATTATGATACCTGAATACTGTTTTATGGGTGAAATGGGTTTTACATGATTAAGGTTCACAATATAAAACTTTTCTTATTTATTACATTGGTTATGATGTGGTTGGGATCTGAAAAATTTGGGTTGAAATACACAAAACATAAAAAATTTGTAAAATTCAATTCAAGGCAGGAGTTACTTACAAATGTGAAATCAAAAAGATAATAAGTCATACAGCAATCATTTGAGTCAACCAAACTTGGTATAGTTTTTCACACTGCTTTATGGATCAGTAACTAAGAAATTAGAGATAGGAGACTGACCTTTTTATTAAAGGTCCTTTGGCAATTATTTTGAGATTACATAAGGAATATTATGCTAACCATATTGGCTTGTGACTGGAGACAAGTCATTAACCTCTCAGTGTCCAGGAAACATACTAGAAATAAAAGCGAACAATTACTTATCTTCACTGGTTGAGGTAGTTTCCTTAGTGCCCTATAGCAATGCAATTACAGGTGTGCTCCAACCCTCGTAAAATATATATATATATATATATATATATATATATATATATATATATATATATATATATATAATACAACTATATAGTCTAAGAAACACTAAATCAGGAATAAAATACATAAACAACATTCTGTGTCATAATAAATCCAAATAGGCAATGGAAAAGCCACAGGTACAAGAATAACCAAAATTATATATTACTAAGTACCTATTTAGCAGAAAACACAAAAGCATGCAATAGTAAAGGTTCAATTCAGTTCAACAGACATTTATTAAGTGGCTTGTTCCCACTTAGCAAAGGAACTAGATGTATTAACAAATAGCTACAGTGGATAATATTATACAAGGACTCTATTAACAAAGCGCTTTGTGTGATGTGAGGGGATTAAGATTTTGGATGAGTTTGGGTTGGTGCACATCAAGGGTGGCATCAGATAGCAAAACTGTCACAAAAAAGAAAATGAAAAATACAAAGGAGCTGGGATTAAACACATACACTAATGCACACTTGGTGGAGCTGTGACCAGGTTTAGTCATTCTGGAAAGACTTTAGATTTTTACCTAAAAAATTATTAAATTTTGACTCTGAGATACCAGTCAGGCAAAACTCCAAAGAAATCAAAAAAATAAAAAAAAAGACCCATAAAATCACAAATATTTATAGCAGCTCTTTCAGGTAGCAAAGAAACTGATGGAATATTCATAAATTGGTGAATGGCTGAACAAGTTATGGTAGATGAACATGATGGAATACTTTTATGCTATCAGAAATTATAAATGGATGCTTTTAGAGAAACTTAAGAAGACTTGTATTAACCCATGCAGAGTAAAGTGAGAATCTGGAGAATAATTTAATAAAAAATAATATTAGAAAGGCAGACCTTGAAAGACTTAAGAATCCTGATGAATATAGTGACCAGCTATAATTCCAGAAGATGAGATGTTACTCATGTCCTCGCTAGAAAAAGAGATGGACTCAGATTAGGGTTGAAACTTGGTTTTAGATATGGTCAATATGGGAATTATGTTTTGCTCTGCTATAAGTACTTATTACACGGTGGTTTTTTTTTTCTTTCTTTTCTTTCTTTCTTTTTTAAACAGAGAGGTAGGTATGAAAAAAGTAGATTTTTCTTGATTGAAAGTAATTTTGGGGGGAGGGACTAGAGGGAGGGAGAGGAAAATTTGGAAAAGTGTATACAAGGGATAATGTAAAAAAAATTACCCATGCATATGTACTGTCAAAAAAATTATAATTATAAAATTAATAAAAAATATTTTTAAAAAGTAGGAACCTTAAGTTATGACTGAGAATTAAAGAGAGAAAGGAGGACAGAAAGGGCATTTTAGGCAAATGGAAAAACCCAAAGAGGTAGGAGAGCTTAGAATAAATTTAGGAGAGGAGAACATAGTTATCAATTTGTCTGGTACATGGAATATATGGGCAATAATTATAATCATAAAAAGTTTGGAAAAAAGTTTGATGCCAGAGTATGATAGATATTTCATGCCATGCAGAAGAGTATTAGATTTGTCTGGTAAATAAATTAAAGTTCCTCAAGGTGAATGAACAAAGTACTGATAACCACAACTAAAAGCATTATGAAGGATAAACGGGGAGGTGGGTAGAAGGAAGCAGTAGAGGCAAGAAGATTTGTAAGTATCCAGATGAGTACAAAGTAGAGTCTGGGGAAACAAAACAAAACAAAAAAACAAACAACAACAACAACAACAACAAAAAAAAAAAACAACACAACAACAGTGGCAAGATAGAAGAAATATTTTAGAGACAGAATTAACAAGTCTTGGTAACTACCTATTAAGAAAGGGACAGCGGAGAGGTCATGTAACATAATATATGTAGGAAATATAATTAGGAAAGCCTACATTCAAATTCTACCTCTGAAATTGCTAGTGGTGTGACCATGGGGAGTCTAACCTCTTTAAGACAATTTCTTTATCTGTAAAATGGGGCCAAAAAATAACTTTAGTTCCTCATCTGGCTGTTGTGAAGATCAAGTGAGATTATATATACATGTGTGTGTGTATACATATATATATATATATATATATATATGTGTGTGTGTGTGTGTGTGTGTGTGTGTATACACACATACATACATATAAATTATTTTATAAATTTAAAAACACTATATAAATTTCAACTATTAACATTGTTGCTGCTATCATATCAATTTAATCTAGTTTCTACTAGTGTTATCATGCAAAACCTATTTCCATATCAGTCATAGTTGTGAAATAAAAGATCAAAAGAAAAAAAAATAGGAAAAATAATTAAGTGAAAAAAAATGCATATCTATCCGTATTCTGAGTCCATCACTTCTTTATCTGGTTTATGAATAGCATTTTCCTTTGTGAATCCTTTATACTTGTCATGGATCACTGTGTTACTGAGAAGAGCAGAGTGAATCATAAGTTTTTTTTTTTATAATTTTTTTTTTGACAGTACATCAGAGTGAATCATAGTTAAGCATCATCCTAATGTTGCTGATATAGTGTACTTTGTTTTTCTGGTTCTGCTCATTTGGCTTTGCATCAGTTCGTTCTAACTTTTTCTGAAATCTGTCTATTCATCATTTATTATTATATAATAGTAATGTATTACATCCATTAATTACAGCTTATCCAGATACTCCCCAATTGATGGCACCCCTCAATTTCCAATGTTTTGCAACCATGAAAAGTACTGCTATATTTTTCTTTTTATGATCTGTTTGGGATAGAGACTTACCACAGCTATTATAATGATCAATATTACAAAAACGTTAAGTAATAAATGTTGGAGAGGATGCAGGAAAATTGGGACACTAATGTACTGCAAGTAGAATTATGATCTGATCCAATTAATTTGAAACTAAGACTAAAGGACAGTGAAACTGCATATCCTTTGACATAGATTTCTTTACAGAAGAGTTGCACTCAGGTTGTGGCACACTGCATATTACAATAAATTTTCAATATGTCTGTTATACTCAACTATCTTTTTCCCTCTTTTTTATTCTTTATTATTAAAGATAGTTCCTTAGAAAAGGGAAGGAAAGCAATGGAAAGTGTAAATGATGTAAAAATAAAAAAAATAAATAATTTTTAAAAAAAGGAGAGAGAAGAATGGATAAATTGATACAAATATGAAAGTGAAGTAGGTAAGTCATGATAATGAAAGTCAGTAATGACAATGAAAGTCAGAAGGAGGAAGAGACAAGAGAAAAGATGAGTTATATTAGGTACATATTGAATCTGAGGGGTGGTACAGACATACAGATGGAAATGTCTCCCCTTCCTGGCAGTTACTAATTTGAGGATGGAGTTCAGAAGAGATGTCAAGATATGAAATAAGGATGAGGGAGACCACTGAGATGGTCACTGGAATCACAGAAGTAAATAAAATTACTAAGGAAGGAATTTAAAGAGAAAGGGGACCCGAACAAATTGTTTAGGAACAACTGATATACTAACAAATTGGGGAAAAAATTAAGAGTTAGCAAAATGGTTGGAGAAGGAAGAGTCGAATAGATAAGCAGAAAAATCATACAGGGTAGTATCTCAGAAGACAGAGCAGCAAGGACTCCTGGGAGGTGGAATTGAGAGTTGTAGAAAAGCCAAGGATGATGTAATCCCCAAAGTAAAGAGGGGAAAGCAATTAGGCTGGGAAATTAGGAGGTCACTGTAATGCTTGAAAGAATAGTTTTAATAGAGTGATAAAGAAATAAGCACATTAGTAAGCAGTTGTTTCCTCTCTGTTATGATAAGAGTCTATTTCATTTTTTGTGCTATACCCAATGAGTTCAAAAAATCAAATAAAAAGAAGTGGAAGAAGAGAAGCAATTCTTTTAAATGTCAATAAAATAGTCTCTTGATGACCAAAATACTGAAGTTGGGAGAATGAGATTTATTTTGCTATTTAGAAGCTTCACTTTTCTGCATTTATAGGAGTTCATTCATATGAACAGGTCATTTGTTCCAATTCTTTAAAGGATTTAATGTATCAGAAATGCCAAGAAATTGACAACAGATTTTATAACAGAGATAGTAATCTTAAGCTAAAACAACGTTAACATTATTTCTAATAACCATTAAGACAATAGTTCTTTATTAGTATTGTATATAATTTAACCTTCGATTTATGATCTCCTCTATAATTTATCTAAAACAAGTTTAGATGTTCTTGAAAATAAAGAATAATGGTCATAGGAACCTAAGTATTTTAAAAATATTTTCATCCCTTAGCCCACCAAATATCATGTCACTTGAAAACAACGAGCATACAAGCTGTTTCCTTTGCTATTTTGGTAACTTGTAGAATTAAAGTGAACAGTTTATATAACATCTTGTCTCCATAGTAATATGTACTGGCTTTTAGTGTTTCATCTAATGAGCGGAGTTTAAAGCATTTTTTCTTTTCTTTTCTTTCCTTAAAAAAAAAAAAGTTCCAGCATAAAATAAAAACCTTCCAGAGCTAGCACATTGCCAGCTGTGGATAAACCACAGATAGCTGTGGCGCGTTCTATATAAATAGTAACCTGGTCAAATAATTAGGCTTCTCACCAATTTTAGACTGAAAACTTGATCTGTGCTAAAAATCCATCTGATTGTAATTTAAGGTGCAGAACATTATTCCCCTGGAGAGGAACACTGGCCCAATTCCAAGATATGTGTCTGTGTGTATTTTTCTTTAAAATGTGCCACAAGGGTATTATGATGCAGATATTATGACATGCATTTTGGTACTCTGTACTGAAGGCCATGAACTTATATGAACATGAACAACAGGCTTCTTCATTTTAAAAAAATAAAGCAAGTTCACAATTTAAATTCACCCCATTTTTTGACTTATCTCTCTATTTTTTAAAAGTAAATACTCAGAATTTAAATATTTTTAGTTGTGTATTATGTTATACTGGAAAGATTTTCAAAATGGATGACCACCATAACTTTCTTTGATATATCTAATCTTACTAAGCTGTATATTCCAGACTACAGGAAAACACAAAATAAAACAATAATTATAGGGAAAAGAAGTGACTTTGTGACTAGCATAGTCTAGTCTTTATGAATTTAATAAATGAGATCCTATTAGTAGTCTCATCCCTTAGTACTTACAAAAATGTTTTTTTGTTTAACTGAACATTCTTGGGCAACATAGTCAACAAAGGGGAATGATTTGGCTCTAGACAAAATCATCCATGTCACTCTTTTGGGTATGCTGATGAAAATAAAGCAAAGCTAATTCCACCAGCTGGATAAAAGGATGGATTATATATAAATAATACACACACATATAAATAAATAAATATATATGCAAAGTTTATCAGTGAAGTGACTCACCAAAAAGTAACTTAAACAGAGCCCAGATAAGAACAAGGAATGATAAAGTACATAGAGGATACCATTCTCCATGGATTTCCCAGAGCAGTATCCTGGATCACTCTGAGATGGAATGCAATGATTATAATTCAATAATCCTATGGCATCTACTGCATCAATAATAAAGATTTAATGAAAAAAATTTTTTTAAATATATGATCGATCACTTGTGTGCCAGTCTGATCAGTATTCGTTATACTTAGATACATTTTCAAATGTCCACTTAATGTGATGCAATGGGTAGAGGTAGGAAGACGTGGATTCCAATATTTTGTTGAAAAGGGCTGTGTGTCCATGGGCAAGTAAGTTACTTAAACTTTAAGTGATCCATAAAATTTTTTATAACTATATTGTTATAGTTATATTGTACCAATGAAAGACTTGGCTACTCTGATCAAGATGATGATCCAAGACAATTCTAAAGGACCCATGATTAAAACTGCTATCCTCCTTTAGAGAAAAAATTGATGAATTCTGAATGTAGATAAAAGCATTTTTCTGGGAGGGGGGTGGGAATCTGTTTTTCTTTTGCAACAAGGCTAATAGAAAACATGTTTTGTATGACTTCAAATATATATATACATATATATATATATATATATATATCAAAACTGCTGCTCTTTTCAAGGAGCTGGAGTAGGATAGCAAAGAGAGAATTTGAACTCAAAATTTAAAAAATGATTGTTAATTTTTTTCTACATGTAAATGGGAAATATATAATGAAACAAAAATATCTTTTAAAAAAAAGACTATGGGATACAAAATAGTTACCAATTTATTGGTAGAAATCTTTTTATTAATAAAATCATAGGTCCTGACATCTTCCCTATGTGCTCCCTACCTAGAAAATTAAACTAGAAATAGATGCATCACAACTCTTTGTAGTAAATCTCCTACTATATGAGCAATTATAAGTAGATAATGGCGACATAAGTAGATAATACATGTGTCCTCAACGTAGTCACATAGAAAGAGGCAAAGAAATCAAACTATAAGTCTTGTTGATAAGGGATGTCCTTTGGTTATAAAAAATATTCTTTGCTTGAAAACCAAAATAGAGAATATAAACACTGCTTACAAAAAAGCGAAGAACCCTGGTCAGAGAAGAGGGCAGAATTACCAAGTTACTCTGAGCCACTCACTGTGTAGAGATAGAGGACAGAAAGGGGACCAGCTGAGTGTGGGATTAGTGATTTTTTAAGAAAAACCACACAAATAACCATTGACGGAAGCAAAGGGAAACATAAAGAAGGCTGTGTCATACCAGGAAAATATTTGGAAAACTGTGAGACAACCCCAGGGCCCCACTCCTCCTCAGGCAGGCATAGATGGGGGTTGAGAGCACCAGATGCTTGTGCCTCAAGATGTGCCACTATTGTCTGTTCCAAAGAAACTAATTAGCTTGTTTTCCATGCCACAACTAAGGTGCCATAGTAACACTAGCCAGAGACTGGAGTTGAGAGGAGGAATAAATTAGGAAACAAAGGAAGAATAATAAACCCAACCACACATTGCATGTCCTCCTCTTAATGTGCTCTAAATGCTGTTTTGTGAATGGATAACCTGTGTCCCCGCCTTTCACAGGGTAGGAAAAACACAATTCCTAGAAGGAAAAAGAGAATAAAATCTAGGCTAGGTGTAGATATCAAATCTGTTTATAAGAAAAACAAGGCTTACTTTAAAAAATAATTATGGTAATACAAAGAGCTATTTATCTAAAACAGAGAAGTATTTGTAATTACAGTATTAACATACATAACGCCATACCAATAACAGCAATAGAAGCTATAATTGAAGATTATGTTAAACAAAGAACTCTCAAATATTTAAAAGGGATTTAACTTATTAAAGTAAATGAATGCTTGGATAGGGAGGGGAAAAAAAGCTTCTTTCTACATCTTCCTACCTATGTAGAATTCACCCATTTGAGCTGATGCATTGACTTATATAAAACTTTTAAGAAGATGTTCTCAAATTTCTCAAACATAGCACCCACATTCACTTTAAACAAAATTTCACAGAATTATCAAATTGAAAGGTATTTTGAGAGGTTATCTCTAGTCTTACCTAAATAAGAAATCCCTCTACTAGACAAATGGTGCCTCATACATTGCTAGGAGATCTAGTGTGAAGAGGGAATCTATGACTTTCTAAAAGGAACTGGCATGCTCTTTGTCATAATAGCTGTCATTGGTCCTAATAGCAAATAGATCAACAACAACCTGACTTCCATATAATGCTACTAGCTCTGTGCCCTTGTGGTCAATTAAATAAACAAACAAAAAACAAAAAACAAACAAAAAAACAAAAAAAGAAAGAAAAAAGAAAAAACTTATCCCTTTGACAAGTAATAGAGTTTCAAATATCTGAAGGCAAGTATTACTTCTTTACCTTCACTTCCTGCTTAATTTTCTCTTTTCCAGGCTAAACATTCACATTTCTTACAACACTTTTTCATATCGTATGAACAATAATACCCTTCATGTCCTAGCCATTCTCCTCAGGAGGCTCTCTGGCATATAATTGTCTTTCTAAAAATTTGGCAACCAGAATTGAGTGCAACAATCCATATGTGGGCTGCTCAAGACTAAATGCAATGGTATATCACCACAGGAGGGCTTCCACATTTCTAACTGCCATATTGCACTACTGACTCATTGATGTCAATTGCAGTCCATTTAAAACTCTCAAATCTTTTAGAATGAAATGCTTTGTAGCTACATCTGGCCCATCTTATACTTGTCCAATCAATGTTTTTGAATTCAGATATAAAACATTTCTCCTTAAGAGAGTCCATCTAATTAAGCAAAATTTCTTAACCTATCAAGATCTATTTTTTTGTGTAATCTAGAAATTAACAAGAATACTTTCTATATTTTTATAAAGGCTTGTATAATAAATAAATACACATTTTTCAGATCAATCTTATTCCAAATCTAATAATATAAGCTTGTTAATTGCTGAGGGAGATGAGGTTTTTGATTAAAAAAAGTTTTATAATTGTGGACAACTCTAGGGATTAGAGTTCACCTTATGTTTCACAACAATTTTCATTTTTTTTATTTATAAAATCATTATTTCATGGATTTGTTTTAGTTCATAAAATCATTAAGATTCTTCATATGTTCCTTTAAAAAAAATCAAAGCATTTTGTTTTTTAAATTTTCAATATAATTTGCAGCTTTTTCTCCAGTATAAATGTGGAAAAATGTTTAAAGGAATTGCATATATTTAACATATATTGGATTACTTGCTTTCTAGGGGAGGGAGTGAGGGGAAGGAAGATTTTGTAAAGGTGAATTATGAAAACTATCTTAAATTTTTTTTTTTTAAGAAAAAAAAAGAAAAAAGAAAAAAATTTTTCCTGATGCTAAGGCTAATTTTTTTCTTTCAGTAATTTCCATCCTTTGTCTGGGGTCAAAGTAATTCTAATCCCTTAAAGATATGCTATTCTAGATCCATTTTCATTAATTTTACAAATCTAAAAGCCAAATTCAACAGAACTGAAATTTTTAAGCAGTAGTGCTAAAGTAGACTTTTTTTTTAAGAGTCCTATCCATAGCAAAGAAATCAAATTAATCAAAATTTTTAAAAAAGAAATTAATTCAGGCTGTTCAATGGAAAGTCAAACTGGAAATGACCTTGATACTCAGAAATATTGCAGGAAACAATGAACATGAACTTGAACAGACTTGGAAAGATACTGGGGGATAAAAGGGCCTGAGGTGTTCTGATCTAAAAGGGATCACACAAAGAGTTGGGACACAACTGAAAAGACTGAACAACAGAAACAATAATCTAAAGTCCAACTTTACTTTGATTGTAAAATGCTTAAATAAAAAGCCTCAGCTTTCTCTTAGATCAGTCTTATGATCCTTGTGATTTGCTTAAGGAGCAAGACATTTGTAAGCATTGCCTTCTTCTAGTGGTTCAATATTACCTTAGGATTCAAATTCAAAACTGTAATCATTAAGATAAGTTGGTGGAATAGGGATTAGACTGCTGAGCCTGGAGTAGGAAGATTTATCTTCCAAAGTCCAAATCTAGCTTTTGATACTTACTAGCTGTGACTTGAGCAAGTCTCTTACCTTTGTTTGCCCCATCTGTAAAATGAATTGTAGAAGGAAATGCTGAGAAAATCCCAAATGGGCTCATAAATAGTCAGACACTATTGAAAAAAAAAATCATCTGAAAAGAACAGTACATATTAAGAACTGTACATATCAAGACTTATTGAGACCAAATGACATTTTGGTATCACTGGAGAACATTTCCAAAATACAAAATAGCTGTTTAAGGTACTACTGAGTAGAGGCACACAATTTGATGTCAACTAATAAGTGACTACCACCATGTTTTGTTATGACCTCTTTAACTTGAACTACATTCAGTTCAATCCAGGAATGATGATAATATGTTCAAGGCTGGGCAGGGCCATTGTCCCTCTGGAGTATACAACATTTTATTTATATCATTTTTTGGCATTATTATGCTGGTGACATGTTTTAAATAAAAGAGTTTTCCATGTAAATACCAAATACTTGAATGTTTTTACTATAATTTGTTTTGCTTTATATATCTGAAGTATATGAACAAGTGATGAGTAAGGAACTGAGTAAAAAAGGTTTTGTGGGCAATCAATAAAGAAGATACAATGAAGATGATTCAGTGGATATAGTAACAAACTTGGAATTAGAATAACTTATTCTCCTGAGTTCAAATCTGTCTTCAGATCCTTAACAGGTGTATGTCCCAACTATTTGCCTCAATTTTCTCATCTGAAAAACGATTTGGAGAAGAGAATGGCAAACGACACAAGTTTCCTTGTTAAGAAAACCCCAAATGAAGTTGTGAAGAGTCAGACATGACTAGAAAAATGATTGAATAGCATCATTATAGCACTCAGGTGATTTCTTCAAAACTTACTAACTCAATTATGAGTTGCTCTTTTTATATCTGTGAAACTTTCTGGCATACCCTTTTTTGATCCTCAGCCATTTTTTTTCATCATACATAAACTTTTTTAATAATTCAAATTGAAAATGCTTTATATAAGATTACACACATATAATTGGTCTATATCTAGAAGGGCAATGGTATTTATTCTCCATAGTATTTTATTTTTCCAATTACATGTTAAGATATTTTTCAACATTCAGTTTTGTAAGATTTTGAGTTCTATGTTTTTCTCCCTCTCTCCCTTATCTTCAAGCCTCTTCCCAAGACAATGGGAAAACAAAGAATCTGATATAAGTATATATATACACAAACATTTTATCTAATTTATCTTGTTGTGAACAAAAATAAAAACAAAAGGGAAAAAAACATGAGAAAGAAAAAGCAAACCAAAAGAAAGGTGAAAATAGTATGCTTCAATCAGCATTCAGTCTTCAGAGTTCTCCTTCTGAATGTGGATGGCATTTTCCATCCCAAGTCTATTAGATTAATCTTGGATTACTGAATTGCTGAGAAGAGGTAAATCTCATCACATAATCTAGCTATTGCCATGTACAATATTCTCCTGGTTCTGCTTACTCTACTCAGCATCAGTTCATGTAAGTCTCTCCAGGCCTTTCTGATATTATCTTACTTATTGTTTCTTATAGATCAATAATATCCCATAACATTCATATGTGATAACATATTCAGCCATTCCCTAACTGGTGGGCATCCACTCAGTTTTCAGTATTTGCCATTACAAAAAGGGCTGCTATAAACACCTGTGGGTGCTTTTCCCTTTTATGACCTCTTTGGGATATAGACTCAGTAGTGATATCAAAGGGTATGTACAGTTTTATAGTTCTTTGGACATATCAGTCTTGAATCAAAGAATAATCTGTCAAAATATTTTGCTAATAATTAATGCACTATTGTGAAGCATAAGTAAATAATTATGGATCTTATCTTGACCTGATGATTTCTCATTTGTAGAGAAGCTAGAATTTCAGTCACTTTTCTAGACATAATTCTTCTGTGATTCATTATGTTTATGGTAACACAAACTTTGTTTCATATTTAATTCAGGTTACATTTCCATTTTGTGGGATTTCTTTTAACTATATAGACAATCAGAAATATATCCTCCTTTGGGGGTTCTGTTTATTAATTTCTTTCTCTGTTTTTTGAAGGCAATATAGTATAGTTTTAAGTTGATACTGAATTGTTAATTTTCTTTTGTGCACAGCTTGCCTCCTAATATAACCTCAATCTTTTGACTTTTGTTTTTAATTATTCATTAACACCATCAAGAATTTCTCATATACTCTCATTATCTGCGATTCATTCTACAAGTTTCATTGTTGTGCTGCCTTTAATCAAACAATAAATTGTTCAAATTTTCTGCTTCAATAACAGCTAGATAATATAATCTTTCATTGTGTTTCTGCATGTCTTTAATAATCTTCAAGAGTCACTTCTGGCATGGCACCTATTTTAAGAGTATCTTGATATAATGCAACCTTTCCTCCAATGTCTTTAGTTTGTTAAAGCCTATTGAAAATACCATTGCGTGCAAGTCTTGAAGAATTTTTAATACTCTCTTAAATATTGTGGTAAAAAGATTCATTAATAATGCTTATAGCAGACAGCATCTTTTTTGAATTACTTTAGTTTGGTGAAGCTGGACTATTAGTTGGATTCAAAAATGGCTTTTTAAAATCCATTTTAAGTATGTCCAAATTCTATTCAAAACCAAGGAAAACACCAGCATTACTTTTGTTCTCTGTTTCATCAGTAGACAGCATTTTTAAAGTTTGTATTAAGCACAAATTTTTGATGCCTTCAGGTTTCTTAATCGTTCTATTTGAAGATAGAAGCAACTCATCAATTCCCAATATATATTTAATCTAATCTGGTTATGAAGTTATTTCTTATTATTGTCTCACAGTGATCTGTATTATATTGTGTGAGAAAACATGTAGCTAATGGATATCACAAGAAAAATTAGAATGGAACCCTTATCTGTAACTGATTGGATCCACTTCCAATTTTGTTATGATGCATATAGGATTGGCATACTTCAAAAGTATTCATATTATCAGCCATTTTATATGCATGTATGGTTTGCTTGCTATGGTGTTTAATGCCATTTGCTACAAAGCAATTCTAACAATTGAGATATTAGTATTTCTGGTTTGTTCCAAAGTATTGTACCTTCTAACACCAGAACTGTCTCCTTCGCTCCGAGAGCTTGAGTTCCCACCCCCAGTCTTCTGTCTTCTCTGCCTCTGAATCTTGCTGAATTTGTCCAAACTTGTCATAGGCGTAAATCTTATAAAACTATATTTAGTATTAAGTACATGTACTGAACTAGAGAACTATTAAGCACCATGCTAAACTAGATAACCATTGTCTCATCAATTCCACTGACTTAGCACTTTGTAAGAATTCTTGTTTCAAGTTCAGAGTTCTGGCCCATAACAGAATTCAAATGATATCAGCAGAATTGAATCATAGATTCAACTATTCTAGACATACTGTTGTCAAACTCAAAACTACAAGTATACAGTCATGTTGCAATTACCAAGAAGGAGATCACATACTTAAAAAACCCAACAATCTGAATAGTACGGAATTTCCTACTCAAGGCAGTAGAGTATGGTGAATGGGAGCCCTAGTTTTGCAAAGCCTCAGCTTTGCTACTTTCTAATCTGTGTGATCGTATGAAACAATTTTGATTTTTTTGTTCTCAACTGAATAATCAGTAACATTTGGAATTGAGAGAACAGTGGTTCAAATCCAAGGCTGGTGACTTACTATTTATATGATCTTGAACAATGGACTCAATTACTTGGGGAAAGAACTGAACTAGATAATCTATGGGGTCTATTCCAGTTCAAGAACTATGAATATAAATACAAATATGATAATAATAATAATAATAATAATAATATTAATATGTAACTTTTATATAGAACTTTCTACTTTAGGAACTGTCTAAAGCACTTATAAATTTTATCTCATTTGACCCACATAATAACTATTATCTCCACTTTACAATTGAAGAAAATGAAGTAAAGAGTTTTCTTTACTTAACTGGGGATACACAGCTAACTCATTAAGTATTTGAGGTTAAACTTAAACTAAATCTTCCTGAGGCCAGACTTGGAACCCCAACTAAGCCACCCAGCTGCCTTATAAAGATAGTCCTTTTTCAATTTCTTCAGATAATTGGTCTTCCTCCTAAGCTGCTATTATGAGCTGAGACTCACTTTGTGAACCCTATATTCTATAGCTACAAGATAGGGTGAATTTGGCAATTATCACAACTTCTATGTTTAAGGAGGAAAAAAAAGTTCATGGTGGAGTGCTGGAATGAGTCAATGATTTCTAATTAAAGAAATATCATATGTTGCAAATAAAAGGAAAAAGAATCTCTCCCATTCCAATCCTATTAACTACTCAGAAACTTTTTTCAAGGAAAAGATCTCCATAAAAACTCCAGGTACTCTAAATGGTGAGGTCAACTAGGTACACTTTGAATACAGTGCTGGGCCTAAAGTCAGGGAGACAGCTTTTTTAGAGTTCAAATCTGGTCTCAGGCATTTAGTAACTGTCTGACTTTGGGCAAGTAACTTAATCCAGTTTACTTCAGTTTCTTACTTGTAAAATGAATTGGAGGAGGAAATAGCAAATCACTCTAGTATCTTTGACAAGAAAACTTCAAATGGGAATAGGACAGACAACAAAGAGATCAAGATGGGAAAGAATCATGGGAAAGAAGTTTCCTCTATGGAAGATAAATGAACTAGAAAACTACTAATGACTAAGCAAATGCTAGATTTAAATTCCAACAGCAAAATAACAACAATATTGTTTTAATTAACCAGACACTAGAAGTACAGAAATGATTAATATAATCATATTAATGTAATCTTTGCGTGTGTTTGCAGGGGATGGCAAACATGGAGAAAACAAAGCAACCACATCTCAAACACAATTACCAAATATTTCAAGGCATCTCCCACAAGGAGAAAACAAAGCAGTGACAGAATTGTTTTGGTTAGTAACTAAAGAACACCAACAGGCAGAAGGTGGTGTAAATACATTTCTAAAAGTATATGTAGCTGTGCTTAGAGAGTCTGGAAAAAAACTGATAAATTATTAGGGGGAGGTAAAGTGTAATAGAAAAAAAGAAGCAACCTTTGGAATGATAGTAGTTGCCAAGAGTCATCAATTGCATTAAAAAAAAAAAAAAGTGAGGTAGTATATCATATTTGTTGTGTTCTGTCTTGTTAAGACGGCATTTGGCAATAATTTAATATTATCAAAGGCAAATTTAATACCTCAATGCAGGATTCTAAGCACAAATGTCAAGAGCCCCTCAATCTATCTTTTTAAAAACTGGTGTTGCTTCTTAGTTGTTGCTAAGAGCTCAGGCTCACCTAATGGACTACAGGCCCTACAAGATGGGAAGAGTATATCTACATAATAATTATAATTTCTGTCTTTGAGAAGGAAAAACAATTCATTGTGGATTGCTGGAATGTGCCAATGATTAGATAAAAGGGCTGACAAATTTATCTGCACACTGTAATCCCTAAGCATATAAAGACTGAAGTTTTTGTGTTTTTAAAATTCAATCACAACCATGGGAGATGTTTGGGCCCCATAAACCAGCCAGATGTGAAGTGAAAGTAAAATACAGCATACCTGCTTAGTCAGAAAGGCATCATACTTAAGGGATTAAGCCATTTTCAATTTAGGAATGAGACTGTTTATTGGCAAAACAATATTGATGCAATAAACACTCTCTATCCTTTCTCTCCATAAAAGTGACAACAAATAAAGTTGGATTTCGTTATTCTCATGTAAAATCTAAGTTACATTTAAAATATCAGTATAAATCCAAAGGAAACAAGCAGAATCAGGTAGTGAAATGTATCTCGTCAATAAGTATTTATTAAGAGTTTAGTATGTGCCAGTAACAGTGGTGATAAGTAGGCCTTAGTAATACAGAGAAGATGGTAAACATCATATTCTATCTTTAATGAGGTTACATTCTAAAGGAAGAGAAAGATTAATTGGTAGGTATTTTGAACTAAGTCTTGAAGGAAAGCCAGGATAACTCAGAAGTGGAAAGGTGAGAGAATAAGAGCTTTCTAGGCTTGGTGGACAGCTAGTATAAAGGCAGTGGTTAAGTGACCTAGGTGTTCCTCCTATGTTGATGCTGCCGCTGCTACTAGCTAATTTCTCTTCCTTGCTTTTAAAAGTTTACAAAGAATGGGGACTTAGCACACTTTTGATCATAACATGATATCTCTTTACTAAGCAAATTGGTGAAAATATGGAAGACATTCAAATTTTCTGGGTCTCAAGTTTTACATCTATAAAATGGGTAAGGGAAAGTGTTGCTAAACAAAGTAGGATCTGAAGTCCCACCACTTCTTAAAGTTTCTATAGATCATATTAAAACTTGGTCAATTTTCAATTAATCATCATCCTGTTTTTCTATATTTAGGAAAAAAGAAAATAGGTAAAAAAAGAAGACAAAAGAGAAAACTTCTCAGAGATATCCTGGAGCTGGAACACACTCAACCCAATGGTCCACAATTTTTTCATTTACATCTAAGCAGAATGATGTGCACAATGAGCTTGGAATGGTCTTGTTCATTGAAGCCTAGAAAGATTTTTTTCAAATTAAGTATTAAAACAAAAAACCTCCTATGGTTAATCATTTAGCAAAGTCAATAACATATCCCTTTTTTTGCACGAAATGTAATGCTAAAAGTTTGGGGAAATCATATGATCATCAGATTTTACTTTCAAAGGAATCTCAGGTCATCTAATCCAATATCCTCAGTTTACAAAGAAGAAAAGTAATGTTGAGCGATGCGATGGTAATTGGCTTGCCCAAGGTACAGTGCTCAACCACATAAGTGGAACAAACAGAATTTGAAACCTAGTATTCTATACAATGCTTCTCTCCCTCCTGGAACTGTATCGTCCATCTATTATTACCTTTAATTTACACTATATACATCTATGCAAACGTTTTCTCCTCCCATGAAAATGAGTTCTTTAAGGTCCTGAACCATGTTTTTTGCCATTCTTTATATTCTTGAGATTCATTACAGTGCTTGGCACATAGTAAGCTCTTAAAAATTCTTGCCAACTGAGTATTTGACTATAAAGTGCTGCCACCCAGAATATTGGTTACTACCTTATACAAATGAGTTATTAATAACTTGTAGTAAACCAAAAATTGAACTTTTATAACTTGTCATCTCACAAGAATGTTGGTACATGAGGTTTTTAGAGGCTTGAAAGAGGTGAGGGAATCGAAGAGAGACAAGGACAGTTATAAATTGTTTAAGTAAAATAAATCTAAGATAAATAATGAATCTACAAAAAATTTTCTGAGAAACTTAATAAAATTAAATAAGCAACCATTTTAAAAAGATTAAGGACAAATCATTTGACATGCAAAATATGCATTCCTTTTGTGCCATTATTACCCAAGTGATATTTAAGTATGTACACAAGGCTTGTTGTTTTCTTTTACATTTTGTCTTAAAAAGATCAGCAAGGGTTACTTAATAGAATACAAAACCATTGATTTCTCCCCAATTCCAAATGGACACAGTTGTTTTAAATCAGAGCACAAGGATGGAAAAAGTGCAACTATTTCTCTGAGTAATTGTTTTGGCTCTTGAAGTTTGCATTGTTTATTTTTATGAAAGTATCACTTTATAACTGGAAAATGACTAAGCTTTCTACCATTGTTTTATCATTCTAAATAGCCAACATTTCTGCTTTTGATAAAAGGCAACTTTCAAACCATTTTCTTTAACATGGAAAAAGGCTGAACTGTCAGTAAATATAATTATATTGACCCTGACATTTTCTTCTAAGATGCTGTCAGCCTGTCAAAAGCAGAGCATTACTTTTAGATTTGAGTGGTTTTTTTTGGTGGTTGTTGTTGCTGAAGCAAACTCTGATTGCTGCCATATTAGTATTGAGCGGATAACAACAGTAGCAGAGAAGACCTGCAAGAACAGCCCTTGACATTAAATATGGAATCATTTCCCACAATTCTTTCATTGACATTTGAAGCTTTGTATTCTAATTAAAAACAATTTCCCAGGTAAGTCATGCATCATTCAGACATTAATTGTTAGACTCCAGGCTTTCATTAACTTAGGAAGGACATATTAAGGATACTTCCTTGAGCCAGAAAAGGTAGAAACTAAGACCTGAATTTAAGATTAAGATGAAAAAAGATGGGTCAATTGCCTGCCATTAGTCCTGCCACTCTGTGACTTTCTGCCATCCAAAAAAACTCAAAGTCTTCATGCAGAGGGCTAGAATAGGATGCTTCTCCAGCCTCTGCAGACTGAAAGGAGTGAGAGAACAAAGAGGAGGGAGAGGCTTCCCAAGAGGCAGCTCTAATAACCCGCCTTGCCAGAAACCTAAAACCTGGATTAGCCTTACTGCTGGGCTGGCATTACAAATGAGGTGCTGTAAACACAATTAGAGAATCAGGAACTGCAGAGAGGAGAGGAAACTTAGAGATCATCTTGCTAGTCCACTTTATTTTACAGGTGGGCAAACTGAAGCCCAGGATCATGAAATGACTTGCTGAGGTGACTGAGTCAGACGGAGAAAGCAGGATTCTAATCTTTTGAATCTAAGCCTCTCTGTAAGATCACCCCAACATACATAAATATAACCAGGACGGAAGTTTTCAGAGGAACAAGAGTTCCTTTGAAAGAACAAAAAGAAGGAGGAAAAAAACTCCTGGGAAGAATCTTGATTGACAAGAAGTTTAAACAGTCTGAGAAAGGCAAACAACATCCAAATATAGATTTGAAGCCAAAGATTCATATAATAGGATAGGGCAGTGTTTGAAATTATAATTAATAAACTGGAGGATAATGAAATTGCACATCTACAGTCGATCCAATTTAATCCAATTTCTTGAAAAGCTTGCCCCTTTTATCATCTCCAATCTCACTTATCTTCAGTCTCTCTCCTTAACTCCTAGTTCTTTCCATATGGCCCAAAACATGCCTATATCTCGTACCTTACTCCCAAATCATCACTGTTATCCTCTTATATCTCTCCAGCCTTTGTGGTGAAACTCTTCTCTACAATCTGGTTTTCAGCTTGATCATTCAACAAAAATTGCTCTCTCCAAAGTTACCCCCAATCTCTCACTGTCAAGTCTAATGGCCTTTTCTGTCTTTTCATCACTCTTCTGTAGCCTCTGAAACTTTTGGTATCCCTCTTTGCCTTTACCCTCTCTTTTCTTTAGGTATTCATGACATTATTTGCTTTTGGTTTTCTTCCTGCTTCTTCTCTTCTAGTTCCTTTGCTGGGTCTTCATCCAGATCAGGAAAAATAAGCATGGATATTCCATAGAATTTTCTGTTAAGCCCTCTTCTCTATTTAACATGGTAACCTCATCAACTCTCACAGCTTTGAGGATCATCTCCTACATAACTTTTAAATCTAATCATCTAGCCTCCCTTTCTTTTGACCTTTATTCTTGAATCAACACCTGCCTCCTAGATATTCCAACTGGGTATTTACTAAAAATCTTAAACTCAACATTTTCAGAAGCAAACTATCCCTTTGTCCTTTCAAACTTCCCTATCACTATGTAGGTAAGTTTTTTAGGCTAGATATCATTTGTAATGCCACATACTCTCTCACCCCACCATATCCAATTTATTGCCAAAGCCTGCCAATTTTAGCTTGGTAACATCTTTTACAAAAGCCCTGTTCTTTCCTTTGCCATTGACACCATCCTTGTGCACACTTTTGTGTCTGGACACTTACAATAACCTGTTGCTTGGTTTGCCTGGCACAAATCTCTCTCTGTTCCTATCTACCACCATCCAAGTGGTCTTTTTAAAGATGAGGTGACTGTCACTTTCAGGATCAAATGTAAAATTCTCTGACATTCAAAGCCCTTGAATAATCTATTTTTCCACTCTTTTTATACCTTATTAAGGTTCTCACTTGGTCATTGTTTGGGCCCAGATGGATCAAGGTAATTACAAATGAAAATTGTTTCTGTTTTGGTCAGAAACTTGGAAGGTCTCTCTCTCCCAGACAGTTTTTTTTGTTGTTGTTGTTGTTCAATGACAGATAAAAGAGGTCATTCTTTACTCTATTTCTTACTGGTAACTAGCCATACTAATACTTACTAGCCATAATTACTGAAGGCGTTTTGCCTTACTTAAACTGAGACTTAGGAAAGACCTTAGATTAAAAAGGCCCAAACCTGCCCTTGCATCCAAGGCCATGTACAGTCATTCTGACTGCTATCTTGCCATTGAATCTAGACAGCTCTGGAGGAACCAGTGGCTCTAGTGATGATGCAAAACCTACCTCACTTCAATCTAATTCACTTGCATGTCATGGCACCACTGCCCTGATGAGATGGTCTTCTTTGAGGATGAAGGAAAAACAACAACCTTATTACTCTCCCTCCCCTAAATTCTCTTGAGTCCATGGACAGTTCAGTCCTGCAGGTCTCTGAAATAAATATTCCTTTTCCTGACTGGCCAGTACCTACTGATTGTCCTGGATGCATAGAATGTTCACCTCTTCTCTTCTCTACCTCCTAGCTATCCTGATTCTATTAAGCCTCAGCAAAAATTCTGTGGGAAGCTAGTCCTGAATGGTCTTAATTCAACTGTCTTTCCCCTACGGATTATAGATTATGTTATACATGCTATATATGACATATATATATATATACACATAATATGTTATATATTTTAAATATGATATTTATGTAAAATATGATATGTATGTATAAATATAGCTTATTTGCACAAAATTTTTTACATGTTGTTAGCCCCTTTAGATAGTGAAGTGTTATGGCAGGGATTATTTTTTGCCTTTCATTGTATGTTCAGTGTTTAGCATACAGTGTCTGGCTACTAATAGTTGTTTAACAAATGTTTACAGAATGGCTGGAAGAGATTGCAACAATTTCTTTCGCTTTATATTGTTACTTATCTAGGTGAAGGTAAGACACATCTTCCATTTATAGATAACAAGACTTCAGCAGGTCCAATGGTATAATGAAAGAGAACATTGGAACCGGGAGTAAGAAGATAACTGGCTCAAATTCTGGCTCAGACACTTACTTGCTGAGTGTTCTTGTTCTTTGTAGGTCTCATTTGGAGTTGGATTAGAAGATCCGTAAGGTGTCTTCCAAGTCAAAGACCACAGTTCTAATTTTTCTAATTCTGAATCTCTGCTCTATAATGATGTTAATTAAATTACACTTGAGAAAATGTATCACTATTTACAAAATATAAATATAATTTGAAAACAGAAAAGAAGACAGAATGGAGAAGGGGAGGAGGCTGCTTCTGGCTCATGGTCTCATGGTCATTCCAGTACATTGAGTTCTACAGAGACAGCACCGGGGCAAGTTAGAGCCGGACAAGCACTGGAATACTCTGTGCGGCGCTGAGGGAAAGTAATCAAAAATGGGCAAAGATCATCCTAGGAAGCTGAAAGGAAAAATGTCTTCATATGCCGTCTTTGTGCAAACCTGCCAAGAGGAAGACAAGAAGAAGCATCCAAATTTTTCTGTAAACTTCTCAGAACTTTCTACAAAATGTTCAGAAAGATGGAAGACAATGTCTGCTCAAGAGAAAAGAAAATTTGAGGACATGGCAAAAGCTGATAAGGTTTGTTATAACAGAGAAATGAAAACCTACATACCACCTAAAGGAGATACAAAAAAGAAGTTTAAAGATCTCAATGCACCAAAGAGTCCTCATTCAACATTATTCTTATTCTGTTATGAATATAATCCAAAAACCAAGGGGGAGCATCCTGGTCTTTCTATTGGAGATGTGGCAAAAACTTAAAAAAAAAAAAAAAAAAAGGGAAAAATGTGAAATAATACTGCTATAGACAACAAGCACCCTTATGAAAATAAAGCAACAAAACTGAAGGAAAAATATGAAAAGGAAATTGCTGCATATACCAGGCTAAAGGAACATGGGGGGAAAAGGAATGGATTGTAAAGGCTGAGAAGAGCAAGAAAAAGAAGTATGAAGGTATGGAGGAGGATGAAGAAGATGATGAATAAGTTGGTTATCTATAAAACATTTGATACCTTCCCCCCCGCCCCCCGTACACAACTCACTCTTTTTAAAGAAAAAAAAACACACACATTGAAATGTAAGGGTGGATAAGATTTGTTTTTATACTGTACAGTGTCTTTTTTTTTTTATTTCTATAGTTAATACACTACTGAATGTATCTTTTAGATAACCCACTATCTATTATGCCCCCTACATGCTCATTCCAAAGTGGTTCAGTGGTTTCATAGAAAACCAGGAAAGCCACTTACTATACAAAAATTAGCCTAGGCATGCAGGAATATATTATTTGTAAAATTTTTAAATATATGCCAAAAACTAATGTCATATAATAAATTAAAAGATTGAGTATTTAATTGAGTGAATTGTAATTCGATATGATGATTTTCCAGAAAAGCATTTTTTATTGAGTCCAAAAGGATTCTCTTGGTTTCTGACAGCTATGGACAAATTTGCAATAAATGGCAAATGTACTAATGATTCTGACTTATTGCTGTACATGCAAATTAATCAATTATGAGTAGTAAAATTCATAAAGCCTTTTCTACTAATATTGACATTATATTGCAGAAAGTTGCATGATATAAACATACTTAGGAGTACATAATTGTTGGCAATGTTACCATAAAGAGATACAAGTTCAGAATAGGTATTTTTTGCTTTGGTGTGTGACAATTTGGCTAAGGTTGAAATCATGTATACTACATCTCATTTCGTCTCAAGTTTATTAATCCCAGAATACTTGATTAGATGGATTAAATGATTTCAAAGTTAGAGGTTAAAGAAGCCTTCATTTCCTATTCCCATTCATGACTATTAACTCATTTATTTGCAAGAAAGAAATTTGCTGATGGATATTAGAGACACTGAATGTTCCACTGAATGTTCCCAGGGTTGAAATTGTGTGAGTGCAAGTAGACATATTAACTCTCTCCAGTCCACTATTCATTACATTCAATGAAGATATAATATACTATGGCTTCATTAAATTCTCGTTTTTAGCAGTCTTGATGTTGAAATATATTTAGAACAGATTTTAAATTCCTATAAATAACATAAGAGGATGAATATAAATTTGGGTCATTTTATTACTAAAAAAGTGTTTAATTAATGTTTGCTGAATTGAAATTGAGTTTAATATTAAATATTTAATAAAATAAATATAAATGTTAATAAATATAAAATATTAATTAAAAAAAGAATATGTCATGGTAAACAAAGATCCTATGTTATCATCAAGAACATGTCAAGCCAGATTGATTTTGTTTCTTTTTTGAAAAGATTACTACTACCTGAATAGATCAGAGAAAGACTGTATACACATATACATATATGGAGGGTGGGAGAGGAGAGAATTAATTTAGGTTTTTTGTAAAGCATTGGATAAAATATCACATATTTGTATAAAAAAGTTGGAGACTAGTACACTATGCTATAAAGCACTAGATGGATGAAAATAACTTTTTGCTATTTCATTGCAGATGTTCAATTAATGTACATTGACTTGACTTGAAATTGTATTTGATCTTTAGAAATAAAGATCAAATGGTGTATGTTCAGAGTAGTTTCTTTAATGGTTCAGTGACAATTTGGCAAGAGGTCTTCAGTGAAGGGCTTCAGGGAGCTCTTTACTTGTCCCTATGCTTAAAGTATGACACAGAAGAAGCACTATTAGAGTGTTCTTTGAGAAAGTTATGGGGGTTCTAATGAACTGAAAGGCCTTCAGTCAAAAGTATAATGTGGCAATCAAAAGCTAATGTCTCTAGACATTATATTATATATACAATATACATTTGGCATTAATACTGCCATAACTCCCAGAAATGAAAGGCAATAGTTCAAAGGACCCTCTATATTCTGCCTGGGTCAGGTTATATCTGGAGAAGGGGGACCAAAATTTAGGACACTGATAAATTGGAGAACAACTAGAAGAAGATAAAACAGAATGGTGAAGGGCCTCAAGTCTATGCCATATGAGCGTGAGTTGAAGCAAGTAGAAATATTTAGTGTGGAGAAGGAAATGATTTTTGTTGTTTAGTCATTTTTCAGTCACATCGAACTCTTTGTGACCTCATTTGGGATTTTCTTGGCAGAGATACCAGTCATTGGTCAATTCCTTAGTCTAGCTCATTTTACAGATGAGGAAATTGAGGAAAAAAGGATTAAGTGACTTGTCCGAGTGTCTGAGGCTGGATTTGAACTCAGGTTTTCCTGACTCCAGGCTCAGCACTCAATCCACTGAATCATCTAGCTTCCTCAAGAGAATAATGCAATCTGGAAGAGAGGAACAAATTAGTTCTCTCTGGTACATGAGGGAAGAACTAGGAACAAGAGAAACTTTAATTAGGACCAATGAGTGGACCAACCTTCTCAGACTTGGTGGTATGCAGCATTGGTTCTCCTTCACTAGGACTGGACATTAGAGGGAAATGATTTTTTCGGGTTAAGATTGGACTGACAGACCGCTGGAGTCCCTTCTATCTTTAACACTGTGTACTTCTTTATCAGAGATATTAAATATATTTAACCTCCTCTGATGACTGCTGAAAGATCCAAGGTAAGGATGCTGTGGTGATGTGTTAAATTTTGGTATGGATTTAGAATTGAATGAGAAAATATTGGTAAACTGCTTAGCACAGTGCCAAGTACAGAACAGTTACTAAACAAAACTTTGTTTCCTTGTCTTTATTACTTTTTAAAAAAAATTATTTTATTCTGAACTTAAAAAATATAGTGGAAAAAAGATGATTGTATACCAAACTTCAAATATATATATATATATATATATATAAATAAATAAATATATATATATACATACATATATATATGTATACATATATAAATATATGTATACATATATATATGTATACATATATAAACATATATATATAAATATATATACATATATATATAAATATATATATAAAACTTGCTAATCTTTTAAAATGTTTAAAACTGTTATCATGTAGTTTTCTTTTCTTTTCCTTTTTTTTCTTCCTTGCTCCCCCCCTCCCCGCTCTAGACATGACTGCCATTAAACACAAATATGGATATATGTATAAAACTATTCTATATATACTTCCATTTATCAGTTGTTTTTCTGGATGCAGATAATATTTTCTTTCAAATGTCCTCTATACTTAATTTGAGAATTTAAAACAGTCAAAATGGCTTAGTCACTCAAAACTCTTCTTAAAACAATATTGTTGTTACTGTTTTCCCAGTTTTGCTCATTTCATTATTCATTATTTTATGAAAATCTCTCCATGTTTCTCTAAGGTCACTGAGCTCATCATTTCTACTAGCACAATAGTATTGCATCACAATCCTATATCATAATTTGTTTAGTCGTTTCCCAATTCACAGGTCCTTGAAATCTTCAGCTTTGCAACCATAAAGAGAGTTGCTATGTTCACTTTTTTGTTCCCTTTTCTTTTGCCCATTTCTGACTTTTACTGCTAACTAAAGTGATACTTTTAGAAGAATACTAAAAGTACAATAAAATTAATAAGGGTAAACACTGATTTAAATTTAAATTGACGCAACACCTCCTTGACCACAAATCCCTAAGTGGAGGGGTTTGGAGTTTATAACTTTGTATCCCTAGGGTACACTGTTTAAATTAAGTGGCAATTAATGAATAAATGCTTGTGGAATTTAATTGAAGGGAAATCTGTTCATTCAATCAAAATCAAGTCCAAAATATAAGTAACTATCATTTCCTAAGTGAACAAAAAGGTTCTCTTCTTGACATAATCTTTTCCTTCCTACCTGTGAATTAATAACATTTCTCCAATGAAGTAGTAGACTAGGAAAGACTTTTAACTTATGTAGCATAATTCAATCAATCATGAATAGTTCTAAACAGTAGATAGGCAGAGTGGTCAAGAAAGGTATCATATTATTTATTTAGCCTAATCTTGTCTTTTAAATTTACAGACATAAAATCTGTATAAAATCCTGGTGAGGAAAATTTGAGCTCAAACTCTGCCTTTGATAATATATAAAACTGAGTAAGCTACTTTAGCTTTCTGTCTCCATTTTCTGATCTGTAAAATAGGAATAATAATATCTACAGTACTAGTTTTTATATGCTGAATACATGGGAAAATTTATAGGATTATGTAACTATCACTTATCACTATCACCTTATTATAATCTTATTACTTTAAATAGGTGATAAATTCTTGAAATTTAATTTTTAAAAGTATTTATTAATCATCAACTCTATGACAAGCATTGTGATGGAGATAGACAATAATGTGAAGGTAATGAGTTAACTTTTGAATGGAGTTAAAAAAAATCCCTAAAGACAAAGAAGACTACTAGAAGATGGAATATTACATAAGCCATCAGCAAGGAAGTCAGTTAGCTATAAAGTGGAGTCAGGAAAGAAAATAATGTGAAATGAGTTTAGAAAAATAGAAAGATAGACTGTGAAGACTTTCTTTAATTGCCAAACAGAGGAATCTGTATTTTAGAGAAGTCAAAAGAAAGCAAATAAAGTTTCATGAGTAAGGGATTGATATGGTTAGATATATGCTTTAGAAACATCAATTTCATAGCATCAAAGTCTTTTGTAGCATCAGAAATTTCTGGGGAACCACAATTTTATCTTGTTTTTGAAGTAGAAAATCCTCAGCTTTATAAAGATACATACAATAGATTATGGAGAAAGCAAGAGAATTCCAGAAAAAAAAAATTCCTTTTGTTTCTTGACTATGCTGAAGCCTTTGTATGGATCAAAACAAAATGTGACAAGTTCTCAAAGAGATGGGTGTAACAGACCATCTTACTTGTCTCCTGAGGAACTTGTATGCAGACTAAAAAGCAACAGTGAGAACCAAACATGGAAAAACTGATTAGTTTAAAATTGGGAAAGGAATACATCAAGACCATATCTTGTCACTTTATTTAACTATATGTCAAGTACATCATGAATCAGATGAATCAAAAGCCAGAATAAGACCAAGAGGAGAAATCTTAACAATCTGAAATAATTCTGATGGGAGAATTAAGAAGCCTCTTGAAAAGAATGGAAGAGGAAAGTGTAAAATCTGCCCTGAAGTTTAACATCCAAACACCCCTCCCCCAAAACAAAAACAAAATGAACTTAATCAAGGAGATCAAATTAGTCAATATTTAAAGAAATTGATTCTTGAACCTCTCAAACTGGAATCGCAATAAACACTTCAACCTTATTTTTTTTTTTTTTTCTTGTAAAAGCCTCTCTTCTTCCAAACATCTCTCTTCTTGTTCCAATCAAATAGGTCAAATGGTAAAGTTGAAGTTTGAATATTTTAGCCATATAATGAGAAGATTGGACTCACTATAAATGACCGAGATTGGTAAATATTGAAGACATAAAGCAAAGGGAGATTTAGAGGATAAGACAGATAGATTCTGTCATGGAAGTAATGAACATGAACTTGGATAAACTTCAAAAGATAAAGGATGTCAAAAGAGGCCTATGCTCTGGTTCAGGGCATCACAAAGAGTCAAGACAAGATGGAATGACTGAACAACACAAAAATTATGCCACTATTATATATGTTTTTTCATGTTGGGAGGTATTCAAAAGGCAGTAAGGCAGAATTTTAGACAAAATTAAGTTTAAATTTAGTCAGAAAATTTGTTAAAAACTAGGAATATGTACAGTGGATAAAGCACCAGCCCTGAAGTCAGGAGGACCTGACTTCAAATCTAATCTTAGATACTTAACACTTTCTAGCTGGGTGACCCTTGGCAAGTCACTTAACCCCAATTGCCTCAGCAAAGAAAAGAAAAACCAAAACCAGGAATATACTAGATACATGCAATGTAAACAGTGTTCCTTAACCTAAGGTCATGAAAAATTTTGATAAGTATACTTTCATATAATTGGCTTTCTTGCCATGGGTTTACTTAGTGCATTTAAAACCATTATTGTTAGAAGGGGTCTATAGGTTTCACTAGTCTCTGAAAAAGATTTATGATACAATAAGAACTTTTAATGTAAATAGAAGGCAATATTAGAAGGTGGGGATGGTGGAAAAGCATAGAAGCGAAAAAGGGGAAAGACTAACAAAGATTTCTGAGAGCAGGAAGGACCTGGACTAAACTTAACAAAAAAAAAAAAAAAAAAAAAAAGCCAGTGAAGTCACGAGGATGAAGAGAGGAGAGAGAGAAAGAGAGAATTCAGGGCAAAGAAAATAGCCAGGATTCAGGGGATATGAGCAGAGTGGGGAATGGACTGGAATAGGGAGAAACACAAGGCAAAGAAATCAACCAGAAGACTACTGAAATAATGCAGGCATGTGGTGAGGAAGGCTTACATAAAGCATGGCTATTACATGAATAGAGAGGAGAAAAATACAGGAGAGATGTTGTAAGGTATAAATAGTGAGCCTTTATAAGATCAACATGTGACTGCAAGTGGATTGTTGTGAGCCTACTTGACTAGAAGCATGCTAGTGCCCTCCACAAGAAGAGAGATGTCTGGAAGAAGAGAGGATTTTGAGAGAAAGAAAATAAGTTTGAGATGGCTATGGCATTTAATATTTGAAAGGTCCAAGAGTAGTTTGTGATAGAGAGTATTTAGGAGAAAAACATGCTTAAATATAAATGTGGGAATCCTTTATATAGGAGAGGGTTTTTTAACCTGGGGACTATGGTCTTCTGTTTCACAGAGGTCTGTGAATTTAAAAAAAAAAAAAAATAAAAAAAATAAAATAAAATATATATATATACATATATATATATATATGTATGTATTTTTTTACTAGATTAAAAAAAACAACAACAATATAATTTCACTAGGATTGACTGTCTTTGTAATGCTATTTAATTTACTTTATGAATTTATAAATATTATTCTCATAAAGAGTCCATAGAGGGATCCAGGACAGATATTGCTAGAGGGATCCAGGACATCAAAAAGTTTTCAGAATTCCTGAGAGAAAAAGAGAAGATCCAAGATATATCCTAGAGGGATATTCATTATGAATGGATAAGGATCCAGCAAAGGAGATAAAAAAACTAACGCATACAGATATGATTTGATGGGACTAAAACTGAGATTCCTTAATTTACAAAGTAATTTAGAGAATCAATGAATAACCAAAAAAAAAAAAAAAAAAAAAAAGACTCCAAAAGATTTCTGGTAGGCATCAGAAACACAGTAATAAAACATGATTGTAAAATATAACTCTGCATTAACGTGCAAATGAGGTTCTGAAGTATGGTCCTGCTTGTACCTTTACATTTGAGAAGAGTACAAAGGGGATCCAATATCTGAGGTATTACTGAGGTACAATGAAAGCGTGTAGAAGCCTGGAATTTCAACTGTAATTTCCTTTCTTTTGTAAGATTAAATTGAATTCATGCTGTTGGTGTAGCACTGGCAATTTTTTCTGTGTTTAGCATAATTCTGCACTGTCATTAATTACATAATGTATATCATATGTTGGATCCATTCAATTTGGGTATGTACAGCATATTTACAGAACAGCACTGATAAAAATCAATATTGCCACAAATGCATAAAAAAGCCTTTCCTGAAAATTTTAGAAATGAATTTATTCAAAAATGACTCCAGACTCAGATACCATAGTCTTGAAAAGAAGTGAAGAAAAGATATATTAGCATTATATAGCTCATGATAGATAAAATGGTTAATTTTTAGAAATACTGGATAAATGCTCTAATCTTTTTAAAAAGCTTGTTTACACATTATTGTATTAAAAGAGAAAATCACTATTAGTTGTATGCATATCAAAAAAGCTAATAAAAACTTAGATTGTTTTATATGATTTTAAAAAGTCTCCTAAGAGAGTATTTCAAACCCTACCATGTTATCGTTATACCCACAAGACTTTTCCTTCCTGACATTTTGATGGTTTCAATGAATTAAATGTACAAATAAGCCTTGGAGATTTGGGGGAAAAAATCCATTTTAAATTGTGATATGGATAAAAATGGAGATTGGTTTAATTCTGTTAATAAAGATTCTGTCATAATATGTAGTTAGGTTACTAGCTAATTAAAGGAAAATTAGAAAACAAACATCCACTTTACTTTGCTTGTATCCCAATTAAGTATGCATTTTCTGGTCTAGGAGTATCAGGGCCCCAAAGGGAATACAAGTAGAATAAAAAAATTAATACATAAAATATTTGACTCTAATGGTTGAATGAATGAATTCATACAAATGCATCATAAAGTTTAACATACAATTCACTCAGGAATAAGAATGAGTGATAAAGAAAAGACAATCCAGTTAAGTGTTTACTCATTGTTCAATTAATGTGCATATGTATATTTCTGATTTGTATTAATGCTGAACTTAGGGGTCAGAATTCCTATTTATCTAAAATGATAACCCAAATTTCAGTTCAACATAGAAGGAAAAAAAAGATTAATTCCTAATAATTAGAACTATCCCAAAGTAGAGTTATATTGAAAGGGAATTGGATTGATAATCATTGGAGATCTTCAAGTAAAAATTAGGTAAGACCCAATAAGTAGGAATTCTGTATAGTTGTGGGTGAGATTCCTTTTAATTCCTTCCAATTTGAGATTTTGTGAGTCTTCTTGCTTGGACCATCAATGTTATTTCTCTTTATTCATCCAAGTTTTATTTAGTTTTTAAGGTTAAGTTCAAATCTTGCTTCCTGCCTTGTGAAGCTTTTTTTGACTATGTAATCACAATAATCACTTTGTACTCTAAACTCTTACAAAATTTATACAGATTAAATGACACTTAGGAAAAAGTATGTTAATAGGGAAAGAATCACAATTTGAAGAAAGGCTCAAATTCCAGCTGTTACTTACTAACTGTATCTTTAACCTAAATTTTAATTTCAACATGTTGTAAAATGGGCATGATACATTATACTCACTAATTCACAGGACTAGAGTGATTTTATATAAAGTGCTAAAAGTGAGTAAACTATCATCATACGTTACCTAGAATTGATCACCAATGGGCCTCTCCTGGTGATGAGTTTCTGATATTTAGGTATCAGTGCAAAACAACCTTGTGCTTCCAGAGGTGTTCTCAGTATACTTTCCTGATGACTGATAAGAGGAAGGGCAGGGTTTGATCCAATGCACAAGGTGTTTTCTTTACAGAATTGGTTAAGCTTCCCTACTCTGAAATCATGGCTGTGAAATAGTGCCTACCACATGAATGGAAATAGATTTTAAGGTGACTTAGTGATAAGTAGCTTGTGGGGACTTTTTTTTATTAATCCAATAGGGAGATAACTTCCTAGAAAGGCCATAGATAAAAAGCAAAAAATCTCCTACTTCCAGTGATTCCTTCCGGAAATGATGGTGGCTACTGTTTCTTCTTCATTCTCAAAGAGAACTATGATATCAGGGAAAAGATACCATGACATGAAAGTGAAATGTATTTAAGTGAGGGATGCTATGCAAAGTCATTGCTCTCATTTTCCCTTCCAGAGCCATCTGGGTACAGTGGCCAGATATAGACATGGGAGATGGCCAAGGATGCAATGGGAGATGTTGGTCCAGCTTTGCTGCTGAGAGAGGCCTTGGGTGAGAAGGAGCCAGGACACTGGGAGTATGGAAGCAAGGAGGCAGGGATGCTGCGGGTTATGGACATTTGCAGGAGGGGGGGAGCTCTTGGTTTGGGGTTTTGGTCAGAGGAGAGAGCTGTGGTGAAACTAGAGACACATCTCCTCACCCCCACAATTAGAGGTATTTTTTAGCTAATATTTCTCATGGAAAAAAGTGAACCAGCAAAAGAAGAAAGAATCCAACTATAAAAACTTTTTCCTAAATTTCTTTTAAAAATTTTTTTTTCGACCATAGAAATTTACTATGTCTTTAGGGGAGGACATTGAAATCAAGAAAAGTTTCTTCTACCCGAAAGAATGATGTTAAAAGGTTATCTGTCCAGAACTCAAAAAAGAATTTAAAAATCAAATGAGAGACAAGGAATAACTAAAAATAAATAAATAACCATCCAAGAAAAACAAGATTATAAAAAAACAGTTAATCAACTTGAAAAGGACTAAAAAAAAGTTTAAAAGATAAAAATAACTATGAAAATTAAAAAGTGGGTAAGGGGAAGGAAGCTATTGAAGCTATAAAAGACCAAGACATTACAAAACAATAGTAAGAATGAAAAAAAGAACAGAATTGGAAACATACGAAAAACAACAGATCTGAAGAACTCTTTTGTAGCAAAAACTGATATTTCCAAGGGTTTTTGAGTGACTCAACCACACTGGATAAAACCATTTCAACTTCGCTCAAAGCCGCTTATGCTTCTTTTGTAAGTTGGCGTGGTGAATTTAAAGCACTGTCTCCCTTAAAATGTCATATAGAGGTTGCAGTTAATTGGTAGTTAAGCCTAACACTGGACGCATCCATTGGATATCTCCTATTAATTTTTGGAAATCTGAAGAACAAATCAAGAGGAGAAAATATAAGAATAATTGAACTACCTGAAAGCTGTGACAAATAAAAAGAACCTTGACACAATAATACATGAAATAATCCAAGAAAGTTGTCTGGGTATAAGAGAACATGAGAAGAAGGTAGAAATAGAAAAAATCCACCTCAGAGAGATCCTTTGTGAAAAACACATAGGAATATGATTACCAATTTTTGAAACCCCTATACAAAGTGAAACTTTTGCAAGAAAACAGGGAAAAAATTTTTTTTAATATGCTAGAGCTACAATTAGAATTGCACAGGATTTATCAAAAGCCCCAATAAAAGACCAAAAATCCTGGAATTAACATTGGCAATCAAAAGAACTAGGCCTGCAACCAAAAATATCATCTCCAGCCAAATTGTCTGTAATATTGAATGAAAAAAATAAATATCCAAAAAATTTACAGATTTTTAGGACTTTCAACCAAAACTGAAGAATCGATAAAAAATTTAACATATAAGAGCCAATATCAAAGCTCAATTTCAAGGAACTTAACGTGAACAAATTATGTTTTTTACATGGAAATATAAAACATGTTTAACATTAACATTAGCAATTGGGCAGCTCAAAAGAAAGATTGGGACTGAGTTAAGGTAAAAATAGTGATTATGTTACACAAAAGAGGTACAGAAGAAGAATAAACATAGAAGGAAGAGAAAGACTTATAATTCTGAAAAACCGACTCACATTGGGAATGAGTTAAGAAGTCAACACACTACATATATACCATGAAGGGTATAGCACCTTTCAAATTCTATAAAGAAATAAGGAAGGAAGAGAAACATGAAGAAAGAAGACAAGTGAGGAAGGGATTCATGTGTGGGAAAACGCTAATTAATAGCAAGGCAAATTAAGTAGAATTGAAACAAACAATTAGCAGGGATAGGAAAGAACAGGAATATACATACACAAATATTAAAACAAGGATCAGGAATAGAATTTGTTAGAAAAAAAAAGTATGGCTAGTAATCATTGATCTTAGACAAAGTCAAAGTTAAAGATTCAATCAAGAAAAAAAATCTATATTATATGTCAGCCATACTAATAGTGTTTTAGATGCTGTTTACATATGGACAAATGTATGTAGTGTGTGTGTGTGTGTGTATTTGTATGTGTGAGTGACAGAGAGAAAGAAACAAAGATAGCACATGTAGGTATGTATGCATGTTACTCTATGTATATGTGTGGGGAAATGAAGATGATAATGGAAAAAAAAGAATAAAGTAAAAAAAAAAATGAACAGCAGAAAACAAAAGAATAACCTACAAGGAAACAAGAAAAGCTGTAAATTCATGAATAGAATTTCTTCTATAATTATATATCCTTTCTTGAACTGGTAATTTATTGTTACATATTTTTAATGTTCCCTGATGTTCTGTTGGGCACTTGACAAGTTCTGTTCTGTTTTCATTTTCTGTTTTTCTTTTTTCTATTCCTTTTTTTTTTTTTTAATAAAATAAATTATTTGAAGAAAAAAAAGAATTGCCTTTTTTTTACTTAGTTTAAGAAAATAATCAATCTGGAATGGGAAGACCTTCAAGGTTTTTGATGGGGGAAGAAAGGGGCAATCATGAGATTCATTCTATTGCACAATAAACCAAAAATGGCAGATTTTTCTCCTTTCAATGCATGTACTATTTAAGCATTCTAAATAGAGGCACAAACAGTCCTGCTAGCATCTGAAGAAGATAGTTTGCTTCATTCTATGTATATGCAGTCCCTCATTTATCATAGCACCTGGAACATAATAGATATTCAATAAGTACTTGTTAATTTGATTATTTGATTTATGCCTTACATTGTCATGTAATTTTTATTTTACTGCTTTTCAACTTATAAGAATTTTTTTTTCTTCTTTTCACCTCCCTATTTACAACTTGGAGAGGAAAACCAAACACAAATTCTAGCAGGAGGCAGAGTGTGAGTGTATGTGTGTGTGTGTAAGTGATTCTGTCTTGAGTCTATTGATCCCCCATCATAAGAAAATGATTCATCATGCTTTATCATTTGTACTCTGGCACTGTGGTTAATCATTATACTAATTAGAGTTTTAAAGTTTTTCAAATTGTTTATTTTTATAAGGTTTTTATTAATTATATAAATCATTCTCATAGCTCTGGTGATTTCATTTATGTCTTCCCAGGTTTCTCTGAGACCTAGTAATTTATCACTGATATCTGTTTTACTTCATACATATTCCTTTTATCTCATTTTCTTGGTTCATCTTAGAATAAAAGTTCAAAATTCTTAAGGTTCAATTTAAATCAATTCAATAAGCATTTGTTAAAAAGCCTAATATGTAAATACAATAAAATAAAAAAATATTATAATGCTACTCTAAAATGCCACTACCCTAGTGGAAATATAAAGACTTCCAAAAAGAGAAATTGAAACAGAAAAAAGGAATGCTGACATATACAAATGTGATGATTTACATTATTGTGCTGGTTATAATCACTCCTGCTCCCATATGGCTCTCTCATTAACAGTCATTCAACTTTCTTCAGATAACTATTACTTACAAGGCACTGGGGTAGGTTCCTTGAGGGAGTATACCAGGTGAAAATATCTTCCAGAATATAAAGAACAGAATCATGGTGTTCTGTCTGGTTAATCTGGGAAAGCTATTTCTCTTTACTGGCTGGGAGATTTCTTCATAGAGCTCCAGATTATTAATTTCTTCAAAGAAAATACATTTTTGTCAGAATTTCCTAATTATTTAGTAAAGAATCAATACAGAAAACCATAGACTTTAAAGCTGGGACTTAATATAAAATAAAAAATCCTTTCTATGATATTTGAAACCTTTAATAATCTACTCCCTTCTTCCCTTTCTAGCTTTTTTATATCTGGCTGTCATGGACTCTGTGACCCACTAACAATGACCTCCTTGCTATCATCTCCTAACTTTGGGCTTTGCCCCTGGCTATCTCTTACCACTAGAATTCTCTTTGCTCATCACCACCTCCTAGTTTCCTCCAAATCCCAGCTAAAATCCCACTTTCTACAAGAAGTCTTTTCTGACCTTCCTCCAAGACTAATAATACCACTCCTCTTTTGATTATCTTCCATTTACCCAGAATATATCTTATTTGTATGTAATTGTTTGCATATTGTTTCTTTCATTCAAATTTGAATTCTAAGAGAGCAGTGATTCCTTTCTTTGTATCCTTATCATTTATCACAGAGCCTAACCCTTGGTATGTGTTTTAAAGAACACTTGCAGCTCAATTGACTGAACTTAGGCATCTATTCAACCACTTTGTTTTAGAAGCAAGAAAATCAAAGCCCAGAGAAGTTAATATCATCCAACTTAAATAGAAATGAATTGAGTTCAACCAGTCTAGACAAAGTTATTAAAAAAAAAAAAAAAAAAAAAAAAAAAAAAAAAAAAAAAGCAAATGGATTTTTAAAAACTGGTCAAAATTCTGATATGCCAGCATGGAATGTGAATTATAAATTTCTGTTTTGTAAAAGCACAAGAAAATATATTGATGTGACTTTTTGGGAAAAGTTCCAAGAAAACATGTATTAAGGTTATATCAAGCTACAAGAATGTATTTTGTTGTTAGATGTGATTTGGGGGGGGGGGGGAAATCAGCCTTTTCTATGTTTATTTAACCCTCCTTCTCTCCATGACTCCAACAGAAGAAGGGATTATAGAATGTAAGTCTTACTCAGCTTCCCTTTAATTTACAATATGTTGTTCTATTATTTTTCAATTAAAACTTTTTCATTCACAAATCATTTATTTATTTATTTGTTTGTTTGTTTGTTTGTTTGTTGAGGTATTTAAACCCAAATACAGATTGAATGTTAAGATAGTTAGAAATATGAGCATGTGACATGTGACATAACTATGAGAACTGACTTTAAGGATGTGTCACATGACAGCATCAGCTATCATATGAAAAATTTATGAAACACCTAAAGGGAAAGACTTGAGTGACATTCTAGTTGCCTTCAACCTCTTGCCTCAAAGAAGCATGAGATTTGTTCTATTCCATCCCAGGAGACAGAACTCAAGATGGAATGAAGGCAAATTCAGAATTAGTGTAAAGAAGCAGATCTTAAAACAAAAAGCTTCATGAAAGGGGTGACAATGGAAGAATATAGTGACTACATTATCATTACAGGTCTTTAGGCATAAAATGGATTTTTGTGTTGTGGAAATGATTAACTTCAAGTGCAGAGGGACATGTTTTTTCTACTAAACAAAAGCATTTCTTAAGCACCAACAGTGTGCAGGGCACTGTGTCCAGTTTTGAGGAAAAAGACTAAAGTGAAGTGTACTTGTTCAGTTTTGAAATGTTTAATTTTTAAAAGAGCAAAGTAGTTGATGGTAAACATTGTGAAAATTTATCTTAAATATTTTTCATCTGTTAATATTCTAACAATGCTTTAACATCTACCACAGAAATTTGTACACATTGTCTTGAAATATATATGGCACCTAAAATTGTAAAATTGTGGTAGGAGTGAATTTCCTTTGAATTACAAGAGTTTGTATTGTCAAGTTATTTTATGACACAGTCATAAGCTATATGGGGTTAATATTCAGAAAGACCTTTTGATCATGATTACTCCTTGCGATAGTATGAGAGTCTTATTGTTGTTTATGTTCAGAATGGGGGCTGTAGAAATACCAGTCGTCATAACATAATGAAAATTAAAAGCTCAAGCCAAACCATTAATGTTCTTTTAAATAATGCAGTTTAGTGTGAAAAAAGGGTTAGCAATAAATGTTTTATTATAAACCCTGCTGTGGTAATTAATCCAAGTGATTAGGACCTAATTGCTTGTTCATGCTAAATATAATATTTACTATTGAGAATTTTGCTGATTTGTGGCTCATGGGCTCAAGGAAAGAAAGTGTTATTTTTTTTTTTAAGGAATAAAATTGCAACATTTATAATAAATAACATTTTAAAAGTGGTTAAGATAATTCCTTGTGTTGAAATATTATTCATTTTACAAACTGATCATTATTTTGTTATCTATTTGCATATAATTAAGGAAAATGTTCCTTCTGAGTAAACTTCAATAACTGAATTAAGAGGTCTTTTAAAATTGTGAAAAATTTGATAGGTGAAGACAATTTCATTTCACTGAACTGTCATAGTTTTCAATTTTTTTCAATTTTTTCCCTATCTACTTTGATTCTGGTCCCACTACAGGCTTCTTGGGATAGAAATATGGCAGTTGACTCTAGGGTTCTGAATACTACTCTATGCTTAATACTTAGATATAGTTTTCTATTTGCTCAGGGAAGGTAGCAATCTGCATGGGAAAAGTATCTGCATGGATTAGGTCATCAAAATTCTAAATTTTGAAAGTCTAGTCATTTTAAGACCATGACACCTTTTTCCAAACCTCTACATATCAAAATGCAATTTATAAAGAGGAAGAGAAAAAAAAAAAAGAATCTGTATATTGTTTTGGCTATATATTCAAAGAGTCTGATTTGGAAGGGAAATTATAAAAATTTTATAAAATATAAAAATTCTATTCTATAAAAACATGTCTATAGCAATTACTTATTCTATCTATGGCCTTAAATAGTGCCAAGTACTGAACTAAGCACTTTATAAATATTTAATTTGATTCTCAGAACAATCCTAGGAAGTAGGTACTATCATTTTCCCCATTTCATAATTGAGAATTCCAATAGATTTGGGATGGAGAAAGCCATTTGTATCCAACAAAAGGACTATGGGTGCTGAATGTGGATCACAACAATAGTATTTTCACCTTTGTTTTTTCTTCCTTATATATTTTTCCCGTTTTAGTCTGATTTTTCTTGCAAAACATGACAAATATAAAAACATATTTAAAAGGATAAAACAAATTTAAACTATATCAGATTGCTTGCTGTCTTGGGAAGGGAAGGAGGTAGGAGAGGGAAGAAGAAAAATTTAAAAGATAAAGTCTTACAAAAATGAATTTTGAAAACTACTTTTATATGTATTTGGAAAATTATAATATTATTAAGGAGAAAACTGAGGTAACACAAGTTAAATAAGTTGGCCCAAGTCACCCAGTTGGCTGTGAAATAGGATCTCCCTGACTTCAGGCCCCACAGTGCTCCCACCAAGAATTTTTAGCTTCCCTGTCGCTCCAATGACAAGACAAGTGTTGTCTACTCTCAGACTCCAAGAGAAAATGCCGATTTCTGTCTCCTAGAGTCAAAGAAGAAAAGGATGGTGCCTTCTCCACAGGGGTCCCTCGCAGGCTGCAAAACAGCTAATGTGTCCCCCCAACTTGTTTTTCCTCCAGCCTGAGCATTCGTACCCCTTGACCCTCTGTGTGTATGGGCCAGCAATGTTCCCCATAGAGGGCTAAATTCTGTGTTTCAGCATTCACATTTGTTCATTCATTCAAGATTTATCTAATCAGCACAGACTATGTACAAAGGGAGGTGCTAGACGGTGGAGATGGAAAGATATGTGTGAAACAGGCTTTACTCTCAAAATACTTCTATTCCACTGGGGTTAAGAGGACAAGGATACAACACACATAAAAGAGAGGAAATGCAAAACACAAACAAAAGTAAATATAAACTGATTCGTTGTGGCTATTGGTTAGTTGTTTCCATCTCTGACACCATATGGGATTTTCTTGGCAAAGATACTGGACTGGTTGGGGCAACCAGATGGCTAAGTGAATAGAACTTTGACCTTGGATTCAGGAGGACAGAATTCAAATCCATCCCACTTAACATCATGTGACCCTGGGCAAGTCATGTAACCCAATTTGCCTTGCAAAACAAAACAAAGGAGATATTGCAGTGATTGCCATTTCCTTCTTCTCCTCATTTTACAGATGAGGAAACAAGCAGGAGAAAGTGATCTTCTGCCCAGGGTTAGAATTGATCTAAGGAGCTGACTTAAGGCCTGGGGTTCTCTCTACTGTGCCCACTTAGTTGCCCCACATTTTGAGGGAGATCAGTGAAGAACCTAATAGGAAACATTAGTTGAATGAACCAAGGCTTGAGGAAATTAGAAGGCCAAGGTGTGGATGAATGGTGTGGCCAGCATGGGGGGAGTGCCTGAGTAAGGGGAGGTAGCAGAGGGCATACCTGTAGAGAGATGAGTATGGAGATTGGAGGAATGTGGATGGGGAGCCCCACCAACTATCTAATTTAGAAATAGATGTATTGTTCTAGACACCATATTCATGCATCCTAAGACAGACTCATTTAATTTGCACCTGACCTATCTCAAACCTATACCCATTTACCATCTTATCTTTCTAAAATTGATTTTTGAAGCCAAGAATAATATTTTATATCTATCTCTTAAATATAACCATAGTAAATTGCCCCGAAGTTTAATGTTATCAAATATTTTTGCATCCTGACTCTGTTAATCAATGTATTAGCTGTCCACTGCATATTCCTATCACTTGTAGACTTAGAAAACTTGACTAATGTAATGTCTGGCATATAGTATGAGCTTAATAAATTTTACTAATTACTAATTTAATTTTTACTAATTACTTTACTAATTAATTGATCATATGTCTTCATCAATTGTCATTGATAACAATGTAGATCAGAAGCTAGCCAAAGCGAGATAGCTGAAGCATCCCATTAGAGATTTTCCTATACAGCTGATATCTGCTTGTTATTGATTATACATTAGATCTGAGAAGGACCTTTACTACTGTTACTCATCTAACAGTATATCCCTCCATTATATCCAAGCATATCCCTCCATTCAAGGATAATGTTAAAAGTGGTCCTGGACACAATGGCATGTCATACCTCTCACAAAGTCACATGCACATATTTATACTGTGGGTTTTCTTTTTGCCACAGATATTCATATTAAAATAAGTGCATGAATAATAAATATCATGATATACACATAAATGTGGGTTACATTGCCCTACCACTACAAACAGTATCTATGAGGAAGAGTAGGCACAAACTGCCAATGAAACTCATGTGCCAAGAGCCATGAACAAATTGGAAATGTAATGTTTGGTAACCTCTTCCTGTTTTAGGAATTGCCCATAGAGTTTCACAGTGAATGGGGTTTCTGCATTGGAACACTTGCTTCTACTGCAGTGTTTATTTAGGTAATCAATGATTAGCTTGACTAATATCTCAAAAAGAAAAGTTATTATGGTATGACTTGTACTAGATGAAGCTATAGAAGTATTTGCTGATCAATTCTTCTATTTCTAAATATTCAGAATCAATACCTTTGCAAAGATATTCCTACGATTCTGCCAGTACCTGAAGTCCAACTCAATGGACTTAATAAAAAGGATGCTTGTTAGCTACCTATTAGAAACCCCCCCAAAAAAAATGCAAGGCCTGAAAATAGGAAAGCTCAGCCATCTTATACTGAAAAAATAGAGGGAAGTATGACTAGAGAAAATTGAAGAATTGAAAGAAGTAGAAGATTGAAAATCTGTTAGCAGATTCCTGCAATATTTAGGGTGGAAAGGTTTTTTTGAAGATTAGAACTTCCAGAGCTAGTTCATTATTGGTCAGCTCTAATAGTAACAATGTTTCCATTTATAATGGATCAAAATCTGTCTTCCTATAATTCCCACATGTTATTCTTAGTTCTGTCCTATAGAGCCAAGCAAAACAACAAAATAAAACTATAGGCAGAAACAGTTCAGGTTAAAAATCCTATTTTCTCACGCAGTGCCTTGGTTTAACCTTCAGGAGCAGCACTGATGAGTTTTCAATGTACATTTTGACTAACCTAAAAACATATATTGAACAATAGTCTAAGTATTTTTCTTACTTAAAAAATAAACATACATTTGATAAGAAGGGATAAGAATGATTTTAAGCTTTTTCAGATTTGCAGGTACTTAACTGGTAAGAAACTGGTTGAATTTGTTTGTCTTCTAACTAGATTTGGTGGTTTTGGCTTTTTAAAAATTCACCCTAGGGCAGCTAGGTGCTTTTTGATAGAGCACCACCCCTGAAGTCAAAAGGATGCCAGTTCAAATGTGACCTCAAACACTTAACACTTCCTAGCTGTAAGAGTCACTTAACTGCAATAGCCTGGGGGTGGGGGGAGGGGAAATCATCCTTTGTGATAAAATATCTTTAGTATTCCACAATAGAAAAAAAAAAAAAAGACTTTTCCTTTGACATGTTTGTCCCAAAGGTAGTTTCTAAAATAAACCCCTTGCTGCTGATCAACAGATATTATACATATAAAATAAAATAACAATTTTGTTAAAAATTAGAGATGAAATTGAATATTTTAAAATCAAATATTTTTTTAAAAAAGGTAATGGAAATTATTATGAATATCTGGGCTGAATCTTGTAAAATATATTTGCAATATGAATATGGCATTATAAAATTTACCAAATTTAATTTACCATTTCCATTATAGGATTTGCTTTACTTTTAAAGGCAAGAAACATTTTTAAATATATTCTTATGCTTCTATAACTTTCATAACTTTGCAGTTTCTACTTGAAAGTCATTGAAATTTTTAAATTTTATTTTCTAGTGTTAATGTTCAAAATGTATTTCCTGACTAAAGCTAAAATATATTACATTGCAAATATTTGGTTTATAATGCATGGATTGATTGTCATCATCATGCACTCAAATATATAAGTTCTGGGAATATAAAAGTGCCTCTCCACAGAGAACTTGCAGTGTAGTTGAATGAACAATACATATAAAAGCAACAATTTGAGGTAGATGCCTTCAATAATTGGATGGATCTTTGATCATATTATTATGGGCACTCCTTCTAACAATTCACATAATAGTCATCTCCTGGATAGCTTCAGTCCCTGTGTTCTATGGGAAAGGGAGACTAACCAATGTGCTCCATGTCTTTAAGTATACCATTTGATTTGCTAATCTTTGCTTTTGCCACAAGTTGGACCCATTTTATATATCTTGCTAATGATGTCCCTTGTACAGTTTTTCCTTCACAATCATTTATTGGTAATATACTGAAGTTTAATCATACCCATCTCCCGTTCTAGTTGACCTGTCACTTTAATTCTTTGGAGAATATGGATTTTTATGACCTGAAATCTTTCAATCTCACTAGAAAAATATTGCCATTTTTTGAATGGGCCTTTCTTTTGGGGAGAAACTCAAAATTACCAAAGGCAACTTAGCTCATTTTCGTCTTCCTATTTAATTCTGGACCTCACTCATTATCCATCCATTTGTCTATCCAATTCCTATATCCTGATGAATTACTTCGAAGGTTTGTCTATGTAATTATCATAGTTATAACAATTATATTCTTTATGCATTAAGTTTTTAATATGTGCTTAGGCAGAAGTTAGAAGTTTTTTGAGTATTGGTGTATTTTATTTGGTAGAATCCGCAATGTTCTAGAGTTAGTACAATATAATTAAGAAATGGGTCATCAAAATACCATCACAAAGTTTTAAAGGTGATATTACCACTAACTGAAATGAGTACATTGAGAAGATAGGTAGGTTCAAGGGAAAAAAGGATGAGCTCTGTTTTAGACCTGCTGAGCTGAAGACGTCACTATGCTCTTCTGGAAAAATACTATGGTATTGTCTAGCAGGAAGTTGGAGATACAAGACTAGAATAAAAGACAAAGATTGAGACAAGATATACTAATTAGAAATCATCAGCAGCAGATGCTTTCTCAAGTTTATAATCAAGCTACCTTTGAAGCAATATAAGGAAGATTTAGCTATTCTCTGAGGCCAAGAACAAAATGTAGAAATAGCAAATCTGCATCAGGATACTCTCTCATGTGGGCACAGGTAAAGGGAAGATAGTGGGCATGCTGCTAGAATGATAATTTCCACAAAACCTATTTTTCTGAAGGGCTGATTTTGCTAAAGAAAGAGTTAAATATTTGTCAGTACTCACAAGAATTAAAAACAAAAAAAACTTTTTTTTTCCCACTCTCCACCAAAGGCATCAAAAGTAATTATAAACGTTCACTAAAGATGTCAGATTCTCAAGTTAATCTTCATACCATTTGACACAGCCATTCTTCAACCTGTACAGATGCAAGCAGTTGTCACTTTGTTTGTATGTCAGTGCAGACAACATAATCAATAGTTTTCATAACTTACTGCTAACACTTTAAGCAGCAAGGAATTTCTCTAGTTCTGCTTAATCTTTTCCCCTCCCCAACTTCATACATATGTAAAACGTTTGTCAGCTTAAATGGAATCCCTCCTCCCAACAAGTGTTAAAATTAAACACAAAGGAAAAAGCAATGTATGTGTCATACCATCCATGAGATCTCCAACAGAACCGAAAACAGGCAGACTAGCTATGATAATAATGTTCCTCTTCCTGATGTTGTCTAGTAGAAGCATACATGTCCAAATTCTCCCTATGTTCTACTGTAGCTTTGGATCAATTATCTTTCATAACCATGTTATCATAACTTGGACCACATCTAAATGGATAGATTTTTACATACGGTATGCATTCTGAATATCTCCTAATTGGTCTCCTTGCTTCTATGACCTACCTTCCACACAGCTGCCAAATTAATCTTCCCTAGGCACAGATATGAACATGTTATTTCCCTGCTCAAAAATTCTTAGTCATTCCCTATTGTTTTTGGACCAGTCACAAACCTCAGTCTTACATTAAAAGTTCTCCTAGATAAGGAGATTTCAATGCCTTTCTATATTTATTTTGTAAACTGGCTTCCTTCCACCTCGAGGCTTTTGGACAGACTGTCCCCAATACTTAGAATGTTTTCTTCAATGTTTAGAGTGCTTAGCTTTCTTTAGATCTCAGTTGGTGTCTCTATGATTACAGTTCCTTTTTTTTTTTTTTTTTTTTTTTTTGAGGCTGGGGTTAAGTGACTTGCCCAGGGTCACACAGCTAGGAAGTGTTAAGTGTCTGAGACTAGATTTGAACTCAGGTACTCCTGAATTCAAGGCTGGTGCTCTATCCACTGTGCCACCTAGCTGCCCCTACAGTTCCATTTGTTAATGTTCTCTCCCTCCTTAAATTATCTTGCATTTAATTAAAAACCCTCATTTTACCTACCATCCATGCTAGCAATCATTCTATTTTATTTCTTGGCTTTTCATCTAAAACCCTTCTAACATCCCTCTGTCTACATTAGATGCCATTTCTTTCTATATATTTACTCTCTTCAAACTATCCTCTCTAAATTGGCAAATGATCTCTTGAAACTGCCAAATCTAATGGACTTTTTTCAATCTTTCTTGAATTCTTTTTAGATTTTGACTTTCCTTGTGAATATTTTTTTTATTCTGTTCACCTGATTGCATCTGACTAAAATCTCAGAATCCTTTTGCTAATTTTTCATCCATTTCACACAAACCATGGCTGTTCCTTCAAGGCTCTGTCCTAGAACCTCTTCTCTTTTGTTCTTTGTACTATTTTACTTGGTGATGTGTTCAATTATCACTCCTTTGAAGAAGATTCACAAATCTATCTATCTATCTATCTAGAGAGAGAGAGAGAGAGAGAGAGAGAGAGAGAGAGAAGAGAGACACAGAGAGAAATTGGAAAAGAAAGAGAGAGAGAGAGAGAGAGAGAGAGAGAGAGAGAGAGAGAGAGAGAGAGAGAGAGAGAGAGAGAGAGAGAGAGAGAGAGAGAATGAGAGAGACTGAGTGTGGGGAGAGAGAAAGACAGAGGGAGAAAGATACCGATCTAATTTCCCTCCTTAACTACAGTTCTGTGTCATCATTTGGAGCATATTAATGTTGGTATCTTATAAGGATACTCAAACTCAAAATATTTCAGACAAAATGTTATGTTTTTCTTACAAACATTCCCCTCTTGAACACTGGTCTATCATTGTTGAAGGCTTCACTATTCTCCCAGTTGACAAGACTTGAAACCTTAGTAACATTCTTAACTACTTGCTCATATCCAGTCACCCCATGTATACAATATATTATTAAGTTTTGCATCCCTATCTTCACATCTCTAATGTACATCCTCTTGTCCACTGTAACTGCTATCAGTCTTCTTTGCCCCTTATCATGTCAGTTTGGTGATAATGATAGGGTTCTAGGTGGTATCCTTGTCTGTAGTCCCTCCAATCCGTTCTCCACTCAGATGCCAATGTGATTTTCCTAAAGCACATGTCACACCCGCTACCTAATTAATAAATTCTAGTACAAATCTGTTACCTTATGACAAAATATAAGTTTCCCCATTTGACATATAAAGCTCCTCACACTAATTAGGACTAAATAAAAAGATTTAATATAGATAAAAGTAAAAGGATTAAAAATAATCAAGTTCTTGAGGATAGAAGAGAGAAGCCCATCTGAAAAAGATCTAGGTGATTTAGTAGACTCCAAGTTCAACAAGACAATAATGTGCTATTGCAGTCAAGAAAGGGAGTATGATTTCCACCTATATTAAGAGATGCATAATATTTAAGACTAGAAAAGTGATGGTTCTATTGTACTACCACCTTCTAACATGACTTCTGTATTCAGTTCAGGATACATTTTAGAAAGCACACAGTTGCTGGAGAACATCCAGAGGAGGATAAACAGGATTGTAGAAGGGAGGCAACTTCATGCTATGTGAATACTGCTTGAAGAAGCTGAGGGTGTTTAATGTGGAAAACAGCGGTGACTTCAAGGATATAGAAAAAGGCGGCTTTATCTCTTAGAAGTCAGGAATAGGAGAAATAGGTACAACTTAGAGAGGGGGAAGAGTTAAGCTTGGTTCAAGTAAAATTTCCTGACAATTAGTGTTTCCTTAAAGTGAAATGGGCAGTTTTTGGTTCTGTGTCACTATTAGTTTTTAAAGAAATTACTATTATTATTTATTTTTTCCTGAGGCATTTGGGGTAAAGTGATTTTCCCAGGGTCAAACAGCTAGGAAGTGTTAAAGTGTCTGAGACCACATTTGAACTCAGGTCCTCCTGACTTCAGGGTTGGTGCTCTATCCATTGTGCCACCTAGCTACCCCTAAAGAAATTCTTAATGACATCTTATGTATGATATAGAAAGAATTCTTGTTCAAGGGTGAGTTGAGTAATATCCTCTACGATTTCTTGAGCTCTAAATTTTATGATTTGGGGCTGCTAGATGGCGCACTGGAGAAAGCACTGCCTCTGGAGTCAAGAGGACCTGAGTTCAAATGGGACCTCAGACATTTAACATGCCCCAGCTATGTGACTCTTTGCAAGTCACTTAACCTCAATTGCCTCAGCAAAAAATAAGTAAATAAAAATAAAATTTTATGATTTTATGAATAAAATGTAAAATTCTATATAGATTATCTATTTTCCATCTCCCAATCTACTACTAACTTAATCTACTTTTTTTAGGTCATACGGGACAAAGCAATTGGGAGTGATTTTTCAGGGTCTAGCAGCTAGTTAAGTGTTAAATGTCTGAGGCTGAATTTGAATTCAGGGTTGGTGAACCAATGAACCTAGATGGCTGCTCCCTTAATTAAGGGACAAAAGAAAACAAAATCTTTTGGAGGGTATGGTGAGCCCCATCTAACCTATTTTTAAAGTAGAGAAATAATTCATAGGCTTAATCCCTCTACTGATACTGATGGAGATTTGACCTGTTCTTCTTAGCTAAGAAAGCCTTGTGGGCCTCTTATCTTGGGGAACTCATCATATTACTGCCAAAATTAATGCAGATGCCCAAGTGGCTTAGCATAATATAGCTCAAAATTTCCAAGTTCAAGGAATCCACAAGCTTCAGTCATCTTTGGAGTAGAAAATATAGGAATGCATCATCATTGCCTGCAATAGATAAATTTCTAGAAGGCATTTTAAAAAATAAATTTTAAAGTATATCTTGACAGCAGTATAAATTAAATTCAATATACTTTCTACATATGGAGTAGAATTAATTCCTGCTTTTTTGCCACACATTAATACATAAAAATTGTGTCATGTGGGAAAAACTTTGCCATAAGAATATAGTCAGATTTTTGTGTTGCATGCTGATCAAGAACTTGACATACAACATAACCCGGGTATAGTAACTCATATATCATAAAAGCAAGGATCCAATAACAATAAACTTTTACAATCATTTAAAACAGTAAAGTAAGCTTTACAATATAGAATTAGGGAACATAGAAAAAGATATAATCAAACTATTTAATTCTAATGATGGGGAAATTGAGACTAAGAAATATAAATTAATTGAGAAACCAGATCTCCCAGACTTCCATTCCAACACTTTCTACAACACCAGACTTTCTCTATGACAAAAAAAATCATATAAACCACATGTTTATGTTGATTAAAGAGCTACAATATATAACAGAATGTTTGAATAGTACATTAAATATGCCACTTTACAATACCATAAATTTCAACTAAAATCACAGTGATAATAAGCATTAAATATTTAACAATGATTCTGTGTGCTTTTTTGAAAATTGGAAAGGCTTTTGGAGAAGGGTAGTATATACTGATGTCTTTTAAAAAAGGTTTCTCTGCTTTAATCAGAAATATGCAAAAAAAATTTCTACCTTGCCCCCCAACTAAAACATGAAGTCATTTGCTATATCTCATTATATAAAGGCAGCCCTGGGTTCTATGTCAATGAAGCACATTTTCTAAGAACTTCTTCCAATCTGAAAAGACTTCAAAATAAAAAATCAGTAAGGGAACAAATAAACAAGCTGAGTTTAAATCTGGAGAGAGCTCAACATTAGTAAGGCATAAGAAAAATTTTCCAAAGCCAGACAGAATAACAAGTGAATTCTAACAAAGATTTAAAGAACAATTAATGTCAATACTATGTAAATTATTTGGAAAATAAGTAAAGAAGGAGTTTTATCTAGTTCCTTCTATGATACAAATATGGTACTGATACCTAAACCAGGAAGAGCCAAAACAGAGAAAAAAAAATTACAGACCAATCTCTCTCATGAAAAAAGATGCAAAAATTTTAAATAAAATATTAGCAAAGAAATTACAGCAATTTATCAGCAGGATAATACACTATGACAATGGAATTTATACCAGGAATGCAGAACTAGTTCAATATCAGAAAAACTATTATTATAATCAGCCATATCAATAACAAAATTAAATGATAATTTCAATAGATGCAGAAGAAGCATTTGATAAAATATAGCATCTATTCCTATTAAAAAAAACCCAAACAAACCTCTAGAAACCATAGGATAAGGAGAGCTTTCATTAAAATAATAAACAGTACCTATCTAAAACTAACAGCAAGCACTATTTATAATTGAGAGAAGTCAAAAGAATTCCCAATAAGATCAGGGATGAATAAAGGATGCCCATTATGACCACAATTATTCAATACTATTCTAAAAATGTTGACTTTAGCAATAAGAAAAGAAAAAGAAATTAGAATAGGCAATGAGGAAATAAACCTATCACTCTTTGCAGATGATACGATGAGACACTTAGAGAATCTTGGAAAATTATCCAAAAACCTACTTGAAACAATTAACAGCTTTAGCAAAATTGCAGGATATAAAATAAACACACAGAAATCATTAGTATTTTTATGTATTACTGATAAAGCCCATCAGCAAGGGGTAGAAAGAGAAAATACATTTAAAATAATTGTAGACATATGAAAATATTTTTATTTTATAAACAATAAATATTGGTATCTACCTGCTAAGACAAACCAAAGAACTATATGAACACAATTACAAAATACTTCTCACACAATAACTGGAAAAAATATCAATTGCTCATGGGTAGGTTACGCTAATATAATAAAAATGACAATTCTGCTTAAATTGATTTACTTGTTCAATGCCATGCCAATAAAACTCCAAAAAAATTATTTTATAGAATTGGAAAAAATATTAACAAAATTCATCTGGAAGAACAAAAGGTCAAGAATAAGAAGGGAATTAAGGAAAAGAAATACAAAGGATGGTGGCTTAGCAGTATCAAACCTAAAAATTATAAAGGAGTAGTCATCAGAAGGATTTGGTACTGGCTAAGAAATAGAGGGGTGGTTCAGTGGAATAGATCAAATAAATACACATAATACAATACTCAAGGCCTATAGTAATCTTATATTTGATAAACCCTCAAACTTCAGCATCTGGAATAAGAACTCATTATCTGATAAAAATTATTGGGAAAAGCATAAAATAATATATTAGAAACTTGGCACAGACTCACACCTCACAGCCCATACTAAAATAAGGTCATAATGGGTACAATCATTTGGGCATAAAGGGCATAAAATGAAGATACTATAAACAAATTAGGAGAGCAAGGAATAATTTACCTATCAGATTTTTGGAGAAAGGAAGAATTTACCACCAAAGAAGAACTAAAGAAGAGTATAAAAGGCAAAACAGCCAACTTTGATTACATTAAATTAAAAGATTTTACACAAACAAAACCAAAAGAAACAAGATTAAAAGGGAAGTATAAAACTGGGAAAAAAATCTTTTCAGTCAGTGTTTCTGATAAAGGTCTCATTTAAATGTATATTAAAATATATAAAAAACTGTGTCAAATGTATAACAATAGAAATAAATCATTCCCCAATTGATAAATGGTCAAAGGAAATGAACAATTTTCAGATGATAAAATAAAGTCTTCTATGTTATATGAAAAATGCCCTAAATCACTATTGATTAGATAAATACAAATTGAAACAACTCTGAGGTACTACACCTCATACCTCTTAGATTGGCTAAGATGACAGGAAAAGACAATGATGGATATTGGAAGGGATGTGAGAAAACTGAGACACTAAAGCATAATGTTGGTGGAATTGTGAAATAATCTAACCATTCTGGAGAATAATTTGAAGCTATGCCTAAAGGTCTATCAAACTGTGTATACTTTTTGACCCAGCAGTGCCATTATTGGGTCTGTATCCCAAGGAAATCATAAAGGAGGGACAAGGACTTACATGTGCACAAATCTTTGAAGCAGCTCTTTTTGTGGTAGCAAAAGAATTGGAAAAGGAGTTAATGCCTATTATTTGGGTTAGGACTAAGTGTAGTATATGAAGGTAATGGAATATTATTGTTCTATAAAAAATGATAAGATTATTTCAGAAAGGGCTGGAAAGATTTACACGAACTGATACTGAGTGAAACAAGCAGAAACAGGAATATATTGTACACAGACAGTAACAGCAAGAATGTGCGATGATCAACTAAGACTCGGTTCTTCTCAGTGGTTCAGTGATCTAAAGTAATCCCAATAGACTTTGGACAGAAAAAGTCATCTGCATACAGAAAAAGAACTATGGAGAATGAATATAAATCAACACATGCTATGTTCACTTCTTTCCTCTTTTTTTTTCCCCCTCTTCTTGATTTATCCCTTTTGTTCTGAGTTCTCTCCCAACATACTTCCTAAAGCAATGTTCATTAAAATAAAGCAAACTAAAAAACATCAGCAGGGCAGGAAGGAGTGTATTGGGCTTTTCCTCCAGTGCTTAATGACTATTTAGTTAATTATAAAAGGTTAACAAAAACTAAATCTCTGCCACTGAAATTCCTGATATAAATACTTGTAACATTAGAGACCTGAGTGGTAAAGAGACAAGAGTCAAGAAATCAGAGTTCAACGTTTGCTTTGTTACTGGCAAATCCCTGAGCAATGGTTTTCTTTTCCATAAAGTGGTGATAAAGTCACCTTAATATTCTCTCTGAGAAGGTTGTAGAAACAAAGGTAATGTAAATTAGATTTTGTAGTCACAAAATGTAAAATTTAATAATAATAAGGCAATTATTACCTAATTTTCTTTGCCTTCTTTCCAACTCAAAACCATCAAAGAAAACTTTTTTTAAAGAGAAAAACCCAGCATTTCAACAGGATTAGTAAATTAAAAGCTCAGAAGTAATCAATATAAATTTGTACAAAAACCTTTTTACATAATCCTTGACATACTACGTCACAACTATTAGATTGAATAACATGACAGAAAAGAAAAATGACAAATGCTGGAGGGGATATAGAAAAACTGGGACACTAATGTATCATTGGTGGAGCTGTGAACTAGTCCAACAATTCTTGAACACTTGAAACAAAGCTTCCCACATTCACCCTGCAAAACCTTATGTTTCAAATTTTTCTCCCTTCCTACCTTAGACAGCACGCAATCCAATATAGGTTAAACATTTACAATTCTTCTAGAAATTTATCATATTGAACAAGAAAAATCAGATAAAAAAGGGAAAAAATGAGAAAAAAAAAAAGAAAACAAGCAACAACAATAAAAAAAGTACTATGTTATGATAAATATTAAATCCCTATAGTCCTCCTTTCTGGATGCACATGGCTTTCTCCATCACAGTTGATCATCACATAATCTTATTGTTGGTTGTGAAATTCAAATTTCAAGAATTAATGTTTAAACATTTTTTACAAGTAATTGGGAACTATTTAACTTAATGAAAACATAAGACAGAATCCTTTTTATAGGAGTTCTCAATTTGTAGAAAGTGACAAAAAAAAAAACACTTGAAATTGATAATATCGATAATCATGGTTAAACTAAATAAAAGTAGGTATATCGAGATTAGCATAACGGATAAGGAACCAGATTCAAGAGGACTTGGTTTGAATTCTGCCTCTGGCATATATAGATTGTGTGACCCTCGACAAATTACTTAACCACTCAGTGCCCAGGCAATGCACTAAGACTCTATATAGCAGATAATTTCTGATTGACATTGGAAGAAATTTCCTCCTAGAAAGATGGTCTAAATGACCAAAGTATGCATGCATGCATGCATGTATGTAACCTAGGTGTTCTAATTTCCAGTATAATGGCTAATCATTAGTGTACAAATGTGAATGGATTAAATTAATTTTCATTTGTTAATTTTATGGTAACTTGCAAGAGAAAAGAAATTGCCCTGGATAACTCAAATCCAACTTAATAGTTGCTACATATAGAAACATTCACAGTAGCAAATGGATAGCGCCATCTTAAATTGGAAAACTAGATGGAGAAGACCAAGTAATGAGGAGCTCTTTTCTGGAAGACCTGTACTTTCATAAATGGATTCTGAATCTTGGTTTTTCATCAGATGGGGGATTAAAGTACTTATGACATGTAAATACTATTAAATCACTAAATGTCTCAAGTAACAGAAATTAAATGAAGACATGACATTTCAGCTAATGAAGCAAAGCCATTTATCTGGAAATTGTCTTGCTTTAGAACCTTTTAAAGCACCCTTAAGTTTGCAAAAATCAGCAAGTTTAATCTATCTACTTTCTTTTGACCTTTACACTCAACCTGAAAAAATGTTCAGGAACATAAATTTGATCTCAAAAGGCCTGCTGCAGATCTCATTTTCTGCTGTTTTTCCATTAGGCATTTATGGGACTTGCTAGTGTTACAAGGGACTAGTAAAAAGTCAAAGTAATCCTGTAGTTCCTGTGTATGAATTCAGCTTTTCCCTTTGAGATGATAACTTTTTTCTCCTGCCAAGGCCATTTCAGATACTATGAACAGGACTAATACTATAGGTGTAATGTTATTTTTTTGTGAAGGAAGGTGGAAGTTACAGAAAGTGGAGTGAGAGAATGTAACATTAACCAGATTTAGCAGTTCCACTGCCGAAACAAAAGAATTCTTTTTTTAAGCCAATAAGGTGGCTAGTTGCACATTTACACTAATTGAAATCACAGCATGCCTACACAGGATAGGAACTGAATCCAAGGAATACAGAGATGGGAAGATCTCAGCTGTGCGTATGCATTCTCTTAAGTGCAGAGGAAGCCAGCTGCTTCCATTTATGTACTGTGTTGGACACATGTGTTTCAGTATACCCATGACATAATGTGTAACACAGCACTTTAAAACAAGTTTGCCAACAATCAAAAAAGGAAAATATGTTACAGAGGAAAGAAAAAGAAAATTACATGCAAAAAGAACCTAAGTGGCATTTTCCCTCATGTGTTTTTCAATGTAATGACAAACATGAACAATCAAGACCAACGAACATAATATATAATTTTTTGGAAAGTATAAATTAACTTGCTGATTCTAAACACACACACACACACACACACACACACACACACACACACACACGAGACATCAAAGAGAAAGGAAGATATTCCACAGTATTTATCAACAGTATGTCAAAATGATCATGGTAGATAAAGCATTGAAATTGGCCCAACCTCTTGGGGGATGGCTTAGAAGAGTTTCCATATCTCAATCTTTTAATATGCATTAAATGCCAATTAAAATAAAGATGGAAGAAGATGATAATAATAATAATAATAACAAAAAAATTAAATAGCTAGCATTTACATACTAACTACTCTATGCCAGGCACTGCACTAAGCACTTTACAAGTATTATCACAGCAGATATTCACAAGATACCTGGGAAGGAGATGGAATTATTATCCCCATTTTTACAGTTAAGAAAACTAAGGCAGGAAGAAGGTCTTCCGGTGTTCTTTCCATTGTGCTAGGTACTGGGGGTACAAAGACAAAAAGGAAATGACCATGCTCATGAAAGACATCCTAGTTGGTGAGTGAAAGAGATAATGTATGAGAGGGAATATGGACTAATCAAAAGAATGTCATAATGACAGCAGAAATTAGAGGGAGTTGAGAAATGTTCCTGGGGATGACATGGAGAAACAAACAAACAAAAAAAGATTTATCAAGTCTGGGGTGGCCCTAATGTAAGGCCGTCATTAATTATCACAATCATGGTAAGAGGGAGCTATCTGTGGCCAAAAGAGCAAGAAAAATGGTTTCTACAATAATATGATCACCATGGAAGAAATCATACAAGAGGGGGAGAGGATACTGAGATTCTAATAGCATAACTGAGAAACTTGAATATAATGTTATATAGAAAAAAAGGAGGGTGGGAACCAGTATCTATTACACATCTATATATTCAAGGCCCTGTGCTAAGTAAGTACATCACAAGTAATATTATCTCATTTGATTCTTATAGCAACTATGGGAGAAAATTATTATTGTTATTATTTCCATTTTATAGTTCAGAAATTAGGGACAAATAGATTCAGTAACTTCCCCAATACCATAAAACTAGTAAATATCTAAGGTCAGATTTAGACTCGAGTCTCCAGGACATTAGGTCCATTCGGTAACTATCATACCACCTAGCTGCCTCTTAAATAGGGCAGAATAGCAATTATATCAGAGAAAAATTTCTGATAACAAGAGGCTGTGACATACTATATAATTCTTCGGCAGATGCTCTGGAATAACACATCTTGTTTGGGGAGGCAGCTGGTCTGTTGGGCTTCTGGACTTTGAGGCCTGTCTCCTTAGGCTTGCTGCTGTACTTTGAAGATGGGGATGAAATAGTCATCAAACTAGCTGAACTGGTCCATCTTCTCAATGTCATGGCAACAGAAGAGAACCAGGTGAGAGTCTCACTGCAATCTCTCACACCAGATCTACATCCTTTTCCCTCCATAATATTTAAAAATTTTTAGACACTATAAGAATTTCCCTTTTTTACACCTACATTCTTATATTGGTTTCTTCATGCCTTCACACGTAATTGTAAAATTCAAAGTGATGAGATCCCTGAAACCATTTAATTCAACCCATTCCCAAAAGAAATTGGCCACTATAACATACCTAACAAATGATCACCCAGACTCTGCCTCAAGGCTGCCAATGAAGGGGAACCAATCAACTCTCAGGGCAACCTATGCCATTCCATCTGGGAACCACATTCTTGGAGCATTTCACAGAATTCACACCAGGGAGCATTTATCAAATATACTTTGGAATGACCTACTTAAAGACTCTACCATAGAAAAATATTTACTTCAACACACACACCCACACCCACACACACACACACACACACACACACCCACACCCACACCTAAGAACAAAAAAATAAAAACCTGTGAGGACTGGGTTCAATTTTCCTAGTGGAATTTAGGGGTTACTTCCTACATTGGTTTCAAAGTTCCATTTTTTTTTTTTTCCTTAACAACAAACCCAGTCCAATTAATGCTACCACTTTTGTTTTTTTCTTGGTGAGACTATTGGGGCAAGTGTCTTGCACAGAATCACACAGCTAGGAACTATTAAATGTCTGAGGCTGCACTTGAACTCAGGTCTTCCTGATATCAAGTTGCCCCTCTACCAGTAAATTTGTCTCTAGAAATTCAAGCAGATGCCAAGACCCAAAAATGTCTCCTTTCCTGACTTTCCCAAGTGCTTCCAATAACCAGATCCTTACTTTATCTAATTTACCACCTTGATATAACTTAATTTAGTAAATTTATTTTGCTTACTCCTTGACCTCCTATTTCCCCAATTTTGTTCCTATTGCTGTGTGTGTGTGTTTTCATATATCAAATGAAACAGTTTTCTAATGAGCTGAGAAAAATGAGTTAAATCTAAGAACAGCTACTGTGAAAAGTGAAAGACATGTTTTGTAATCCTATCTCAAATACTTACAAACAGTCTAACTCTAGGGCAAAGTCATTTAACTACACAAAGCCCTTATTTCCTCTTAGATAAAATGCTGAAAATAAATGTATCTACTTCACAGCATAGTTTTGAAAATCAAATAAGATTATGTATGGAAAGACCTTTGCCATCCCTGAAATATATAAATGTGAGTAGTAATATGGTGAGGACAGTATCTAACTGCAGGCAGATAAAGCAACAAATATGAAAGAAATTTTTGTGGCAAAAAATCGGATGGCAACAATAAAGGAAAATTTTTTCTAAATATAAACTTCTTTAAAGATAATAAATTTTTAATGATTTTTTTTTAACCACCATGTATCCTTCCCCAATATCCTTCTCCTCTCTACCTATCCCAAAGGGCCACTTCATAAAACAAACAGTAATTTTTAAAAAAAGAAAAAAGGACAGTGCAACTGACTGATACATTAGGAGAGTAAAAACATGTGCAGTATGTTAAAACACGTTAAAGCGTTTACCTCCACAAAGTTGGAAGTTTCTTCTCATATCTATTCCAGTCCTGCTTGATTTTTATATTGTTACATTTACTTTTGTTTTTGTGTGTATGTGGTTCTTTCCATTTACATTGTTGTAGTTACTTTGTATATTTGTTTTTTGGGGTTTTTTTGGTAGGGTTGTGCTGATTTCACTCCACATACACTCATATATCTTACTATGTTTCTCTGTATTCATCACATAGATTTGAATCTTCTACAAAGTTTAGGATGCACTTTTTATATATAGTTTTACTTCATTATTTCTTGAAAATGTATATGATTCCAAGACACATTCACATTTGCATTTAAGTACAATCATGAGTTCAAAGCTAACATTATAAAGGATTTTTGTACTATTTGTATCCCTAAAATCTTTCTGGTTATAGAAACAAAAAATTTGAAAATATACCTTCAAGTCAACAGGGAAACAAGAATACAGGTTTTAGCTGTTTATTATAGTTTCCTAAATAAGAATTAGACTTATGTGGACATTATTAGTGAAAATACAAATACCTGTTTTCATCACACTGATCAATTTAAAAAAGAAAATAGGATCTGTTCCATTTCTAGTTTACTAGAAAATGATTTTTGCCAGTAAATTCCACGAGGCTAAAACTCATAATTTAATATTTTAATTTTAAGCATCTTCATTATGCTAATAATAATTTCACCCAGTATTACTATGTAATGGCCAATGAATTCAAGAAGGGATGTAATGTACAACTTTAAAAATCATTTTCATCAAGGCTTGGAAAGACTTACATGAACTGATGCTGAGTGAAATGAGCAGAACCAGGAGATCATTATACACTTCAACAATAATACTGTATGAGGATGTATTCTGATGGAAGGGGATTTCTTCAACATAGAGAAGATCTATTTTAGTTCCAATTGATCAATGATGGACAGAATCAGATAGACTCAAAGAAGGAACATTGGGAAATGAGTGTGAATTGTTTGTATTTTTGTTTTTGTTCCCAGGTTATTTTTACCTTCTGAATCCAATTCTTCTTGTGCAACAAGAGAACTGTACGGTTGTGCATGCATAAATTGTATCTAGGATATACTATAAATATTTAACATGTATAACATTGCCTGCCATCTAGGGGAGGGAGTGGAAGGAGGGAAGGGAAAAGTCAGAACAGAAGTGAGTGCAAGGGATAATGTTATAAAAAATTACCCACGCATTTGTCCTGTCAATAAAAAGATATAATAATAATAATAATAATAATAATAATAATAATAATAATAATAATAATAATAAAATTTAGGAAAAATCATTTTCATAAATACTAAAATTCACTAATGGTATTGTCTTTCTTTTTCCAAATCCCTCAATTCAGCATGGAAATGTGGAAAGAAAAATAAATTCAAAGTTATAAAAGCTAGGTTTTGATTGTGGCTCTGATAGTAACACCAGCTGTGTATTCTTGGGCAAGCTACTTAACCTCTTAGGGTCTGAATTGTCACACTTGTTAAATGAAAAGAGTTGACTATAAAGTCTTTTTCAGTTAAAAAAATTTTATGAAGCTGTGATTTGGGGAGTGCCACTTTGGGGCATGGAGTAGCCTGGGTTTGTGAAGTTCTTGAGGATTGAACTGATTGAGAGCAAGCTAGGCCACCATGCTGTGAAAATTTCAAATTCTGTCCTAAAAATGAATGATTTTGTTTTTCAGGGGACAGCTTAATTGTGTTACAGCTCATCACAGGTTAGCCATTTGATTTTGTATTTTTGAGGCTGTGGCAGTCAATGAAGTAAATAAAAATACAATACTCAATACTAGATAGTCCTCCTATTCTACAATGATGGTGAAAAAAAAGTACCAGGTAGGGGAAAAGGGAACACAAGGACTAAGAACAAAACCTTTGATACCATATGTAAACATTAACTTGCTGTTAGTTTTCTAAATGTAAGATTACTATACATCAAAAATATGTTATTCTACAAGAAGGAGCAATTTAAATAAATTTGTTGAACTCACTTTCAATACAGCCAACACATTAGAGAATATTGCGTCACAATAGAGAGATGATTTATAGGATTTTCTTGAATATCTAAAAGAGTTGGCAATGTTAGCTTTATTATGCATGCAAAGATTTCAAGGGATATTTGGTCATACCACACTACAGTGCTTATGATAAGCATCTGCAAAAATACCACCATGAAGATAATTGCAGGTTCTGTGTCAACATTTGTGGTAGAAGATGAAAAGGTATAGTAATTCTATGGAGAACTAGATAAAATCATGTGAAGTAAATTAATTTACAATTTAATAAACGACACAAGTGCCCATAATACAAAGATGAGCAAAGAGGAAGATGGTAAAAAATGTTGGAAAACATGATTCAGGAGTCAAAAAAACAAAAGAAGTCACAGTCTTAATATAGGAGCCTCAACTTATATGTGTGCACATGTATGATTATATATATATATATATATATGCATTTATTATCTTCTTGTTGAAAAGAGAAGATGATGAGGATCAAATAACATGACAGAAAATTAGACTGGTTACATTCAAATGCAGAGGAAACTGATCATTAATGTGGGAGTTATTTCCAAATCTACTATGTAGTAAGAACAATGACTTTAGGAATAAACAGAAAATCAATATAGAACAGAATAAAAAATGAAATTAAGAAAAAGTTATGGTGTACCTAACTTGACCTATTCAAATTAGCAGTTGACATAAGAAACTGTAAAATGAATAAAATAGATATTGATACAGATGATCACTCTTTCCTAAGGAAGTATATTCTAACTGTTGTAAATAAAATGCTACAAAACAAAGTAATCAAGGATCATCTCAGCTGACCCCCCTCCCCCCCAAAAAGTTGAACACTGATAAGCACACAATGGCTTTCTTTTCTCTTTCTTTCTTTTCTCTTTCTTTCTTTCTTTCTTTCTTTCTTTCTTTCTTTCTTTCTTTCTTTCTTTCTTTCTTTCTTTCTTTCTTTCTTTCTTTCTTTCTTTCTTTCTTTCTTTCTTTCTTTCTTTCTTTCTTTCTTTCTTTCTCCCTCTTTCTTTCTCTCTCTCTCTCTCTCTCTCTCTCTCTCTCTCTCTCTCTCTCTCTCTCTCTCTCTCTTTCTTCATACTTATTTAAAGAACCAAGGAAGGAAAATAGGGGGAAATTATGAGCAATACTGTGTAAAATAAATCAAAGAGAAACAGTGAAGGAAATAACATCATGAGGGCATTTATGACAGTTATGACTACAGGGACAACAAGTGCTTAGTACCATGTCTAGCAAAATACAGATATTTATTTTATTAAATATTTGTATACTTGGCAATTAAAAATAAAATGAAATAAATTTTATGACATTTTTCTTCATTAAAATGATAGAGCCACTATATTGAGATTCTCATAACTATATGAGAAAGTTGAACTTTCAATATATAAAAATTCAGACAAGAAAAGAAGCTAGTATAATCCAAGTGCACACTCAGGATGTCCAATGTTAAAGACGACATAATTTAAAGAGTTTTAAGGAGGTAAGGTTGGGGGGAGGGGGGAAGCCCATTCTTATTCATTCTTATTATTTACCATTAAAGGAAATGATAAAAAGTAATAACTACCAAGTCATATTTCTTATTTTGCCATTTTCGCAAAACTTCATGAGAATAATATGTACATATATTAAATATCCTTGATGAAGGTATGAGAAGGGAGAAGAGTTAAGCTTTCATAAACACTATTTTGCAAGAGACTACATCTTTGCTGTGGTGAAATGAACTGGAAGGTATAGAAAATATTAATGTTTTTTGGTTATAAAATAGCAGTTGATGTGGTAGAGTGAAAGATCATCAGCTTAAAGGTTCTCCTTCAACATACACCTATTGAACTTATATAAGATCATGTAACAGAGAAAATTTTGCTAAGTGAACTCCTGATTGTTGGTATCAAATAAGGTAAGAAATTGAGTGACATGTTTATATAAAGTGCTTAGATTCATGGATATGGATACTATCTGGTAGAAAGTTCAAATTGAAGAGGAATTCCCAATAGATTGTGATGGCCTCAAGATGCTCTCATTTGTATATGATATTTTCCTGATTATATCCAGTACCAGAATATGACAAGGCCTTATCAGTGAATTGCATTAGAAACAAAAATAATTTGATCTCATTGTCCATACGGGGGAAAAAAGGAGATGAAGGATAACTGTCAGTTGTCCAGACTTCAAGATACAATTAGAAGAATAATCCAAAGAGCTAATCCATCAGGGTCATATATCTTGAACAGATACTACAGCCTGACAAGGACCTGGACTTAGAATTAAATTAAGAGGTGAGAGAAAATGAAGTGGACTGCTTTTGGGAGGCTCTCTTGTGTTTCTAATGACCTTGAGTTTTACCTCTAGAAACAAAGGTCCATGAATAATCTTCCAGAAATGCTATATAGTTACAAGTAATTGAAACCACGGGCCTGAAGAATTAAAGTTGTGTGTCATCCAAAGGACAACAAAAAGCCTTAGGATGGGCATGAATAGACTATAGCTTATAACCAGTGAAGAACTGTGCAGAAGCAGCATTGTAAGGATGACATCAGAAAAATCTATGGCTGAAAAGGAGGCTGGCCAGTCACACAATGAAAGCAAAGGATAACATTAAGAGCTCTAAAGGAAGGTATCTAGTGCGTTGGGTAGACTCCATGTGGAGAATCTATGGGCATGGATGAGACTTATACAGGATGAGTGGGAATGGCTACAATCTATACCATTGGAGAGATTCCCTACATCAATAACAAATCTATCAAAGTATCAAAGAGAAGATATGTATCTGTTTGAAAAAAAAAAAAAACACACTAAATTCTTCTTTAAACAAGACTGATAGGAAAGATGGTAGGTTGAGAAGGAACTGAATATATAGAATTTCTTTTATACTCACTGGCTTTGATATATTTTATGCCCCAATCATGTCAGTCAATGTTTATATGCAGGATTTCTTTGAATATGAATCATTTGGAAGAACTACATTATCAGCAGAAATATATCTTTATGTCTTAAAGGAAATACATAATGACTTTCTTTTTATGCTTCAAAAAAAAAATCACTTTTAAAGGGTTTTTTCTTGTAATACTTTTTATATTTAATTCCCATTCATATAATTATTTTTTATTCCTTTGCTTTAAAAAATCCTCTTACTTTAAACTGATTTTTTTTTTGGGGGGGGAGAAATAAAGTTTTTGGTAACTTTTTCTTAAAGTTCTAATTGGTCTTATCTGGAAGGAGCAGTTTTCTATTTGTCTATTTTGGAGTTGGTGGTGATGTAAAGAAATGTTACCAAACAATAGGGCTGTAGTTAGTGAAACACCAAACTAGTTGGCTTGTTATTAAAATAACATATGAAAGATATATTACATATTGAACTTCCTCTTGGAAACTTTAGTGGTCCTAGGAGAGAACACACAGTCTATAATTTTTCTTACTAGGATAAATCCATAGAGTTTTAGAAAGCTCTTAAAACAAAACTTAAAATGCACTTTTAAGAACTATGCATTTTACAACATTTTTTATTTTTCCTGGGAACACTAGGATAATAGTTTTATTATTTAATTCCCTGAAGAATTTTTCTTATGTTCTTTCAAGAGATCAAAATTCTCAAACTCTTCCAATATTGTTCTGTAACATGGCTGGAAAATTAAAAATAGGATATTTACCCAATTAAGAAAATAGTTTAATGATAATATGAAGCTATTCAAAGCAATGCTGTAGATTTGTTCCTGATGAAAAGAAATTTGTTCCTGAAAGAAAGAAAAAAAAAAAAAGCATACACATACACACATACACACACACAGAGAAGTCCGGATTAAGGTTACAGACTCTTCTAAAAAACTGTAAGGAATTTATGTAAGATTTAAAACAGACACATGCTTTTAAAGTTGAGAACTTTCAAATGCTGCATTTAATCCACACAATAATTCAACAACCAACATAGGCTCAAATTTCTAACGGATACCATATGCAACCTGTAATAAAAACTACGTCAAGGTATTTCAGGCAACAGGCTAATTTCATTTTTCACTTTAAATTCTCATTTACTCTTAATTAACAAACTAAAATAAGGTGCATGAAAATGATGTAACCATCATGCACTCAATCTTAGATCTGATAAGAAGATATTTTATGATGTCAGGAAATTAAGGTTTTTTGGGACATGAAGGATCCCTGACAAAATATTTTTACTAACTTTTTCACTAAGAATGATATATACAAGGGAGATAATTTGTGGTGATATGTGATTACTGAATACATCATTTATTTTAAGCTCTAAAAGGAAAGAGAATGATGACCCTAAAAATACGTGAACTTTTCAAGAGGATCTACTTATGTGCAAAAACACACTATACAAACCTACACACAATATGTATGGTATGAGTTATCATGAATAAACAGAAAACATGGATTATATGTAATAATAAAGAAGTAAAGAGCCTCACGAAATGAGAGTGAAAAGGAAGAATTTGTAGAGATCATCTGGTTTATCTGGTTCCCCCCTCTGACTGAAAAGAAAACCAATAGAAAGCTGGGTAAATAGACTTGACCAAGGAACCACAGCTAGTGAAGTGGCAGTAATGGGGTCTGAGCTTGGGTTTTTGGTTCTAAATCTAGTAATATCATTTTCACTATGTCACACCATTTGCCATATCTTATGACTCCAATTCTGAACACATTGGGTCATACTTCCTCCTTTATTCAATTCACAAATCTGACACCTTAATTAAAATATCTATTTATAACCTCAAATCTGACTTTCTTAAAAGAATGTTTGGCAAAATGAAGAATAGAAAAGTATATTTCTGACTTGCCTGTAAATGATCTGTTTATAAGACATCAGAAAGGTAAGAATTCATAGGAAAAAGCCTCAATGTACAGAAATGACAACAAATGTGAGATGAGTAAGAGGAAATCATCCCGTTGGTTAGCTGCTAACATCTTCTGAAACAAAGATACATTGGCCAGCAGTTGATCCAAGGGAAGCTGGGGCTTGAATAGAAATATTAAGAGGGAAGTGTCATTTTCCATTGCTATTTTCTCAAGTTTCTGGTTTACTCAAAGCAATTATTTCTTGCTTTATACACAGAAGATGCCCTGTAAGATTTAAGACAGAAAATTGGCATCCCCCCATCAGCAGCATTTCAACATTACAATGGTGCCTTTCATTTCAAACTCAGTACTTCTCCTTCATTCATCTGCTAGACAGAACTTCCTGGCTAGAAGTCCATTGTGATGACATAATTTTTGACAAAGAAAGTCTCAGTAAAATAGAGGCTACTGGGACAAATCATTACAGTTTTACTTTAAATATTTTCTGACATTGTTTGTATTCAAGGAATGAAAATGTCATATTACTAGGATATTCACATCATGTGGCATTCTGAAAAGAGAATTTTATAGCAGAGAGTCTTGTCAATTACATACCTTGTGTGGAGTATTTTTGCATAGGATGATGTTTGTAGGCAGTATGAAGTCTATAAGAAGAAATAAGGACAAGAAGGGTAACCTTAGTCTTTGCCTCCTGTACCAGCTACGCAGAGAATGCAGTTCAAAAAGATCAGAAGACATCCACCTGCTCTAGAATATGAACTATTTCATTTCTTACACATAGTTTAAGTTTGACATTAATATCTAAAGAGACTTCAACTTTTAGATTTTATCACTTTTCAATTTTTTAAAAAATGCTGTGAATCAATCCACAAATATTTATCCAATTCCTACTATGTGCCAAGCACTATGCTAAATGCTGGGGGGGAACATTGAATAAACATTTAAGTGCCTACTAAGTGACAGGCACTGTGCCAAGTGCTGAGGATACAAAAAGAGCCAAAAGACACATCCTGGTCTCAAGTAATTTACAATCCAAGGGAGATGATGACAAAGAAAGCTATTTGCAGGATAGCTGGAAAATAATTAATAGAGGGAAGGCACATGAATTAAGAAGGGTTGAAGAATAGAGAGAGCCCTGCCTTCAAGAAGCTTACTTGTTATCCCTTATACAAGCAATTCACAGAAAAATTAATACTGTGAATTAAAAAAAAAATCTGGCCCTGTGACATTACCAGGATAATGAATTCATGGATGAGGAAAGTCTCTCCTAACATACCTTACCAACTGTTCTCCAAAGTTTAATTAAGTGACTTACTTAGGGCCATATGGATGGGATACACAAGAGTTAGCCTTTCCAGACATTACATCAGCCTTCTAAAGAATGCATACAATGTAACTAGGAGTTTACTGTGGAAGGTCACTAACAATTTAGAAAATCAGGAAAGATCTCTGAAAATACGTAGTTCTTGAGCTGAGCCTTGAAGGATCAATATTAAGGGATCCTAGAAGTAAAGGAAAGGGGAGAGAATATTCCAGACATGGAAAGACATTCTATCAAAGGTAAAGAGAGAGAAGATAGAGCAAATGTTAGGAAAATGTGGCTAGAGTATTACAGTGAGTGATAGGAAGTAACATGTGAGTAATCTGGGAATAGAAATGTGGGTCCATTTCTGAAAGATCCTAAATGCTAAAGACTGGAAGTTTATCTTAAAAAACATCAGGGAGTCACAGGAACTTCTTGAGTAAGGGAGTGAGGTCACTCATCCTTCTGAAAGGAACATTTGGCAGCTGTGTAAAAGAAGGATTAGGCAGAGGAAAGATGAATGCAGAGAGCCTAATTCTACTCATCCAATTACAAGAGTCTAGCAGAGGGATGTAAATCATTATCAGTCCCAATCAATCAGTCAACAAGCGTTTACTGAATGCACACAGGCAATCATTCTATTGAGTTTTGCTTAACTGTTTTCTGTTAATGTACTCTTGGTATGTTAGGGGAACACATTTGGACCTTGTGTCCAAACAAAATGTATTAATTTAAGACATCTAAAAAATTCACTTCTTTGGAAAAAATTTGGAAGAGCAAGCATAAGAACCAAGGGAATACTAACTCTGAACAATTTTGTAGACTATCAGAGTTAAAAGAATATTAGATAAGTTTTATCTAATGACAAAAATAAAGGAAAAATAAAGTTTTGGGTTTCTGTTTTTTCCTGACAAGATCAGTCTTTCCATGGCATATAGAGGTGATCCTCTGGTACCTTGGGCATCATAATAAGGAGAGCTGTGGTCTTTGAAAGAAGTACACTCACAGTCTTCAGGAGATGTCCCTTTCATCATATAGGAGTTTTTTGAGGGAGGGATAATGGAGAGAATTCTAGCAGGATTCTCCTGATTCTCCTAAAAAGCAGTGAAACAATTCTATAACACAGAACCTGACATAAAAGATCAAAAGGTAAAAAGTACCTTAAGATTCAAAAAGCACTTTAATCTAAAAAAACTCTAGGAGACAGATTTTATATTATCATGGTGGTGGTTGTCATTACCATAGATGGAGAGACTGAAGATCCCAGGGAGCTCTTGATCCTCTCACAATTGTTAAGTGCCAGAGCTGGCCTGAAGAAACAAATCTACTCTTATGCTACGGTGTTCTTACCCAGGCATGAAGTATGAAACAATGGGATAGAAAAGGTAATCAAGGACACCAATTATCTACCTATTGAGTCCCTGCCTAGCTATGTAGTAATCTGAGGCAATTTAGTTAAGGAAAAGTCCTATCTGATCAGAAAAAAATGTAGGTAGCTCCTCCGCCTTGAACTGGTGACTCTGTGTGAGGCTGGCTAGGTCCTTTTCCCTCAAAATGTTGTGTTACAGTTCCCTTTTATTGTCGTGAGTCAGTTTCCCTGAATTGTTCTGCTCAATCCTGCAACACCACCTCTAGGAAATTATCATGATGCATGTAAAGAGAAAGACCTTCTATTTTAGTCATCATGACCCCAGACCATCCTTACTTATCAGAATGTCTGGTGCCTCCCCATTTCTCATTGTTCTTCTTAATCCCAGTTTAACAGAATGTCAGGTTCCTCCTAACATAACCAGATTGATAGTCTGTTCCCACTCTCAGTACTCTGCCTCAATCTACCCCCTGGTAGCATGGAGCCATATGTATACATACTTCATGGGAAGCATACATCTGCTGCTGGATGCTTTGGACATCAGCCTTGGGGGCAGCATGCCCCTAGCACAATCTCTCCCTTTCAAATAAAATATTAAAAACTCTCTAATCTCTATCTTGCTTCAGTTTGACCAGTATAATTCTTGTCTGGAAAATGGGGAAATGCAGCTCTAAATCTATGGTCCTATAACACTATCAATGAATCAACCAGAAAGAATTTATTAAACAGCTCTTGAGTGTTAGGCTCTGTCTGCCTGTTATGAATACTAGAGATACAGAGACTAAAACAACCCAGCTCTTATTCAAGAAGCTTCCACACAAGATAAGCTGCACAAATATAAGTGAGAGTGAACAGGTGACCCTGAAACTCTAAAAATCTTTGAAGGAGAAAATCTCCTTCAACCCTGCCTCAGTGAATCAGATAAAGTGGTTTACTTAGGTAGGGCTGGTTGAGTCCTGAGTTAGAGAATTCCAATCTATTCAAATATAAATCTTCCATTCAATTGAACTCAAGCTATACTCAGCCCCATCAAGAGCAACCCTCAGCTCATAGACAACTTGAGATATTCAATATAAAAGAGCCAAACTAAAACTCTCTCTTTTGCAGAGGTTTCAAACATGTCAGCTATGCTATGCCATGCATGGGATGCCAAGGACCCTCTGTCCGCTGGAATATTCTTTCCAGAGCCACCTTCTCTTTACCCTCACCTATTTCCCTAACCAGACTTTATGCCTCTCTGTCAGGATTTCCAATCCCCATAATAAACCTCTTTTATCAATCTAAGTTTTGGGGTCTGTAAATTCTTTTACAGAGAACCTCCAGGCTGCAAGAAGGGAGTCCCCAAAGCTCCCTATCCTTGTGCAGAATCTCAAGAGGTTACAGGGGAGCCAAACCTCTCAATTTGGTTCCCTGAACCCTGAACCTGCCACAAGACCTTATCATTTAACTCTCTGACCACCAGAAACCCTAATCTCATTTTGGTTCCCTAAATCTAAACCTTATCAGGAGGAAGAAAATGGAGAAAAAAGCATTTAAAAAACAGTTACTAGGTGCCAGATAGTGTTCTTAGCTTCTGACACCTAGGAGCAGTATGATCTTGGGCAGTCATTTAACTTGTTTATCTCTGTTTCCTCATCTATAAAATGGGGATAATAATAACACAGATGTGGACTTACTCTCTTCCTCTGTCAAGAAGAAGCCCAAGGAACTTTTATTAGGCATAACCAAGTCCCAGATTATCCTATTTTTGTAGAGTGATTATGAGAGTGAAACTCTATCAATTGCCATTGTCCATCCCCCAATCTCTGAGTACTTTAAAACAACTTTTGAGGTATTGATTATCATATCTTTAGACAGTTCTAGGACAGGCTCCTTCTTGACCACTCCTTCAGAGTGAACAAATTCTTCCTTGATCCTAAGAAACTGCAAGGCTGTATTAACCCTTTTAAAAGATTTGCTCATGATGAAGATCTTTGCTAACTAAATCCATTATCAGGTACTCTTTCTCTCTCTTTCATAGTGTTTTTTCTGTCAAGATGTCTTCCTCCTTCCCTAGAGCTAACTCTGAGTAGTCTGCTAAATACCTCTATGGAGCTAACCTGCCAGTCAATGGCATATCCAAGCCTCAGGGCATATTCCTTTAATGGATTCTTCCAAACTCCTTTATACTTCCCCAATTCTACTTTATATTTGTCACTTCTGGTGCCTATTTTAGCTCTTATTTTGTCTGTAACCTCTTCTCCTTGGCAAAGAGAATGGCCATTGGAAATTTGTCACGTTTATTTCAAACTAGGAAGTGCTACCCTGACCTCAGCGCTCGCATGGTGGTTGTGAACATCAAATGAGGGATATTTTGTAAAGTGCTTAGCATAGTGCCTGGAACATAGTAGATATTCTATAAATGTTTATTCCCAACCCCTTCACTGTCACACTTGATGCTGCCCTTGGGAGATAATGCCATCTCCTACATTTGTGCATTAGCACAGATTGTGCCTCAAGTTCAGCACAGGTTTTCTCCTCCCTCCCTATTCTTTTGTCCCTTTGTCTCTTCACGTGCTACAAAAGATTTTTTTCTGACAAACTCAGTTATTTTGATAACCTCAAAATATTTATAAAAGAGGCAGCTTAGTGGATAGAGCACCAGTCCTTAAGTCAGGAGGACCTGAATTCAAATGTGATCTTAAACACTTTCTAGCTGTGCGACCTTGGACAAGTCACATAATCCCAATTACCTCAGCCAATGATATATTATATATATATATGTTTATTAAACATATTTTGTATCTTTTACAATTTTGAGGCCACTGGAGGGACTTTCTCCTTTCTTTTTTTTGTGCCTACCACCAGGCAAAATTTCTAGCACAAAAAGCCTCTTTAAAAAACTGTAACTGAATTGAATGGAATTCATTGGATGAGCGTGCTCACACAAAGTAAGGGGCTTCAAACTGGAGTTCATGTATAGATTACAAGGGACAGGGAAATTTAAAATATAAACAGATAATGAATTATGTGTAATCCTAAAAATTTTATTTTATAAACTTAAAAATATTATTCTGAGAAGGGATAAATGCCTTAAACAGTTTGGCAAAGATTTCTATGAATAAAGGTTAAGCATTCCTAACAAAGTAGTTGAAAGACTTTGACATCTATTGTACCATAATTTACCGTAGAAAGCTGAAGGCCCAGGTTCTATTTTTACTTCATCACAAATTCTAAGATGGAATGCTCACTTCTTAACAAAGATTTCATCATTTCTACCTCAGGCAAGCAACACCTTAACTGGTTAGAATGAAGCACAGAATGGCACAGTACTTCAGAGAATGCTACAAATATATTTGCTTCTCTAAGTCGTACTTGGGGCAAAATAGTTTTAACTTCAGAAAAGCAGTCACCACAGTTTTAAAGAAATTTGTTATGACTAACCAATTGTGTGCTACTAATATGTTAACAGCTTTAGTCTAATTCCATCCTCAAAACAAATAGACAACCAAACTCCTTTGTAGAAAGATGTTACTTTAGACTATAATGATATTTTGTGAATCTAATCATTATGTAATAAAAAAATCCATCAACAAGAAAATCTAATTTTAAGTAATTCTGTTCATCTTCACTAGGAAAGACTCAAATATTTTTCTGACATATTGATTTAACTAAGACCATATGGACCATATTTTCAAAAATAAGATAAACAAATGTCTATAAAGTGGCTATTATATGCAAAGTTGACAAATACAGATTAAAAGTTCATTACAATTTCCCTAGAGTAACTTAGAAGCTATTAGCTTAGAGAGCATGGGAGGGCATGATATGTGCAATAGATTCAGAGAGTAGTAGTGAACAGAACAGTCTGAAAGTTGTAAGTTCTAATCCTGTTTCAGATAATTGTTAATCAATTTGAGTCTCAGTTTCTTTACTTGAAAAATGAGGATAATTTCACAGAGATTTCACTGGCATAGGAAACTCTCCGTATGGTACACGCAAGAAATGAAAGCAGATATCCAGGATACTTGAGAGAACAATTAGTAATATACTTTGGCTAGGATGTTAAAAGCATGACAGGAAGTAGACTGGATTCAGGCTGGGGAAAGCTTCATATGACAGGCTAAACAACTTGCATTTATCAGAGGGGCATTTATGAGGCACTATCAGTGTTTATACTTTTAAGTAAAGAAGCAATGTATTCAGTTTGATGAATTTTAAAGATTGTTTTGTTAGATATTTGAAGGGTGGTTGGAAGAATGAACAGATGGAGGCAGCCAGACCAAGTAAGAAGTTGTTAGTCTAAGCAAAAAGCAGTGATGGACTGAGCTAGAACAGTGATGTTGACAAGGGTGCCTGAAACTAAGGGGGGGACCCCCAAACTGTCTGAATACTCTTTCAAGGAGAAATTCTTCTTGAACCCTGCCTATGTGAGACCCACCCAAGGGAACCAAAATAAAGTGATTTATCTGGGTGGGACTAGTTGAAGTTATCTCATTTAGCTGGAGATCTATTGATCCCTATTTATTGGCTCAAAACCACTCCCATGGTCTCATCTAGGCCAAGGGCAGTGACAGCACTGAGGGAATCTCATTTGGTTTAAACTTCTGTCTCAGATTTTCTTATAAAAATGAGAATTTTAAACTCAATCCTTGCAGAGGACCTAATATGCCAAGGAATGTCCCTGGCATAGCACAACTTCTGTCCCCTGAAATATTCTCTTTCAGAATTACCTTCTCTTTATCTTCCTCACTTATTTCCCTAACAAGATTTTATACCTCTCTGTCAGGATTTCTCTACGAGAAAATTTACTTCTCTGTCAGACCTTGCCACCAAGGAATTCAGTCTTTCTATTCATGCATAGCAAATGCTAACTTCCCAATGCCAATAATAAACTTCTTTTACCAGTCTAGCTTTTTGGGTTTATAAATTCCTTTCCAAAGAACCTCTGCACCACCAGAAAGGGGTTCCCACAACTCCCTACCATGTACCAAATCCTAGGGGGATTTGGGGAGCCAAAACTCTTAATTTGGTTCCCTGAACCCCAAAACCTGCCACTAACTTCATCATTTAACTCCCTGATCACCAGGAACCCTAACCTCATTAGTGTGACTTTTTAGAAAGGGAAAGACATGACTCATTTTGCAGAGGTAGAATTGACTAGATTTGATCATTGAACGATGGGAGAGAAAAGGAAGGGCTATTAAGAGTTATTAAATTACAAGTTTATAAGTTGTTAGAGCTTTTACAAAACTATCAACCAAAATGGTTGTTTCAGTCCTTTCTTCTAAAATTTTAAAGCTGGGTAAAAACCGATCATTAAATGATGAAGTAATTTGTGGCCTCACTTAATGGGAAAATGATGGTGTCATCTTCGGAAACAGTTTGGACAAAAGGTTGGTTTAAGGGGTGGGGAAGGATAATGAAGTCTAATTCAGTGAATCCTTCACAAAACTTACTGACATTCAAGGGCCACAATGGAGTCAAGAGGAAAGGTGATTCCCTCAGCTCTACCTATCCAATTAAAAAATATAAATTCTTCTGGGCCCAGATAAAATGCTATCTCCTCAGAGTAAAGTCTAATACTCTTCCCTTTGGGTAGAAAGAAGTACACTCTACTCAGAATTTGAACAGTACTTTTGTGTACTGACCTTAAGTTATATATCACATTTTATTTACTGCTAGGTGGAAACTTCCAAGAGTTTATTTAAAATTGCGAAGAAATCTTTCAATTATTGAAACAATGAGGGAACCTAGGATGTCTAGGATCTCATGTTAAATAGTTTCTCAAGAGAAATGTTCCAAGATTGAAAATTTTTCAAGATGGGTCCAAGGTAAATTACACACTGCCTAGGCGCTCCAATAAGCTGGAAAGGAAGCACTTTATCACAGAACAAATTATTCGAATATATGCTCTGTTAAGATTTGGGAGCAATTACTGAATATCTTTTATATAAGATTTTCACTATTGTTATTAAGTTTCATTACTTTTTCTATCATGTATAATGTCCAGAGGCTTAAAACATCCTAGCTCTTATAAAACATAACCAAAAATTTCATTAGTCTTTTAAAAATAATTATACTTATTAAAATATTAAGTTATTAAATTACCAAGTTTATAAATTATTAGATCTTTTATAAAAACACTAAATGAAATGGTTGTTTCCATCCTTTCTTCTAAAATTTTACAACCAGGGGAAAATTGATCATAAAATGATGAAGTAATTTTTAAAAGCAAAATCACTGAAAGACTACTAATAACATCAAGTGCAATGCCGAATAAAAGCTTTTAATTGCCTTAAATTTGTGAAAAACTACCCAGGAGATCAACAAATTCACATCAATGAATTGCATTATACTAGTGAGAGAACTCTTGGTCTCTAGCCAGGGAGAACAAACAGAATGGACCATTCTCACTTGGCTGCAAATTATCCAAAAGCAAGAGAAAAGGGACAGAGTTAAAGTGACATGTTTGCATGGTGGGAAAAAGATCAAATATTGATCAGCCCAAGCTGAGGTAATTAGAGATGTTGTCAAGGAGATGGGATGCATGTCCTTAGTCTTACAGAAATGCATCTTTGTTTTAAAATGTGACTGAATTAGCTATTCATTAGTAGTTGTTGTTTTTCCCCTAAAGAGTTTTGTAATGTATCCTGAAGATATGTCTATTTGTACTTAAATCATAATACCTTCTTGACCCTTAATAAGAGACCATTTCCAATACTGTCTCAAGAATGAACTTTTGTTCATTTGCCTGAGTTCAAGATCCAAAGAATGCTTATTTCCCCACAGCATACCACCTAGTTAAATTCTATCTAGAGGAAATAGCCAGGAGCTAAGATGATTTTAATAGGAAAGGGCAATGAAACAAATGCAGATTATTATTATCATTATTCTAGCATAGAACATAGAAATCTTCCATTTGGGAAAACAAGACTATTTTACTATGACCTACTTTGAAAACCTTTGGTTAATATAAAGATCAAAAGGTAGAAGAGAATATTTAAAAAAATAAAAGTTCAGTAGATGGAAAAACATGAAGATTTCACTAGCTCACAAAAGGTGCTACTAGGGTCATAAGGGAATAATAATTTCCTCCATTTTATTTTCCCTTATTTGCAATTCACATGGATGGTGTTCAACTGGAAATTATAGGATTCTTTTCTCCACTCCTCCAAAAAGCAAAATGCAACCATTTGGGTGCCAAAAAGAGGTCTAAAAGATTTTGGCTTAACTTAGTTTTAGCATACCTACACATCAGAAAAGTTGCAAAATACAGAATAAAAAACTCTACTTGAAAAAGAATATGATAAAAAAAAAAACAAATAAAGACAGATGAATTTTAATGTGAACACGATCCATTTATCTATTCAAGTTAACTTGTGATCTGAAATAATATTTGGGGGTACAAATTTACTGTACAAAATAACTGTCATTATTTGTTCAAGAAAAAAGTAAAGTTTTCTCAATCATGCCTAATTATATATACTAAATTTTTTACTGTTTAGAATATCCATATTCTTAGCAATTAATTATAGCTGTTCTGCAATGGACAACCCAAATAGGGAACAGGATAATTTCAAACTTAACATACTTACATATATCTAGTTTGCTCAAGGTTGCTAACCCTAAACATTAAGTAATATGAAAAAATGTAATGATCGATGAAAGTCTCCAATATAAAAATAAGAGAAATATTGCTATTAAAACAAAATATTGGTCCCTTCTTTCCCCACAGTCTGCCTGGATTTTTGGTTCCTTTCAGTGATGGGCGATTTTCTTCTCAGCACACATACTTCCTTGCTAGAAGGAAAATGCACAGCATCTACTTGTGCCAAATCCCAGAATGAAGCTTTGACAGATGGAATGGAACCTCAAATAAACACTTTGGTAGCCATGCTATATATTAACCCTCCTCTTCTTTTTTTTTTTTTTTTTGGAATGTCTGACAAAAGTAGATCAGGCTAGCTGACAAACATGAGCCACAAACTTAAATATTGCTTAAAAAAAAAAAAAAAAAAAAAAGAGCCTCTAACTTATAAGTCTCATTTCAAGAAACAGAAATGATGTTCTTCTTTCACCATTAGCATTTTCATTGACCATCATAATCATGTGATAAAAATCACTGGTTCTGAAGGAAAAAAAATATAACTAGCAAATGGGTCCAATGAGAACATTATTTTTATTGTCTTTCCAGGAAGAAGTAGATGAAGCAAATACTGTTTTATTTTTTATCAGATTACCTAAGTTTACCACCAATGATAATGACTAATAAAATAAGAAAGCTATTTTTGTTCTAATAATAACAATCATAGGAAAAATAATCACTGTAGAGCATCTTTCCACCTATGATCAAAACAACTTTTCCTGTGTCATTGTTCTGTATGATATAATCATTAGCAGGATAATTAGTGAGCAAAACTACCAAATAATCAAAAGTATAATTGCTTTTGTTTTCCCAGAAGAGGCATACATACACCCAAAATTCCATATGAATGAGTATGGAGCAAAAATTCAAAGATTTGGATATGACAGGTATAGCAACAAAATTCAAGGATTATATATTTTGAACTCCAATTTATCTCAGAAGTCATCTAGTCCATTTTCTCATTTTACAAATAAGGAAAGTAATTAGAATAAATATAAACTGATTTAGGTCAAAGTCACACAAGTTTTACATAGTCAGAATTTATACCCAGGTTGTCTGGCCCTTATTACAGCACTCCTACATTGACACTTTATCTTGTAATAAAGAGTATTATGAAAATCCAGTAACTTTTTTGACATTTATTTCTCATAATTAATTAGAAATAAAAATCAATTTTTATGTATTATCATTATGTATTATGTATAGACTTAGAGATAGGTTAAGAAGGGTAATAAGATAGTATACTCAATTAGTCTATGAACTATTTATCTTAAAAACTTCTAATCCCAATACAAATATTTGTACTTAGTAGGATTAAAAAAGGGAAACTTTATCCTGCATATAAAATTACTTTGTTTTCTCCCACAGAGGAGATATTATGATGTCTGGAACCATGAAGGATACCATCAAAAACAGGGACATTTTTATATAAAGTGGGAGTTTCAATTAGGGAGACCTCCAAAACTTAAAATTAACAGTACAGAAAATCAGATTACAATTCATGATTTAAACAACTGACTTTGGCTATTTTGTGTTTTTCTTATTAATAATGAAGGATCACAAATTATTAGAGAAATAAAGAATAACAGTTGGATTTTACTATCCATGCTGATTATGAGGGGATCTCTGTTACCCACTTCTTAAGCACTCACACTCGCAAAACAACTCTTCTGTCTCTCCTAATTCATAGGACTAATTTGAAAAGTCTATATTCTTACTTTACAAAAATAATTCAAAACAAGAGGTATAATCTTTGCGCTACTTTGACAAGTGTACATCCAGATACTCTGCCAATCAAAATACATCTGGAGTAGTATGTTCAGTTCTAGGAAAGACATTTTCCGAAGGACAATGATGGACTAGAAGGAAACTAGCATAGTGAGGTTATTTAAATCCATGCCATATGAGAAATCAATATAAGGAAGTAAAAATGTTTAGTATAGAGTTGAAAAGACTCCAAACACGATCTGGGTGTTAGAGGGTTAAATTTATTTCATTTGGCTCCAATAAAGAAATTAACTTAAAGAAATTAGTGGATGGCAGTTGCAAAGGGGAAAATTTAGGCTTCATGTCAGGGGGAAAAAAAAACACCTTTCCACAGATCAGTGCTATGCAAAAGTAGAAGGTTATCAATGTCTCTAGAAGTACTGGCTTCCCTTTTCGTGGAAATATTCAAGCAGAATCTGCATGAACATTTGCCAATGATATTAAAGTGAGAAAGGTTTTTCCAGGAAGTTACTAGATGGTAATTCTAGAATCCCCTTCTAATTCAAAGGTTCTGTATGATCATGACCTTTATCTTTCTATAAAATCATGATATAGTGAATGCTTACTATGAATTGTACATTTCCATGAACTTACCTAATTCTATTTATTAAAAGCTACAATACTACCATCCCCTATTATCAGTTTACTTGTCACTGTTTGCATGGTATTTAATATTCATTCACAGACTGAACTTCAAGTTCAAACTATTTGCCTTTGCTTAGATTTATTAATTAATCAGTCCAAATTTACACAGTGATTCCAATGTATAAAGCCACATATAGGGCACTGGAAAATTATAAAGAAAGACGCTTTGGCTTTCTTTTTTGCAAGAGAATTAAACTATGGCACGGAGGGGAATGTGCTCTCCTGCCCACCATCATCCCACACATTCAAGCTTTCCAGCATAATAATATAAGTAACAAACACACACAACTAATGAAGGCTGTGAACGGTTTCATACAAGTTGAACTGATGGGTGCTCAGCTAGCAGTAACTGGGAAGAATTCAAAAAAGATGCTATTCATTCTTCACATGAGTGCAGATGAAAAGGGAACAATGGAAAGGAAGAGGGAAGGAAGCCATTTTAACACTCTCTCTCTCTCTCTCTCTCTCTCTCTCTCTCTCTCTCTCTCTCTCTCTCTCTCTTCTCTCCTCTCTCTCTTCTCTCTCTCTCTCTTCACTCTTCTCTCTCTCTCTCTCTCTTCACTCTTCTCTCTCTCTCTCTCTCTCTCTCTCTCTCTCTTTCTCTCTCTCTTCACTCTTCTCTCTCTCTCTCTCTCTCTCTCTCTCTCTCTCTCTCTCTCTCTCTCTAGAAAGTTAGGGAAAGATTTTCCAACTGATTAGTGAACTAAAGCTATAAATAAGCAGCTTTCTAAGGACAAAACTGAAACTACCAAATGTCATATGGAAAAGTCATCTAAATCATTAATAATTAGAGAAATATAAATTACAGAAAAATTCAAAGGTTCTATCTCACACTTATCTGATAGGCAAACAGGACCAAAAACAAAAACAAAAACAAAAACAAAAACAAACAAAAAACAAAAACAAAAACACAAAAAAACCCAACAACTTGGCAAACCTGGCACATTAATGCATTATTGCTGGAGACATGAATTGGTCCATTTTTAAAAGCAATTTGGTTCTATATCCTGAAAGATACCAAATTGTGCTTACACTTTGATCATGGAATAGTAGTCCCATATCCTAAGGAAATGAAAGAAAAAGGAAAAAGGAAGGGTGAGCCCCTGAAAATTTAGGAGCAGGAAATAATTAATTTTTGAATTATGAAGATTTCTCGGACAGGAAAGTATAAGACAGAATAGAACAAAAGAGACTGAACATCAGGTAATTAGTTGCTAAAAACCTATTGAAATTACAGGTAAAGATGACTGGACCTATAAACATAAAAGTGGAAATGTAACAGAGGAGCTACATTCAAAATATCAGGGAGGAAATTAATCATATGTGAGAGGGAGAAAGTGAGAGAAGAGTCAAAGGTGATTAAGGATTTTGGAGTTGTTTCTCAAAGGACAACTTTGTCCTACAGCAACTTGTAGAGTGAAATAAGAAAAAAATTAACATTTTTAATGAAATATACCACCTTTCAATCACACTGTTCTTAACTTTCTCATCTCATAAGCCTTCTTTATGATCTCCACTAACCAGTCAATTTATAAAGGAAGCTAGATCTGATCCCTTGGGAATGAATATAATTGGGTCCAAACTCTGGAACCATTTGTACTGGGAATATCTATGAGTTTTTGAGCAAAACAATGGTTCTTCCTCCTGAGTTCAAACTGGCACAATCCAATCTGATTTTGTCCGGGTTTTTGTGACATAAGCATAAAATTCCTGTCTTTAGTTTCTGTCTAGAACTCAGAATTAGAGAACCTTGGGATTTTAATGGATCAAGATTAATACTATCATGTTAGGATTATTACAAGGTGCTAAGTCAGTTATCTGGTACTTACCAATTCTGTGGTTCAGAGTTTACACCTTTAAAGGAGTTTGCTCATTGATTCTTTAAGGAGTTCCCATAAGCCCATGGAGTTCCCACAAGCCCATTCTCTGGGAGGATATAAGGAGCCAACATTGAGTGGGGAGGTCAGTCTGGATTGGGTCAAGGAGAAGACTTCTCAGGAGAACTTCAGAGAAGGTCGAAGAGATTCAGAGAGCCAGGATTCAGTGGATTTGCACGTCCAGCAGATTCACAAGTGTAAAGAAAAAAGCCTGCTCATGGACTTCTGGGAGATTCACAACTCGTATTGAATTCTGGGAAACCCACAATCCCACAATCTTGGAAGTAGAGTAAGATTCATTCCCACATGCTGGCTGGAGGCTTTGGATTCAGAGGGAGTTAGAGAATAAAGGTAACTGGGCCCCAGAAAAGAGTCAAGACTTTGAAGGACACAATATAGTATCTAGACTTTAACTTCTGGTTGCATTTTGGGATTATTGAACTGAACTGAAAGGAAGGCTGCCTCAAGAAGCTCCCCAAGAAACCTGTCCCCAAGAGAAAGATTACAATTTAGAGACTACAGAACATTACATTTTGGCGCTCAATGTGGGGCAGATATGATCCTGATTCCAGTGGAAAAGCCTCTGATCCAGATTCCAGTGGAAAAGTCTCTCTGACACAGATATTAGGTTAAGTAAAACAAGGAACCTTTGTTAAAGAGCAAAATGGGGCAAATTTTTAGAAAACAGCCTTTTGTTTCTGTTCAAGGAAAATGTTTAGAGAGCATTGTTAAGGTTATGAAAAGCCAAGGATTGATTATAATTTTGGAGGAGATCACTGAACTTTTAAAAACTGTGCAGGTCACATGTCCTTATTTTTCTATGGAAAAAGAATTGGATCTATTTTTTCCCCCTGAGGCTGCGATTAAGTGACTTGCCCAGGGTTATACAGCTAGGAAGTGTTAAGTGTCTGAGACCAGATTTGAACTCCGGTCCTCCTGAATTCAAGGCTGGTGCTCTATCTACTGCGCCACCTAGTTGCCCCAAGATTTGGATCTAGAAGAATGGAAATTAGGAGAGGACTTTTTGACTTGAATCAATTTCCAAAGCTACACTTCAAACATGTAATTTAATACAATTGGTTTTAGAAAATTATATAAGTTATAGAATAAGAAAAAAGAGGAAAGAGCAAGAGGGGGAGGTGTCAACTAAACTAGGTGAAAAGGATGAATCAGATAATGGAGTTAAGTACAATTCTGAGCAACAGGAGAATTTCTCATCTCCTCCCTCAATTAACCCTTCAAGGATGGAGGAAGGAGGAGGGGAAGAGGCAGAAACACAAACAGAATCACCTGTTAAGCAGCCTATGACAAGATTAGAAAAAAGCATTGATTAAGGCTAAGAGAGAAGGACAAGATATAAGTGATTTTTATAGATGCATATCCTCTGATTGAAGAGCTTGACTCTTCAGGTCAAAAAAGGAGAAGATATACTCCTTTTGATTTGGATAAAATTAAGGATTTGAAAAAAGGTTTGAACTCCTTTAAAGGTGTGAACTCTGAACCAAAGAACCGTTAAGTACCAGACAACCGACTTAGCACCTTGTAATAATCCTAACACTTTCATGTCAAAAAGAAACCAAAATAGAAGTCTCCTAAGTCCCTTTCCCCCAAAGTTGTCAAGTCCATTGGGGAAAAATTCAACAAAAGGATTAACAATAATTGTAAAACTCATATGAGTGTTATGGAATATTATTGTTCTGTAAGAAATGACCAGCAAGATGATTTCAGAGAGGCCTGGAAAGACCTACATGAACTGATGCTAAGTGAAATGAAGAGGACCAGGAGATCATTATATATTACAATAAGAAGACTATACAATGATCTATTCTGATGGATGTGGCCTTTTGTCAACAATAAGATGATTCAAACCAGTTCCAATTGTTCAGTAGTGAAGAGAGTCATCTGAAAGGACTATGGTGTAATGTTCTCTTCTCTAAATTATAATCATTCTCTTAGAGCAGGTTTCTTGGGGAGCTTCTGGAAGCAGCTTTAGTTTTATTTCAGTTCATTCATCCCAAATGCAGCCAGGTTTTAAAGTCCAAATCCTTTATTTTCTCTTTCCAAGACTTGTCTTCTTCCTTGGGCCCAGTTACCTTTAATAGAGGCCTATCTCCCTCCTTGGTTCCCCAGAGCTCTTATCCGAATGTCTCCAGCCAGCACAAAGGTGGAAGTTGGAATGAATCTTGACTCCGACTCCAAGAATAGGATTGTGGGTTTCTGTGGGCTTGTGAATCTCCCAGAAGTCAATCCTAGTTGTGAATCTCCCAAAGTTCCCTAAAGTTCTCCTGAAGTTCTGAGAGCTTTTCAATTATATGTTCCACACTGAGTATATACCAATCATTATATCACGAGGAAACCATAATTTATTGTAGGATTAAATCAATGCTAATTAGATTTAACCATTGTCTCCTCAATTCCACTCAGTACCTTGTTTCAAGTTCTGGCCCATAATTTCTCCTTGTGGGGTCAGATCAATCATACTGAACCATGCTAAATTAGATAATTTTTGTCTCTATTCATTCCAGTGACTTAGCACCTTGTAAGAATCCTAACATCATGGGAAATGAGTGTGGACCACAACATAGCATTTTCACTCTTTTGCTAATGCTTGCTTGCATTTTTGTTTTCCCTCTCAGGTTTTTTCTTTCTTTTTTTTTTTTCTAGATCCAATTTTTCTTGTGCAGTAAGATAATTGTATAAATATGTATACATATATTGGATTTAACATATAATTTAACATATTTAACAAGTATTGGACTATCTGCCATCTATGGGAGGGGGTGGGAGGAAGAGGAGAAAATTTGGAGAAGAAGGTTTTGTAGGGGTCAATGTTGAAAAATTACCCATGCATATATTTTGTAAATAAAAAGCTATAATAATGAGAAAAAATAATTGTAAATCTCAGAAATGCCCATAAATTGCAATACAATTTCAGAAGATATGTATTTTCTACCTTGAGGAAGACAGACAGAAGATCATGAGGACAAAACATTGAATTTATTGTTCAAATGTTTTGTGTTTCAGTTCTGTGTTTGTCTTTGTTACCAGCAGAGACTCAATGGGAGAAAGAGGGATAATTTTGGGAAATGGGTGTGTTGTAAGAAACTAAATGCCAATAAAACTAGAGAAAAAAAAAAAGCAACTCATCAAGTTACAAAGTGCAGACAAGAGATCTTCACCAAGTTTTAGGTCCCCTTGGCAATGTGGGGAAGCCTCCTGACATCTTCTCATAATAATGTTTTTCAATGCATACAATAAGCTTCATAGGATTGTAGAGATTGTCTACAACACAGATTCTTAAAAATTCTATGAAGTAGAAAACAAATTTAGATAACTGTATTTTCATAGAATTGTTTTCCTTTGTAATCCCATGACTACCATTGCTGTTTATTATTTAGTTATAATATTTCACCTGTAATTTATTAATTTTTATTTCAAGGATGAAACATTTACATTAAGCACTTTCCCTCAGTGGCATACTTAACAAATAATCACTTATACATAATTCTGTTATTAAAAATGTTAAATCAAAAGTTAAAACCCAAACATCAGAATAGGGTTGGTCCCAGGAAGGGAATTTTCATAACTACAATAAGTGAGGTCCCACATTCTGAGTTACTACTTTTAGCTGCTCACTCAAAGAAGCAATAAGAATAAAAATTAGATTGACTTGTAACACTATAAATAAACTCATGACTGTGAGAGAATAGCAACATAAATTTGTATCTTTATAGAGTCTACTCAAACAATCACCTTTTATATGGTTAACAATTCAGTTAAATAGTTTGAATGATAATGATGCAACCATAACCACTAAATTAAAAACATGAAATTTCTTTAAGTCTGAAGAAATTTCAGAGTTACTACTGAAATTAAATATAAAAATAGTAATGCTATTTAATCACCGAATGCTTATATTAAGCTAAGCTCAGGCTATTTTTCTCTGAAGGATGGTATACATTTAACTTCATTCCAGGCTAGGAAAAGAAAATGAAATTGCAAAAACCTATCTCATACATGTACTTGTTGAGATTTTCTTCTAGCAAATTGCTCAAATAGTGAGGATATTTTACAAAAAAAAAAAAAAAAAAAAAAAAAAAAAAAAAAAAAAAGGTTTAAAATTTCTTTGGCTGAAACAAATATAATTTGTATTTATAAATTATTACTTCTCAATAATAAAAAGTCCTAGGAGATTTACTAGCCAATCTGACAGGTGTGTAGTGGTATCTCAGAGTTGTCTTAATTTTCATTTCTCTGATCAATAGTGGAAGATCAAAGTTCTTATGGGAACTTATTTATCTATATTAGGGGCTCTTATGAAACAGACTGATAGTTATATTGCAAAAATAGGTTCATGTATTATATTTGGACAAGTTCTCCTATGTTTGAATAGTAATAGACTTTGTTTTCTTAAGAATATACCAAGTTAGAAAGGATTACAGTATATTCTGTATTTTGGACTATATGTGGGTGTTGCAAGATTAGAAGGAAAGCAATAAATAGGGAAAACACTTTTACATTCAAGGTTCTGATAAAGGCTTCATATTTAATATAGAGAGAGGACAGATTCAAATATATAAGAATTCAAACCATACTTCAATTGATACATGGTCAAAGGATATGAATAGATAATCTTCAGATGAAATTAAAACTATTTCTAGTCATATGGAAAGGAGCTCTAAATCACTATGGATAAAAGAAATGCAAATTAAGATAACTCTGAGATACCAGTATGTAAAGTTTCTGGCTAGCTCTCTGGAGGCCTCAGAATCAGCCAGTGTCAGGATAAGCAAAAGTCCTTGGTCTTTAGGGGGAGAAGTGAGAGGGATGGACGAAACTGCCAAAAGCTCTCCACCAACCTCCTTTTTCCTCATCCTCTTCCAAAGTGAGTCTGGCTCATATCACTCCACCCTCTAATCCTTTCTATGATTATCTGTTTACACCAAAAGAACAAGCCAGCACAGAATAGAGAGAAGAAGGGCCATTTTCCCAAGCATATGCTAATAGAGATATTGTACAATAAGTAATCAGATGTAAATGCTTTACACCACTACACACCTCTCAGATTGACTAAGAGACCAGGAAAAGATAATGACCAGTTGGAGGGGATGTGGGAAAACTGGGACACTGATACATAGTTGATGGAACTGTGAACAGATTCAGTGATTCTGAAGAGCAATTTGGAGCTATGCTCAAAAGGTTATCAAACTGCATACTGTTTGACCCAGCAATATTTCTACTGGGCCTGTATCCCAAAGAAATATTAAAGGAGGAAAAAGGACCCACATGTGCAAAAATGTTCGTGGCAGTCCTTTTCGTTGTGGCTAGAAACTGGAAACTGAATAGATGACCATTAGTTTGAGAATGGCTGAACAAGTTATAATATATGAATGTTATAGAATATTATTGTTCTGTGTAAGAAAAGATCAATAGTATGATTTCAGAAAGGCCTGGAGGGACTTACATTAACTGATGCTGGATGAAATAAGCAGAAACAGGAGGTCATTTTACATGGCAACAACAAGATTATACAATGATCAATTCTGATGGATGGAGCTCTTTTCAACAATTAGATGATTCAAACCAATTCCAATTGTTCAGTGATGGAGAGGCATCTACACTCAGAGAAAGGACTGTGGGAACTGAGTGTGGACCACAACATAATATTTTCACTCTTTTTGCTATTTTGTTTTTTATTTTGCATTTTATTTTGCTTCACTTTTTTTCATGTGGCATGATAATTGGATAAATATGTATGCACATATTGGATTTAACATATATTTCTATTATGTTTAACATATATTGGATTATTTGCCATCTAAGGGAGGACATGGGGGAAGGGAGGGGAATTGGAACACAGGGTTTTGCAAGGGATAATGTTGAAGAATAGTCCATGCATATGTTTTGAAAAATAAAAAGCTTTAATAAAATTTTTTTTTAAATCTATACTATTTGTGGGTATTCCAAGGATTTACCAATATGTATAAGATAAAGGGGTGACAATCTGAATAATATCTGAAGATAATGAAGTTTTCAGTTACACAGCAATTCTCTACAATTTTTTTTACTGACAAAGAGGGTATATAAGGGTATAGAAGATGGCTTAGCCACACCCCCTAAGTATTGCTATATTCGAACAATAGACCCTATAACAGGGGTTCTCAAACTATGGCCCGCTAAGGACATTTATGCAGCCCTCTGGGTTATGGCAAATGGGCTGAGGGGCAGAGATAGACAGTGAGTTCTTGTGTTTACTACAGTCTGGCTCTCCAACAGTCTGAGGGACAGTGAACTGGCCCCTTATTATCCCTATGCCCTTTGTACTGAAGGGTCTGTTCCTCACTTGGGCCGTAGTGAGTTTATCTCTGCCAAGGCTAACTAAAGGAAAGGCTCTTTTAAGTGCCAATTTCTCAGAGAAAGGAGTTACATGCAGCCATCTCAGAAGCTAACATTCCTAGTTGCACCGCAGAGAAACTCAGGATAGCAAATTGATGGTTTTATCAATTTGTTGAGCAATGTATCTTATTCAGTTTCTTTTATTATTGTTAGGGCATCTTTGTAGAAATTGGCTAGGTATTACATTTTTTGATTGATGCGCAGAAATATGTGATATATTGATATACAGATAAGATAGATTCAGGTTAACAATAAAAATAATTTATAGCTCCAGTTAGCTTTCTTCCATGTCTAAATCCCTTAGAACCCTGAAATATAAGAAAATGGCCAGAGAATAGAGCTTTTGTTCTTTTGTTACTTTAGATAATGAAACAGGCAAAGACTATATGATATGTTCCGTGTCACAGCCTGAGTTAGTGATAGAACTGATTTTATAAAAGCCAGGTATTTCCATTACTTTCTTAGGCTGCTTTTGCTAGACCAGGGGCAGCCTACAACAACAACAGCAGCAGCAGCAGCAGCAGCAGCAGCAGTAGCATCCATTTCAGTATAATCACTTTATATAGAGAGATTTATAGTATAAATGAAACATTTATTTTGTTTTTGAGAAAAAAGGGTCAATTTACTTGCAATATTTGGATAAATCTCAAATTTTACCACCCCAAAGCAGGTGGCTCTTGGTTCTAGACTCAATCAATTAGCATTCTTTACAATCCACTTAAATCATGCTAGGTGCTGAGACTATACAGACAATATACAATTACATACAGAATTAAGTATAAATACAGACAGGGAACTTACTTTACAGAAGAGAACATAGATACTAGCAGCACTTTTTTGTTGTTCACTTATTTCAGTCGTGTCCAATGCTTTGTGATCCCACGAGGGCATAGTATAAATGCAGAAAGGGGACCTACTTTACAGAGGAGAACATAGATACTAGCAGCACTTTTTTGTTGTTCACTTATTTCAGTCATGTCCAATGCTTTGTGATCCCACAAGGGTTTTCTATGAAAATTTGCTATTGTTTTGGAATTTCTTTCTCTAGTTCATTTTACAGATGAGGGAACTAAGGAAAACAGGGTGAAGTGGCTTGCCCAGGGTAACACAGCTAGTAATATTTGAGGCTGGATTTGAACTCATGAAAATGAATCTCTCTGACTTCAAAAATAGGGATCTATTTTCTATGTCATGCAGCTGCTCAAAAGTTGCAACTTCTATTTTTACAATCCCCAACATGTTTAGTCATTTTTTCGTTGGTTTCTGATACTTTTTGACCCCATTTGGGGTTTTCTTGGCAAAAATACAGGGGCAGTTTTGCTATTTCCTTTTCCAGCTCACTTTACATATGAGGAAACTGAGGCAATCAGGATGAGGTGACTTTGAACTCAAGTCTTCCTGACTCTGGGGCCAGTGTTCTATCTGTTGTGCCACCTAGCTACACTAGCAGCACAGCAAATGCAGTTCATAAAGGGGTAGAATTTGAAGTTCCTTTAAAGAAGTCAAGTATTCTATGTTAGGGTGGGGAGATGGTCAGCTTAAATAAAACACATGGGACACAGAAATAAAGCCCATGGGACTGGGCTGGAGAGAACACAGGCAGGAGAGGCTGGAAAGGCAGGCTGCTGCTGAAAGACCCCAAAATCTAAGTGTAGAGGGTATTTGTCTTTTATGGTAGGATAGTGGAGCAACTGGAACTTATGGAGCAGAAAAGTGACATGGTCAGCTCTGCACCAAAGGAAGATGATTTGGCCAATGGTGTGATAAGACACAGAGAAAGCAACTGGGAGACTACTAACACGAGAGGCCGGAGACTAGGGGTCTGTGAGCCAGAATGATGGCTGGGTGAATGGAGAGAAAAAGACATATCTGAGGCATGCTTTAGAACCAGAAATGGCAAATGATTGGAGACAGAGCGTGAAGGAGAGTGGGGAGTCAAGGGTAAGAGCGAGCAAGAGTGCTTCCCTGGGAGGCTGGCAGGGCAGGGGGAAGGATGCTGGGCAGGAACAAAGAAGTTCAAAAAAGAGATGGGTTCTGTTTTGGACATATTGAATTTGAAATATTCATGGGACAGTTAATCTGCCTCATAATTAATGATAAGAAATGGAGAAAAAAGTGTTATAGGAGATTGGGAGAAAAGAGAATGGTTAGAACAGCTTCTGCAGGAACTAAGAAAGAAAGCCAATGAAGGACAACTTGCAGCAGGAACTTGCACAGAACCTAGAAGCGGGATGAATCTGTGGTAGATGTAGCTCATTTTTTGATTTCTATGTGTCATTCTACAGAATAGAAACAGGGAAAAAAGCTGAGAAAGGCCAGGCCATTAGAACATAAGTGCTAGAAGGTCCAACTGAACTAGAAAAACCTCAATAGGCCTCATGATGGTTTTTGTGCCTGCCATCAAAGAAAGGAGAGATAAATTAGGACATGATTTTTTGAGGTAGGTGGGTTGGATGGGGATGTCACCAAAATTCATTAACTTGTTTTCTAAGAACTATTTTTCCTTTGATATTCTTGACAACGGGATTTCAATATAATTTGCTTTCTTTGTAAAGTTATATATTTTGATTTTATGAATTTAAGCCTACTACTTTGCTAAGTCCCTAAGTTTCACATACTGCTAATGGGGTCCATGAAACAAAAATGGCTCAGAATTCCTGGTGCTAGGATGGGGAAGGTTGGCCCTTGGATAGATAGAAGCAGTACCTTGTCTCCTATAGCACTTTGAACTTCCAGGAGAAGCTTGCAGCCACTGCAAGGTACTAGGTTAAAGATGGATTGATGTTAGCCAAAATGACTATAAAATAATTACATAGACATGTCAAGATTAATTCTACACTAAGATAGAACAATAGAGTTTACATGTTTTAGAAGATAGGTAATTGAACTCAAGTGTTTCTAGAGCATTAGGTATGTGGAGACACCAGCATAGAAAGCCAAGAATGCTTCTGTGGCTAATTTGTAATAATTATCTCAAATTAGCATAGCGATTTTAATGTAAAAATTAGTTTCATCATTTTGGGGAGAATTAAATTATACAATGATTCCTCAGGTAGATTTGCTTGATTTATTACATTATACTTCGCAATAGATAATGTATTTATTGATATTAAATATGAACAAAAGCTTGGCTTTATGAAGTAAAGATAGATTATAATCCATTAAAATCTCTCTCAACAAAAAGGATGAAATCTTCCACAGGTTTGTGTGATAAACACTTTGGTGTCAAAACTAAGCCTCTTTATCATGATAACCCAGAGTAATGGTCTGCTGCTCCAGGCACTTTATCTACTTTACAGATGAAAAATCAGTTCTATTTTCATGGAATTAGATTAATGCCAAAACAGGAAATACTTCTGGGGCTGAACTTACTTCAAGACTGCAAAGCTGGCAGTAAATTTCAAGTACTTCCTGAATTCAAAAGATAAGAAAGGAAAAAAAAAAAAAAAAAGAGAAAAACAGTGGAGTGACCTGTTTTTTGAAGAAAAATATTGCTTCCTGAAAAAGCTGTCTAAAGCTACTTGCTGAGGGCATTCTGATCTAGAAGGCCTAGGGCAAATCTGGTTTAGTTGAACATGAGGATTCTGGGTATATATCAGACAGCTGCTATAAATCTATTTCTTCAGTAATCCTTTTTGATAAACTTTTTCTTTAAGTAATCTTACTGGGCAAAAGCTAAAGTAATAACTTTCTCAGCTTTTAGCAAATACAAAACAGTTTGCTATTCTATGTACAATATATTAAAAACGATTACAGTCCTGTGTACTTTGAAAATTGCTGACCTTGAGCTCTAGAATTACATTTCAACTAAAAAGTAGAATCTAGGTAGCAAATCCAGTTGACACCTTACTATTCAAAAAAGAAATAGTAACTATTCTTATAAGAATATTATTGTATGAAAATTTGGGGGCATCTACTGATTGATTGGAATATGAAAAGGCAATGCCAATAGTAGATATGAATTTGAATGCAGCACACAGAGAAGTTAGAAGTCAGGCAACTTGGGGTCCCTTCCTGGTTCTGGCCACAGCTTGCCAAGATATAGGCTGAGACCTCAGTTTCCTTATCTTTATTTTGTATAAAATTAGATGATCACTGAAGTTTTTTCCAGGTCTAAAATAATGCTATTTTAAGAATTAGGTATAAAAGCCTTCTGGTCACAAATATATTTCCAACTTATGATGCAAGCAAAGGATCACAGGAACCATATGAAAGAATAAATGAGCATTTACTAGGATAATTTAATAAATAAGCTTTTATTAAGTGTCTAACTGTGCTAACTCTGGAGATTCAAAGATAAGTTAAAAGAGGATATGCAGTGGAGATGAAAATACAAAAGGGAAGATATCTTCTATCCTGGAGGGGAATATTTTCTAGTTTTGGAAGACAAAACATAGATAGTGATAGACAGGAGGGAGGAGTGGTTTAGTTGGAGAAGTTATCAGGATGGTGGGTGGAGGTATTAGGTGACTAATTGAAATGTTCATTTCTAGGGATGGTAGTGCTAATTTAATTATTCTGAATTATTTCTAGAGCCCCAAAGGAGAAAGCAGGAGAGAGGCCTGATGAAGAACATTATGATGAGTTGAGGTGGGGGCCTAAAGAGTGAAATCTTATGGGATAGATCAGGAGTGGAGAGCCTAAGGGTGGGGGGCAGCACAAGTGGTTATTTTAGAGGATCACAAACTGAGAGCTAGAAGAGTTCAGCCCTTTCATTTTAAAGATTAGGAAAGTAAGTTCAGAAGGTGAGCTGTCCTGTCAAATGCTATACATGTAGTATAACAAGTGGGATTTAAATTAGGTCTACTTATTCTGGAGAACATGCTTCTTTTTATTGTATTTAGAACAGAACTTAATTCAAGTCACTAAAAACATTACTACCTCTTGTCACTAAAAATAAATGAAAAACAAGAATCAGTAATTATGCACCTAAGAGACAATGGACAAATTAGTTCTTAAAAGTGGAAAGAGAGAGAAGGTGAATTCACACATGTGACTTCAGTGAAGCTGATTTCTGCCTCTGGGTTTTAGTTTCCTCATCTATAAAATGACCTCAAGAGTGCCTTATAGCTTGAAATCTAAGATCCTACAAAAGCTAAGGAGGGAAGGGAATCTAATCATATATAAGTATTTCAGTGCCTGAGGATTTTTTCCCCCTTACTTTTCAAAGGATTATAGAAAGTCTTTTCACAATACAGAAAAGAACTATGACAACCACTAGTAGATACAAAAATATGTTACAGTCCCACTATGCATCACATATATTTTAATTGAAGATTATAGAAAGACCTAAATAGCTGAAGGGTAAAGACAATCCAAATGTTTTGATTCTTCTCTACCCAGAAGCAAATAATCAAAAATGTCAGGATATATATAATCAAAATGTCAGGATAGAGAAAAGTGTTATAATACCAATTGTCAATAACAATGGAATTCCTTCTTTAGAGAAACACTAGAACTAAACTCCTTCTGAATATTTGTAGCGAGCTGTCGTCTCCAGAAGCTGCTGGATCGCTCTCTGGGAAGAGATCTGCTGTGTCTACTCAAATCTCTCAGACAGATTCTTCTTCCTGTAACGAACCGTTGTCTCCAGGCAGTTGCTGTTAACTCTTGTCCAAAGAAGTGACTTCCCTTCCTGCAGAGAGCCCCGTCAAGCCTGATGCAATTCAGAGTCTTCTCTTGAATCCTGGCTCTGAATCTCCTCCAGCTCTTATCCTTCTCCAGGCCGACTCACTTTCCAGGCCCACTGTTCTCTTTTTTATTCTCCCAGAGAATGGGCGTGGGATAATGCAAGGGCTTCTGGGAAGAACCACCTCAGCCAATGAGCCTGCTCCTTCCATCAAGTCAACCTGAGTTCTCACCTTGTAATTGTCCATCCTGAATTCTCACCTTGTCACTATCCAGACAACCCGAGTTCTCACTTAGTAATCCTAACAAATATTGAATTTGTAAATATGAAATTTTTGCTAACAGCATTACTACCAGCTTGAAAACACTAAAATATATTGCAAAAATGTTTAATATCTATGATTTCCTTCTTACCATCAATGAGAAAACCTTAAGGATTACACCAAGCTGAGTATGTTTATGTTTGTGTGCATCAGATGAAGAAGTAGAATGGATGTATTTTAAAAATCAAATGAAAATAACAGAATTCTTTCCTTCTTTCTGAAATCATTTATTGGATGCCTACAAAGTGCAAAACAAGATGTTACTCAGAGATATAGTCTTCCCTAATCACATCTTGAATAACTATAAAGATAAAAGTATGTCATATTCAAAATGTTTTTCAAATTTTCTCAATTACAAGTTACATTTTAGGCTAATGCACTATTGAATATATCTGAACTGAATGAGACTAATGGAGAACACAGTGGCAGTATTTTTATGTCAACAAGGCAACAGGCGTTTATGAAGTGCCAGGTACTTTATGTAAATGTGTTTTTTTTTGTTTGTATTTGTGCATATACATATTTATGACATATTTCAACATGAATACAAACTATTTATTCCATGAAGATAATCAAGTACTTCACCAAGACATATTTTTGTGACTATGGGAAGAAAGAAAACTTATATTTAGTTTGGATTCATTCATATTCAAAGCACTCAAAGGGTCAGGTTTACTGTACTGTAATCTGACTGTGTGTGTATCTACCGATTTCTTTCATTATCCTTTTCATCACATGCATTTCATTGTAGACATTTTACTGATCCAGTGTCTCTGGTCATCTTCATATGAAAGAAAAAATAAAGATTCATATCTACAAAGACAAAAGTTTATGCTAACTTATTTATTAAACTACATAGTTAACAACAACAACAACAACAACCAAAAAAACCCCAAAAAACTATTGCACCTTAGTTTTTCTACAGCTTTGGTAAAGCCTAGGGTGTTTTTTTTTTCCCCCTGCAGCTTCATGGAAGAAGGCACTGTTACGCAGGAGTTCTTCATTATAATGTTAGATTTAGGGCCCAGATTCTTAATATGGACATTTCTACGACTAGCATTGAACTGAATTATTGTTATAACCACCTCATTCAGCTACTGCAGCCATCATGAAGAAAAGGGGCTCCTCTCATTCTGATAATCACACTGATAAAGTCCCAAAGATTCCCAAAACTCCTTAGGGTTTGGTCAGAAATATCATCCTATTCATTTAATATTTATCTCTTATAAAGTTTTGATGCAGTGTATTGTTTGAAAAACCACAGAAGAAATTAATAATTTATAGATAAAATAAAGTTTCGGGATCCCCTGTACTTATACCACTAACTTAGGGAAAATCATCCCATGACAAATCTGCCCTATTCCTTGTTCCATGTAAGAAAGATAAATTCTCAGTCACAGTGAGAGATGAAAGCTACCTATTGTCATCCAGCCTGCTAATATATATTCTGAACTGCAAGAGCTTCATATACTGGAGAAACACAATTTACATTTTCTTCAAATTCTTGCTATGGGGTCAAGGTATTTAGATCAGAGTTTGTGAGTACCAATTCACATAATATTTTTCTATATCTGGACATCTATAGACTACCAGACTATATATTCTTCCTTCTTTTCCTATGTCATATGTGTGGGTGTATTTCATATGTGTATATGAAAAAAATATATATATACACACACACATTCATACTGCATTTTAGCAGTATGCATTTCAATGATATTCTTAAAGGAGGAATTTTTATGCTCTGGAAAATCATTGTAAAGTGGCATGAAATTCACCCTTCCATCTAGGTAAGAAGAAACACCTAGAAAACTGTGGTCTGGAAGATGCTGTGGTTGCTGGAGTTGAAAGGGAAGATACTGGTGGGAGAAAGGCATGAAATCACCCTCACATAGAATCTTATATGTTGGAGATAGGAAGAAGGTTCCAGGAATATTAGGTGAACCTCTACTTGGAAAGTTAAAGGGAGGACATGGACAGGATTGCCATATGATGAGCAGACACAGAAGAGTTTCAGTCTCTGTGTTGCAGGGGCAATCTACTTTTGCACTGTTATACATTACAACCCATCATGCATTGTACTATGATATAGCCAAATTAGCCTTCTCAATGTTGTACAGAATACAAACTCCTGAAAAACTCTTTCATTTTTGTCTTTGCATGTCCAATACTTAGCATAGTGCATGACACATGGTAAGTGCTTGATGAATACCAGCTAATTCAATAGACTGACCCATCATCTATCATATCACTCAATCTCCTAAATGAAAAGAGAAGTTTCTCCATTCTAGCAAGAGATTTTTTGGCAGAGATTATGTGAGAGTTCAATACCTAAAGCAGAAAGAGCACAACTAAAGAGATTTTCACATGATTCTAGGATAATTATTTATTCTAGGGCTCTGGCTGCCTTTGAAAGAGCATTCTTTTTGAGTCTTACTCCTCTCTACATGCTCTGACATTATTTCTGTTCCATGCACACAACACTATTGCCTGATAGTGATGTATTTTCTTTGGCTGTCCCCCCCTCTTACTGGAATGCTCTCTCTCTCTCTCCTCATCTCTACCTCCCAACTTCCCTATTTTCCTCCAGTTTTCAGTTAAAGTTCTACCTTCTGCTAAAAGTCCTTTCTAATTTTCCTTAGTCTTACTGCTTCCCTTTGAGTCAGTCATCAATTTAGCCTCCATATGTCTTGCTGGAATATAGCTGTCTTCTCCAGCAGACTGTGAATTCATTGAGACCAAAAAGGTATAGATGTCTTCAGGGGAACCCAATCCGTGAATGTGAATAACTTAATGTAAAGAATATAAAGTCCAATATGTAATTCACAAATAAAAAGCAACTTAACTAGCAGTGTCGCTGTTTTCTCTAGTTCATGAGTATATGAAAATCCTTCTACCTTTATTTAGAAGCATATAATTGAATTGAAGCCTTTTTTCTCATGCTCTTAGACCACAAGTGCTACAATATTTAAAGCACAAGACCTTAAGATTTGAAATACTAATGATGCTGTTCAATAGAAATTCAATTTAGGTAAAGGAAGTAAAGGAGAAAAAAACTGCTTATTGAATTAGCACAACAATATCAAAAAAAAGCTAATTCAAATTTTAAATCTACAATGATAAACAACTACATTATTTTGTTAATTCTATCCACAGAGTAAATGAACTACTCCAATGATATTTATCTGATTTCTATTCTTTCTCCACACTTCTACCTCCTCCTTTTTTGGGAGATTAGGGGATAAAGACAGAGTGAATGTATCATAAGGGCAAACTCCATAATTCCAATTTCAAACCTTATTTATTAATTTTTTTAAGTTACTAAAATTAAAAATGAGTATATTTGATATAAAAACATCCTTGCACAAAAGAATATGGAATGTTGCTATGTGTAAAGGGCTAGTAAATATTTTTTCAAAGTTAAGAGTTTAGATGGGTGATTTAATTGGTTTACTTACATTCTATGTAATGAATATAATGATTAATTAGAAAATAACAATGAAAAATGAGAACTTTCTGGGCTTAGTAAATATTCTGTACTTTTATAAAAGTTTCAACTATGGAGAAATCAAAGTCTATTTTCAATCCAAAAAGGTAGTCAATCAATCCTTAACATAATGCTATTTTGGAATTAAAAATAATTATGGTTATCTTCTAGTGTTCTTAAAAGAAAAGCTATTTAACTTTTCCTTTAGGAACAATTTTTTTTTTTAATCATGAATAGTGAATATAGTAAAATTATTTGGTAAAACAATCCAATTCTTACTTATTTCAACTAGCATCCCATAGAAAATGCTTTATGATGACATTAAAATTCCTTCTTTCACTGTTACTTAACTATTTTGCTTTGGTTAATATTCAGGATTATATAATATCTGTGGAACACATAAGAAATCTTGATCATTCTAGATCCATGGTCTTTATTTATTTATTTTTTGTTAAAGCTTTTTATTTTCAAAACATATGCATGGATAATTTTCAACATTCACCTTTACACAACTTTGTGTCTATTGTCATTATTTATTCTATCTTTAGAAGACACTCTTAACCTAATTCCTTTATAGATGTGTTACTAATGCAGATGCACAAAAAGAATTCCCTGCTGACACTATTCTACTTACCTTCACTCCCCAGTTCCTCAGTGTGGGAATACAAAAGCCATACATATTACTGATACTCCATTTTACCCTACACTTCATCCCTTCCAAGACAAAAACAAAATTATGTTCAGATATAATTCCTATAAAGTTTAATTGAAATAATTCATCCTTCTATCTTTTGGATGGAAAACTTCCACATCTTGATTCCCTTATTCTTCTGAGACATGAGTCAATTTGCTGGGGCAAAAATCCTTTCCTCCTTCTACCTATCTCTTCACTTCCAAAGACTTAAAAGCTCTTTCAAGCCATTTTCCCTGCTCCTATTCCATTATGTCTTCTATGATGTGCTCTGTTGATCCTACTCTTCCTCATCTGTGTTCTCTCTCCTAGGTTAACCAGATGGTCTTTTTTTTTTTTTTTTTTTTTTTTTAAAGAGTCTTTAGTTGATTTGATTCAATTGATTTCACTGCTGATTTTGACTTAAGTTTATCAATTTCTCCTTTCTTCCCTTGGCACTAGAAATATTTTTAGGTGATTTTTTTCTTGCACCTAAGTGAAAATTTCTTTTTACCCTCCTTTTCTAAATCATTATCCACCTACTATTCAATAATTTTACTTCTGTAAACTCTGTCCTGGACTAACTTTTTTCTCTATATTATTTCAGTGATTTCATCATGTATTCAATTGACATTTTTATGCAGATGACTCCCATTATCTATACAGCTAATACTAATTTTTTTCTTCAGCTTCATGTTCATATTGCCAATTGCTACACGTAACTACTCAGGTCAGCTTCTCAGACTAAACAGTTCCAAAAAAAGAACTCAGTATGTATTTTTTTCAGATCACTATAAGTCTTTTTAGTCACAACGTCTATGAATCATCCTTTATTCTTCTTTTCCTTGCCCATTATATAGTCAATCAGCTACCATTTCTTGAGGGGAAATAGATAGGACAATTCTTTCATTTGTCCCTTTCTTTCTAATCACATGGCCAATATTCTACCCCAGGTCTTCATGATCTCTCACTTGAACTATGGCATCAGTATATTCATTGAACTTTTTGCCACTAATCTCTTTCTTTGATTTATATGGCTATCAAATTAATTTTCTTAACACTGCTCTAAAACATCACTCTCCTATTCAAAAATATTATTGGCTCCTGATTACCTCCAGATTACATTGCAAAGTCCATAAACTAGAACTTCAAGCCTTCTAAAAATCTCATCCTTAGCCTACCTTTTAAAACTTACTTCATTCTATTTGTCCTCCATGAATTCTATGTGGCCTTTCCATCACTTCATAGGCTCTCTCCCTCCTCCTCCTCCTTTTTTTTTAAATTTTCAAAACATATGCACAGATTAATTTTTCAACATTGACTCTTGCGTAGCCTTGTGTTTCAGATTTTCCCTTCCTACCTTCCCAGATGTATTATATATTATACATGTTAAAATACAGGTTAAATTCAGTATGTGCAAACATATATATAATTTTTTTTTTTTCTGCGACAATTAAGTGACTTTCCTAGGGTCACAGAGCCAGGAAGTGTTAAGTGTCTGAGGCCACATTTGAACTCAGGTCCTCCTGACTTCAGGGTTGGTGCTCTATCCACTGTGCCACCTAGTTGCCCCTATGTAAACATATTTATACAATTCTCTTGCTGCACAAGAAAAATCAGATCAAAAAGGAAAGAAAATGAGTAAGAAAACAAAATGTAAGCAAATAACAAGAATAAGAGTGAGAATGTTATGTTGTGATCCACATTTAGTTCCCACAGTCCTCTCTCTGAGTGTAGATGGCTCTCTTCATCACAAGATCATTGGAATTGGCATTGTTCATCTCATAGTTGGAAAGAGTCGCATTCTTCAGAACTGATCATCATATAAGATTGATATTGCTATGTATAAAGATCTCCTGGTTCTGCTCATTTCATTTAGCATCAGTACACTTAGGGAAATACAAATTAAAAACATAATTCTTATATAACACTAATACACAAATCTCAATTGTGTTCTCCTGACAATGCACACATGCCTGGAGAGAGAGTAAGCACAGGTAAAGTAAAAAAAAAATATACATGCAGGGAACATAGGTAGTCCATACAATTCAGAACTCTAGAAGTATAGAATTTAATGCTTTCTTCTAATTTTGAGAATATTTATAAAAGTTCTTTATAAGTGCAGTTTATATATTGAAAAGATACTTCCACTGCTAACTGAGCAGATGCATAGCAGGCTTGATTAGCATCAGACTAGAAACAAAAAACCAGTTGATCCACAAAGGACTTCTCTGTTTCTCTATTTCCAAGTTGTTTCTTTGCTCAGCTAGATTTATTCATTATCAATAACTATAATCCCTATCACTTCTAGCTTCAAACTTAGTTGTATAGTTTTAAAAATATGTCCTCACACTTCCTTCACTTCCCCAACTTTTCTTTATAATTTTCTTAGTTAAGATGATGTCTTGTTTGTGAACAACTCTATGTTAACCTATGGTTGGAAACCAAATTTTCAATTTTTGTCAAGAATGAGCTGTATTAATCTGTTCTCATAACAAATGAACTCTCTGGTACCTATATTTGCCCAGAACCAAAAATTCTCTGGCTTTTCAAGTTTTTCATATGCAAATCACAGAAGCAAGTAGCATTTCCTATTCCCTACAAAGTACATAAAACTGTTCTCCAAAGAGAGTTTTGAATCAAGCTTAATTCAGTATCTATTTTACTTATAACTCTGGCCTATATCTATGCCTCCAAAATGAAATGTTAAGGATTTACTCCCTTATAACTATATGCCAATGGAACTGGTCAGATCCCTGCTCCCCAAATTTGATATCAGATTACCATGTCTTGGTATAGCTGATTCTCCAATATAGTAGTCATTCTTCTCTACTCCTTCTTAGAATTCTTAGCTTCCTATAAGATGAATCTGTGAAGACCTTTCTGATACCTAAGTTATCAGTTATAGTTCCCACAAAATTATTATGTGTTTATTTGTCAAAGTATAGAATGTATACCTCTCCAAGTAAGATTGAGAGTATTAGCATTTTTTGCATTTGTTTTTTCATTCTTTTCATCATTGTTAAGTTAATGGCAATTTTGTCTTTGAGGTCTTGCACATATATTTATATATGTATGTATGTATACTGGGCAGCTAAATAGTATAGTAGATACACTGTTGGGTCTGAGGTCAGGTAAACTCATCTTCCTGAGTTCAAACTTGGTCTCAGACACTATATCTGTGTAACACTGCGCAAAACACTTAATCCTGTTTGCCTCAGTTTCCTCCTCAGTAAAATAAACTGGATAAGGAAATGGCAAACCTCGATTATCTTTGCTAAGAAAATCCCAAAAAGGGGTCAAGAAGAGTCAAACATGAATGAAATGACTGAGTAAAAACAAATATATACATATAAAAATCTGTGTGTATGCATATATATATGTGTGTGTATGTTGGAATACATTAGGTACATCTTACCCGGTATATTAGTTTTCATAGTATTATACAATAATACCACCAAAAATGATATACTTTAGGCATACTTGGTAATATGGTAAGCAAGATAAAATGAGTAGAACACAAACACAATGACTAAAACTATGAAAAGGAAAGCTCACAGGCTCTTGCCTGTGAAAAGAAAATTGATAAATTCAAGAAAAAGTTTGAAAGAGATAGATTGACAAATCCTTTCTTCAAAGCTTTGAGGTTTTATTAAAGCATATTTATTTAGTGCACATTATGGGTCAATCAAAAAAGGCAAAAATAGTTCTTATCCTCAAGGAGTTTGCAGTTTACAGGAAGACAACATTCAAACATATAAGTACAAGCTATATACATGATTTATAAATAATTAAGAGAGAAACAGCATGCTCATTAAGAGGATTAGGAGGATGGATTTTAGTTGAGACTTAAAGGAAATAAGGTAAAGCAAAAGAGGGAATACATTCCAGACATGAGGACAGTCAGAAGAAAATGCCCTGAATCAAGAGTGTTTTGTTTTGTTTATGGAAGAGTCAGGAGGCCAGTGTCATTGGATCAAAGAATTCATCTGTAGCTGGAAATGAGGAATGAGAAGACTGGAAAGGTTGGAAAGGGTTAGGTTATAAAGGATTTTGAATGTCAAAAAGAACATTTTATATAAGCTCTTAGAGGAAGAGAGTCAGTGGAGTTCCCTAAGTCACATCACAAACCTGTATTTTTGGAAAATCATTTGGATACATTTGAAAGATATTTTTAAAAAGGTGAAATCGACAGACCTTGGAAACAGACTGGATATGATAACTGAGCTAGGATGCAGGTGGGGGAGAGAGGACTTCAAGATGACTCCAAAGTTATAAGGAAGTTGGTGTTGGGCTCAACAGTAACAGGGAAGATGGGAGAACAGAAGGCTTATGGGAAAAGATGACAGACAAGTTTTGTTTTGGACATGAGCTTAAGATGCTTGTGGGCATTCAGTTGACTGAAGACGTCTGAAAAGCAGCAGACACCAAATTCTTCAAGAACAGAATGGAAGGACAAGATCTGGTGGCACTACCAAGATGGAAAGCCTCAGCACATGGGCTTAATACCGTGTAATTTCCCTTGGCCACAGAAATTCAAAACAACTTCCTAAGACAAAGAATGACTATAATCTGCTCAGAGGAAAGAAGCTACCGCAGAGAGTCATAGGTCTTTAAAAAAATAAAAAAAGAGCCCATTATTTTAGGTAGCTGGGGAATTTGAGTGAATTTTTCTACATGGAATGATGCAATGAGAACGCTATAGATAGAAAATGGTAGTATCATCTGAAAGATAATAGCTTAGAGAAGGATAAAATAGGCATCAAGAACTCACTGTAAATAAGCTGTCCTTTCCTGGTTTACTTTGCCTCTTGCCCATTCCTTTCCCATCCATCAGTTAGTTTCCCTTACCAAGAGAGAATAAAGAAAAGCAATTGCTCTAAGAGTCCTGTTCAAGGGTCTTGAGACATATGATCTGATTTTACCTCATATAATAAATCACAACCTAAAAATTTAACAATATAGTAAAAATCAAGATAAAGCTCATTAACAAAAACAAAAATATTACCATAGATGTTAAGGAAATACACACTTAACTACGACTAAACCCTTGAATGATAAATAACATAGTCATCCAAATCAAAGAGCTGCCATGGCAACATAGTTGGGGCTATTAAAAAAGAAGATAACCACATAATCACTAATTCTGAGAATCCTATGTCTTTCCTCTTTTTAGGTTGTTTTTGATTATTAGATTTTAAAAGTTTTACATTAAAAAGGATTTCCAGATTATCTCTATTCCCCTACCCCGCACCTTGTGAACTTTCCCTTGTAAGGAAATAAAACAATTTAGCAAAACTAACAACACAGTGACCTCATCTGAAAACACATGCAACATTCTTATGTGCCACACTATATAACTTCTCTATTTTTAATGTGCTTTTTAAATTAACGGAATTCTATTTTCTCTCTATTCCCACTCCAATTGAAAAAAAAGAAAAAGGAAAAATTCCTCATAACAAATACATGTCAAGAAAAAGAAATTCTTTCATCAGCTATCTATCTGCCTGGCTGCTTGTCTATGTCTCAGTCTGTATCCTAAAGCTATCACTTCTTTGTCAGGTGGTGGATAGCATGTTTTCATCATCAGTCTCCTAGAATCATGAACAGTCATTGTATTGGCCATAGTTCTTATAGATTTCAAAGTTTTTTGTCTCCCCAGTATTGTCATTTTTTCTCTATATCTTGCTTCCTAATATTTTTAACATTGGATGTTCTTTTATTCTCTATTACCCCTATGACTGAAGCCTCTAAGAGATACTCATAGGGACTTAGGTTTGCTAATAGCAATAAAGGCTAAAGAAAGAAATTCATAACAATGTACTTTAATATGATACAAATAACACTACAAAAAAATCTCAGTTAAAAACTGTGTACATATGTGTGCATATGGGCTTACATACAATATGTGGGTACATACAGATATACCCACATATTTTGAAGCCACAAGCATTTGTTTTCAGTAATAATCCATTGGTAAAAAAAATTTCAAGACAATCTAAAAATCTGAGCAGTCACTAAACTAGTAGGTTAGTTTAATAACCTTGATTTTTAAAAAAGTGATTGCTAGGAAAAAAAACAAACAAAAAAACAGCTATCAATCACCAAAAACATAGTTACCTACTTTGTGCTAGCTACTATGTGTTATATGTAGTGGATTTCCAATCAAGGGAAAACAACTCACACACAACTAGGTAAACTAAAGATATATAAATACAAAACAATTTTCCAACTGGGTTGTGTTCCAAAAATTAATTTGTTAGCAAGCCAGGAACACACTTTCCCATAGTTATAAATAGTAGTTAGATTTCCCTAATCAAAGCCAAAATGTAGCTTGAAACACTTATTTGCAATGAAAAATTGCTGAAAACAATACTATTACAAATTAAAATATTTCAGTTATAAATGGGCTGGTCTGGTAACTTAATGACTATTTATAACCTTGATTCTTTAGGAGCATTTGTTCTATGGAGTATGATAAAAAAGGAGGGCAGTTTTCCACTCCTGCAGGCTCCTATTCCCTGAGAAAGAAAGAATACTAGGTGGAAGCAGGTGCAGGCATACATGTAAAGATCAAAGAAAAGGATGTAGGGGCTGTGTCTAACCTCTCGTATCATGGGCATTTCCCCTCTGATGCCAGCAAAGGAAGTGGAAAAAGATGATTCCTGTTCTTCAATTCCTCCCTGCTTCTTAATTCTTCCCCACAGGCAGCACAGAGGGAATGTAAGCACACTTCTTTCTAAGAATTACATTGCATTCACCTGGCCCCGGGTGCAAGGAAGACCAGGAACTTTGTTAAGCACTTGCTACTTGCCAGGCATTGGACTAAACACTAGGGAAACAAATAAAGACCAATCCTATCTTCAAAGAGCTTATATACCAACGCAAATACACACACCAAAAGATGAGAAATGTATCCACTTGTAGAAAAGGCAGCTTATGAGGAGATGGAACAGGCCAGAGATAACTAGAGTTAGGAATGGAGGAAGCTCACCAGGGCTCACCAAAGGCCTTCAGCCAGAAGCTTCTCAGGGATGGGAGATGGTTGGCAACACTGACATGTTATATAACAGCGTTATAATTATATTATTGCAAAGATGATAGTATGGTATATTATCATTTTTATTAAGGTTTGGAAATCTAGAGCAGGGCAAGGAAGTTCTGTATTTTAGCCAAATTCTTCCAAAATTATCCATTTTCCCATTTCAAGTACCCTTACTTCTAAGAGTGACATAAAGATCCTTGACTTTTCCTCCAACTCTTGGGGATATTTCACAGAGAAACAATAACGACATGAGTAACAACTACATGAAATACAACTCAAATGGTGATAACCTTACAATTATAGCACTGCAAGCAGAGAAAAGGTTTTGGGGAAACAAACAAATGGGAATATATCACAGGAGTATAAGTAAGAGTAACCACTTTAAATACTAGTAATGTGAGAGTCCACCAATTCAGAAATTAACACAAGTACTCTTTGCTTGGAATGTGCATATAAAGATGTGTATGTGTATGTATATCTGCAGACAGGGACAAAGGATACAATATGGACATAAAGTATAAATTGTAAATACAGCATCTCTCAAACTCATGCTAACTAAAGAACTAAAGCTATTGTCAAGAATGAGACATTCTGAAAAACCTCTAGGAAATAACAAAATATTCTCCAGTAAGTCTATTCTTTATTCTTGATCCATTTCACTACATTAAAAATTATCAGCTACTCTAACAAAACGATTCCTCTATGGAACAGTTGATTTCACTTTGTTTCACAGGCAAAGCTTTTATATAGTCTTAACACCAGCAAAAACTATTGAAGGAACAAAAAAACAAAACACTTGCACTGATGATGGCAACTAAGCTCATGAAAAGAAGCAATTTACAGAGTAACAGTTAGCCACCAGGAAGTCGGCTCTTGTGTTTGAAGATTTTGCTGAATTAAAAAAGTAAATATAAAAAGTATTATCCTAACAAAAACATTTATCATAAAAGAATAATCTCCTCAGTTATGGAAAGAAAAGTGACAGAGATATAGTAAAATCATTCATAATTTTACAATGTTCCACAGGTTCTTAACTTGAGGTTTATAAATAAATTTCAGGGGGGGGTCAATGAATTTGGATGGGGGAAAAAGTTACTTATTTTCATTAGCCTTTGATTTCCTTTGTAATTATATTGTACTTTATGCATTCATTATTCTGAAAGAAAATGATAAAGATTGAAGAAGATGGGGGAAAATTGGGATATTATTGCATTGTTAATGGAACTGTGAACTGATCTGACCATTCTGGACAGCAATTTGGAACTCTGCCCAAAGGGCTATATAAAACTGTGCCTTCCCTTTGATTAAGTAATACTGCTATTAGTCTATATTCTAAAGAGATCATAAAAAGGGAAAAAGACTTACACATGCAAAAATATGTTTAATATGATTATACACATACAACTTATATTCAGATTTGCTTATTGAATTGGGGACAAGGAAGAGAAAATTTGTAGTTCAAAATCTTATAAAGATAAATGTTGAAAACTATCTTTACATATAACTGAGGGAAAAACTATTAAGTATTAAGTAAAACATTATTCTGAGAAGGGGTTCATAAACTTCACACATTGCCAAAGGGATCTGTGACAAAAAAGATTAAGAATCCAAGAGAATAGTAGTTTCCTTAACTACCACATCACTCTGAACTTGCAATCCCTCACCAATTCTGCCTATGTTGTATTTCTGACTCTAAATGGGATTAGTAATGGATAGTGCCTAGATTAGTAGGTGGGCGGCTTGCTCAGGAGGAGATCAGACATCAGTTCAATACTTAGTCTCTATTATTAATATCATATATCACATAAACATGAAATATCTATAAAAATAAAGAGAACAAAATAAATTCCAAAGTAATAGGGAAATACTAAGATTTTTATATACACAAGTCTTTTTCTATTGATATATCTCGTGGGGAAAAAGTGGCAGAATTAATCAGCTGATTCATTTCATTACCTATTATGCTTGTTGTGTGTAACTTTCAACATACTGTTGTGTTCTTTGGTTCAGGTTCTTGGGGTCTCTGGAGAGCCTTTTGGTCTAGCCTTGGTCTAGTGCAGGAGGCCAGGCCAGCGACCAGGAAGGTCAAAGATCGAGTTGAATTTCTCCCCTTGGTTCTTAGAGCTTCTTGTGCCTTTGTCTTCTCTGCCCTCTCAATCCCTAGCTCTGCCTCAACCTAGGTGAGGCTCCCAGCTTATATGCTCTACGAGTATAAACCAATCATTAAATAACTAGGAACCCATTATTTGTTGTAAGATTAAATCAATCATACTGAACCATGCTAACCTAGATAACTATTGTCTCATCAATTCCACTTAAGTTAGTAACTTGTTTCAAGTTCTGGCCCATAACAACATATTACTCTGAAATTCATATAAGAAGAACAAATAAAGTTTACATAAACATTGATAAATTAAATTGATTTCAACTTGATCTGTTGCCAAACATTCAATAGTAGGTTCTTACAAAATCACAGAAAAAATAATCTCTGCATATCCTTTTTCAAAGAAAGCACAAGAAAATTATATGAATATTTAGGTGAATTGCAAAATCAAATCAACTATATGACAAATTTAGCACATGCTTAAGAATCTGCTTAAATGTTATTTTGAAATAATAAATTCAGTACTCATAAAAAGCCAAAAACAATTATATCTGAAAGGTGTTAAAATGATTTAGGAAAATTAAGATTAGTTTTTATTCAAATAATAGACTATATACTTACATATAGGAAAAATACTTTGGGCTAAAATCAAACATAATGCAGAAAAGTAGTTAGTCCCATTTTAAAGCATGACAAAAAACTACCTATTGATTCTTTGTATTAAATAACCTTTTAGGAGATGCCAATGGATGAAATGTCTGAACAGGGGTAAGAAAGAGGTTGGTAGTGTGATTTCACTGAGGTAGGAAGTGCCTGGCAAAGAACTCCACCTAATGAAATAAATTGGCACCTCATCTGTTAATTCATAATGGTAAAAAGGGATTGTGCAATAACTTCTCAGAGGGGAAACCACCTGCCCATGATCAAGATATGTCAAAAGCAACATCTGCACGCAGGTCTTTTTGACTCAAAAATCAAGATTTTCTACTTCTCTGGCTGTCTGCATGAAGTCTGAAAATACAAGTAATAGTGTTTCCTTTTGCTTCTGATAAGTGAGTAATTTCACAGATTTAGAGTCCTTAGAGACGTCCCTAATTATAAGTGAGAATCTTGCTATATTCCCAGCCACTAACTAGTCATCAATTGAAAATCTTGATAGAAGAGGCAACTGTCATCTTGCAAAGACAGCCCATTTCTATTATGGGGAAATTGCAAATAAGTCTCTCTTTCCAGAGAGCTTAAAAATAAATCTCCAAATCCTTGTGATATCTCTGCCATTATTTGGCAATAATAGGCAGAAGTCAAGGTTTGGAAAAATATGCTATCTCATTTATATGCTGTCTCATTTGCCCCTCACAACAATCTGAGTAAGTGATATTATACTCATTTTACAAACAAGGAAAGTAGGGCTTGTTGAAAAGTGAAGTTTGATTTGCCCATAGCCACATAGCTAAGAAGCGTCTGAGGCACTATTTGAACTCAGTTCTTCTTGATTCCCAGTTCAGCATTCTGTATTACCTATATCAACTGTCTAAATGAGCATGGGGAAAATTCAAAACTAAAGACTAATTTATGCTTTCTTTGGCATAAATAATTTTTGTGCATTGTTCCCTTTCTATCTTCAGAAAAAGGACTTTTTCCAATAACATTACAAAGTTGGATAGAAAAGACCTTTAGAAAACGCTCTCTTTGAGGGCCTAAAGAGAGTAAGTGACAAGTACAAGGTCAAGTGCTAATGAGAAGCAAGCCAGGACTTGAATCCAAGCCCCTGGATTTCTAGCCTGTCTCTTTCTCCCCTTCCTGCAACATGCCCCTTGTTTCAGCTGAGCAGAAAGCACAGAGGTTAGGATGAGGACATCATTTGATGTGCCAATAAATTGAATCAAGCAATCACTTCAATACAGCAAACAATGATTAAATGATTACTGAGTACAAAGCTGCTGGGCACTATGCTTAGCATAACAAGAAAATATGGAGGAGCCCTCTCCTCGCTGCCTCTCTTTCCCCCTCAAAGCTAAGAAGTCCTTGGAGTACATTGCCTTGCCTTATTTGTTGGGTTGACCCATTCTCTCTTACATGAAGCCTATTCACAGTTAGTTCCATTGATAATTGCAGGTTAATAATCCTTTTCAGTTCATTAGACCAGAAATACCCCAGTCAGCTTCTTCTTAAGGATTTAGATAGCAACCCTCATAGAGTAAAACCACTCTTTTGGAGAAAAAGCTCCCTTCTCTCAGTCTGTCTTTTGAAAAACCGCCTTTCTCTTGGGCTGCCTCTCATGCTGAGGTTGTAGTCTTTGAAATAAATCTCTAGACTTAGTCTCCCCTCTACTGAGCTGCTTTTTTTTTTATATTACAAACCTATAGTGAGAGTTTATTTTACCTGTAAAAAGATTTAAATTAAGCAAATACCTAAATATAACTTATCTTAATGTATTATATACACACACACATATATAGTCATGACAGATTAAAAACCATTACAGAATAGTCAGGTGTTTTTTCCCCCTCAAATTTAAATCCATCTAGAGAAAATATAGGCAGATTTAGAAATATAGTGGTCAATATGACTCCCAAATCAGAATGTCCTTTCCTTAACTGGTAGTACTTATACTGACAAGTTATTCAATTCTGCAATCATAATAATTTATTTTAAAAATATGTTAAAATGACAAAGGGTGCATTTTGGTTTTACATATTTAACGAAGGACATGCAACTGCAGTATTGCTACAATTAATGCATTCAGAGGTAAAGAGACCTGTATTGTAATTCTATCCTTTTAATAACTAACATCTGATCTTATAAAAACTTTATACTTCCCATTTCTAAATGTTAGTTTTTTCAATTGTAAAATGAGAGCATAGAACTAGACCTGAAAATGTCAAATACTCTATAGGGAGAAAAATTTAATAAAACCTAAAACAGGACATAGATAATATTAATATGTGGTTTTCTAAATCAATATGCTGCCAGCAGGGATCCTTTGAGATGGTTTAGTGACTTCATCTCTTTTTGAGTTTTACACCACTGGCACAGTTTATATGCCAAGATGCTATAGGGATTTGTGTCACCATGCAAAGTAATCAGACTGACATTATAGGAACATCGTCTAGGAAAGAAGACTGGCCATATAGTTAGGAGACCTTGGATTGAATCTCAAGATATATTTCTAAGTATTTATGTGAATGTGGGGGGCAAGTGATTTAATTTTTTTCTAGTTTGTAAAATCAGAAGTGAGGAGGGGAGAGTGAAGAATATTAACTTTAAAAGTCCTTTGTAGATCTCAAAATTCTATGACTTTAAGGTTCAAAGTTTCTCCTGAGAATTTACTCCATGCTATTTATGCCAACATAGGAGTATAGAGCACAGGGAAGCTAAAGATGGGAAGAGTAGGATTGGAAAATTGGAAGAGATCCCAATTCCTTTCCAGATAAATCTTAAGTCAAGCATCATTTTGTAAAAACATTACCACAAAACAACCCAATAATAGATATAATTATCTATATTTAAATGAAAGTAAAGAATCTACTCCAAAGGTAAATATATCTAAATGATTTTGTTTTATACATGGGGATGTGAGGATCTACCACATTTCATTTCCACATTTTGTAATAATTAATAAATATTTATTGAGGACTTCTGTGTCCAAAGACAAAATTTGTAGGAATTCAGAGTTGCCGGCTTCACTTCTGACTCTGCAGAACCTGCTCCACTTGGAAGTGGAGTCAGCCCCTGTGTTCTCCCAATGATGACTTCTTCACTGAACCTCCAGTGTGAATGAGTGAGATCCGGGGCCAGCAGTACATTAGTCCTCCTCAGCTCTTCTTCTATATCTCTGGTTATCATATCATGTTTCTGGGCAAGTACCTTTCTCTGCCCCTTCCTGATTTTCTACTCCCTTTTACACAGTAGCCTCCTATATTAGAAAATAGGCTCTCTAAGACCAAGGACAGTCTTTCTTTTTGCTTGGATTTCTGTTCCTGGCACTTAGTAAAGTACCTAAGAGAAAGTAACGGCTTAGTAAATTGGCAAGTTGATACAAGGGAAAAATGAGGCCAGACTAATGCCAGAATGTGAAGGGACCTGAATGCCAGAAGGAAGAGCTTATTCTTCTTATTCTGTAGGTAGCAGGGAACCACAAAAAAAAAAAAATCTTTCAGTGGAAGAATGATGATGAGGAAAGTAGAAGAAAACAGAACATAAAAAAATTTATACTAACAATAAAGATTAATGAAGTGGAGTTCTATGTTGCAGCAAAGATAAAGGGAGGCAGGCATCTGAAGTTTTATGGGTAGATTCACCAGAACTTGGAAAAAGACTGAAAATGTGGAATAAGAAAGAAAAATATTCAAAGGTAACATTGATATGAACAAGGAAGAGAGGATAAATTATATATCTAGAGTAGAAACATATATATATATATGTGTATATATATATATATATATATATATATATATATGCACATATACATATATACATATAGATATATCTTTAAAGGAATCACTGCTTAGTTATCTACATGCATGTATCATCAAAATAAGATTTTGGATTGTCTAATGATCTGGAACAATGTTCCCCTCTATTAGACCAAGAGCTCCCAGAGGGGAGGAAGTATTTTTGCCTTTCCTCTATATCTCAAGTGCATAGCACATTCCCTGGAATATTTTTTGTTCAGTTATTTTTCAGTGGTGTCTGACTGTTCTCAAGCTCATCTTACAGATGAAGAAACTGAGGCAAACAAGATATAGTGTCCAGAGTTACACAACTATTTGAATTCACAAAAATGAGTCTTCCTGACTGCAGGCTGGGCATTCTATCCACTGAACCATAGGAGGCGCTTAAAAAATGCTGAAAATTATTTTGTCTTGTCTTTATCTCCTGAAATTGCTGAGGATGTTCAGAGTAGCCATCAAGGCACAGACAGTTGCTTTACTTCTTTGATAACTATAAAATTTATTTGATTACTTTTTTCACCCTATTGTTAGCCAATGCAAAAGAAGTGATCTTTACTTTTTAACTCTGTGGCTGAGCCAAAAGTACTACTGTTTAGGATTCTGGAAATTCACAATCTCCTGTAAATAAACATGTGAAGACTTTTTATCAGTGAGTCATAATGGATGGAAATTAAAAAAGTACTAGAATCTCTCTGGAATGTCACCCTGGCCAATAGTAAGGGTCTAATAAATGCTTGCTGACTCACTCCCCAGGCTAGCCATCTAATGACTTCCTTCAATTACTTAGCTTTATTTTAATTTGATACTAGTTTTAGCTGGAGCACATAGAGATTTCCTGAGATGCTATTTAGTCATTTCTATATGCAAACTACCTTATAATAATCTTATCATCAATGAAGAAATGCTTCCTCCTTGACATCTACAAGCAGGTGGCCATGTTTTGTTTAATGAACCACTGCCAAGATCTCTCCAGCTCCCTTAGTTGCTTCTCAGTAGAAATATCATTTACCTGTTGCTCTAGTCACATGAATAGTAGTGAGACTTCCCTTTGCTACCATAACAAGGGAGTTAGAGTATGAATTCTTTGGCGATATCAGGAAGATAATAACTCTCCAACATGCACAAGCATATTTTCTGAAGCATCAACAATTACAGGGCAATTATTTTCAAGTGGTACTCAACAAATACCTTGGTGGAGACAGAATAGTCTCTAGCAAGCATTATTTATATTGAAGCTAATGAATATTTTATGAATTTCATAGAAGATTTAAAAAACTGAACCAAGGGGCTTTTTCTTTTTTTTTCTTTTTTTTTTTTTAATTTTTTTTTTAAATTTTTTTTTTATTTTATATATATATATATATTTTATAATATTATCCCTTGTATTCATTTTTCCAAATTACCCCCCCTCCCTCTATTCCCTCCCCCCGACGACAGGCAATACCATACATTTTACATGTGTTACAATATAGTCTAGGTACAATACATGTGTGCGAATATCATTTTCTTGTTGCACAATAAACATTAGAATCCGAAGGTACATGCAACCTGGGCAGACAGATATTAGTGCTAACAATTTTCATTCCCCTCCCAGTGTTTCTTCTCTGGATGTAACTACCCCTGTCCATCATTGATCAACTGGAAGTGAGTTGGATCTTCTTTATGTTGAAGATTTCCACTTCCATCAGAATACATCCCCATACAGTATTGTTGTTGAAGTGTACAGTGATCTTCTGGTTCTGCTCATTTCACTCAGCATCAGTTGATTTAAGTCTCTCTAGGCCTCTCTATATTCCTCCTGCTGGTCATTTCTTACCGAGCAATAATATTCCATAACCTTCATATACCACAATTTACCCAACCATTCTCCAACTGATGGACATCCATTCATCTTCCAGTTTCTAGCTACAACAAAAAGAGCTGCCACAAACATTTTGGCATATATAGGTCTCTTTCCGCTCTTTAGTATTTCTTTGGGATATAATCCCAGTAGTAGCGCTGCTGGGTCAAAGGGTATGCACAGTTTGATAACTTTTTGGGCATAATTCCAGATTGCTCTCCAGAATGGCTGGATTCTTTCACAACTCCACCAGCAATGTATTAGTGTCCCAATTTCCCCACATCCCCTCCAACATTCGTCATTATTTGTTCCTGTCATCTTAGCCAATCTGACAGGTGTGTAGTGGTATCTCAGAGTGGTCTTAATTTGCATTTCTCTGATCAGTAGTGATTTGGAACACTCTTTCATGTGAGTGGATATAGTTTCAATTTCTTCCTCTGAGAATTGTCTGTTCATATCCTTTGACCATTTATCAATTGGAGAATGGTTCGGTTTCTTATAAATTATGGTCAGTTCTCTATATATTTTGGAAATGAGACCTTTGTCAGAACCTTTGTTTTTAAAAATATTTTCCCAATTTGTTACTTCCCTTCTAATCTTGTTTGCATTAGTATTATTTGTACAGAAACTTTTTAGTTTGATGTAATCAAAATCTTCTATTTTGTGATCAATAATGATCTCTAGTTCTCCTCTGGTCATAAATTCCTTCCTCCTCCACAAGTCTGAGAGGTAGATTATCCTCTGTTCCTCTAATCTATTTATTATCTCCAAGGGGCTTTTTCTTAAGGAAGTTCAAATACCCTACAATACCTTAAAGAATATATATTAATTTGCCCAATTTATAATGCCCATTGTCTTTTTTTTTATTATAGCTTTTTATTACAAGATATATGTATGGGTAATTTTTCAACAGTGGCAGTTGCAAAACTTTTTGTTCCAATTTTCCCCCTCCTTCTCCATACCCCCTCCCCCAGATGGCAGGTAGACCAATACATGTTAAATATGGCAAAGTATATGTTAAATACAATATTTACTTTGAAATCGTGAACAATTAACGTGTGAAGGAAATCTCAGCTTAAAGGTAGAGTTTAAGAACATTTTTTCCCAACATGCTAACTGGATTTTCTGGGAATCAAATTCACATCATAAGCCAAGTTAACATTATACTTCAACCAATAGGTCTAATCAACTAAGGTATTATCATTCAGGATATAATTACACGCTACCAAATAAATATGATGACTTCCTTATAAAAAAGAATTCATAGTTCAGAGTATGATTTCATGATGAAATTTGAACAAATAAAAGAATTCTTAAGAAGACTTGATTGATTTGTGCCAATCAGCAGGAAAGAGAAAAAATACCTTTACATTTCCAATTTTTAAAATAACAATCATTTTTATATAATTCTATACTTTTCTTACAGTGTCCTTTCCTTATTTTCTATTTTAGAATGCAATATTTTAAAAGCATCCAGGTGCTACCATATTAGATTTGGAGTCAGAAAAAACTAAGCTTGGATCCTGTTTTATTAGCTGTGTGAGATATTGGATAAATTACTAAATCTCTCCCTTCTTCAATTTCTCTGTTCAGAGAAAAAAAGTAGGAAAGGGAATACTAGAATCTATCTTACAGAGTGCTATGAAGAGAAGATGAGATTAATATTTGCAAAGTGCTCTGTATTATTTACTTGTTTCAGTGGTTTCTGACTTTTCAGGACTCCCCAAGAGTTATCTAAGCGATAACTCTATTGATAAATTCTACTAATGTGGAATCCAAGCAAAGGGTTATCTTAACAACTCTTTTAATGCCAAAGTTAGTGGGATGAACAGCACATCTGGTGAGCTTTCTCTGAGAAGAGTTGGTGGTCATCAAGAGATTCTAGTAGTTGATTTGCAGGACTTAAAGGCCCAGTTGGGTTTGAAGAGAGACTTAATATGCCACAATCAAAGATATTTAATCAGTGGAAGAAGTCTCAGAAACCAGGCCTAAGCAGATCCCATGCATGAATTAAATACACAGCTCTGGGAAATGGGAATTCAGAAGCATTGGAGACCAAGTTCTAGGGTCCCTCAGACATGCTGTATAGTTCAACACATAGTTGCATAAGGATTCTGTAAGTATACTCTTCATACATAGACATTTAGCCTTGAAGACACTTGGGGAAGCACGGAGAAGAGGACACATAGGGATTGAATAAGTATTTATATAGCACCTATTATGTACCAGGCAGTGGGCTAAGTGCTTTTTACAAATATTATCTCATCTGTTCTTTTGGACCACATATTTTTAAAGGCACATTCAAATCCTACTGCATACATAATGAAAATTTACACTTGTAGGTTTGAACACTTTCTATAATAGGATACTCACTAGTTCTCGGATTCATATTAATACAATATAAAGATGAAATAATATAAGGTATGCAAAGCATTTGGTAAAATCCTTAGCACATAGTATGTGCTATATAAATGCTTATTCTCCCAACTGCTTCCATTTTAGCTGATTATCGGTTATGTCTCTTACCTCCCCTCCCCCCATTGACTTGTAAGTTCTACCTATTAGTTTTATTAATCTTCTGGAACCACACAAAATTTCTAGTTTCTCTTCTATATGACATCTTCAAATATCTGAAAACCTTTCCCATCTCCCCTAGTATCATAGAAATAAGAAGTAACAACTATGATTTACAACATTCCCTCATCATTCTAGCTACCCATAATTACATGTTCTCAGGCATGTCAAGGTTCTAAAAGTATGAGGCCTATAACCAACTGCCATTTTCTGGATGTGTCCCTGGGAAGCTCTGGAAAGTCTGCTTTTTATTAATTCAACCTAAGATTTATTATTTTTGGCAGGCAAATAATATAATTTCTGAGCTTAGAGTTAATTAAGATTTTGCTAAGTCTTTTCAACTCAACTACTTTCTAGTCACATCATCTACATTCTATGTGTTAAGCTGATTAAAAAAAAAAACTCAGTTATTTATACTTATCCCTATTAAAATCCTCTCTTTTGAAGATTAAGCTGTTGTTTCAGCCTGTTGAGTACTTTCTAGTCCCTGACTGTCATTCAACAAATTAGCTAACCCTCCCAGTGCTAGGTCACCTACCAGCTTAGTAACAAATCATTGACATATAATACTTATGGGAAAAAGACTAGGTATAGCAGTTCTATAACACAACTCTAATCTGTTTTTAGTAGGTATTGATCTTAACCATGACTCTTCAAGTAGGGTTATAAAATCAATAAAAACATTTAAAAGAGAAAAAAGTTAAAGAAAAGCCTACTTCTCCCCCCAAAAAGGACTATTTACTTTTCCTCTATTGTGTTAATAAGGATGTCATGGAAAAGACTCTTTAATTAGAAGACTTAAATTTGAATAAGAGCTCAGATACTTAGGACCTAAGAGACCTTGAACAAACCACAACTTTTCGGGACCATGTACAGAATGAACAGCCCAAAGTCCTTTTCAGTGTGAGCTCTATGCTTAAGATAACTAAGATAAATGTTATCTACTATTGAACATTGTTTTTAACAAATAAAAAGGAAATAAAGTTATTTATGCAAGACTTATCATTAGGGGAAAAACCTGTGAATCGCCACTTTCATTTTTTGGGGGGGTAAGTGACTTGCCCAGGGTCACATAGCTAGGAAGTGTTAAATGTCTGGGGCCAGATTTGAACTCAGGTCCTTCTAACTTCAGAACTTGTGCTTTACCCATTGCACCAACTAGCTCCCCCCACTTCCACTTTTAAGGGTTCACAAACCACTGGTTGAAAAATCTATTTCCAGAAATTTGCATGGATTGATATTAAACTCACTGACAATCATCCCCCATATAATACACCATGACCAAGTAGGATTTATACCAGGAAGGGAGAACTGGTCCAATATTAAGAAAACTATTAGCATAAATGACTATATCAATAACCAAACTAACAAAAACCATATAAGTATCTCAATAGATGGTGAAAAAGCATTTGATAAAATCCAACACTAATTACTAGTAAAAATACTAGAGAGTATAGGAATAAATGGAGTTTTCCTTAAAATGATCAGTAGCATCTATCTAAAACCATCAGCAAGCATCATATATATAATGAAGACAAACTAGAACCATTCCCAATGAGATCAGAGGTGAAACAAGGTTGGCCACCTGATATTGTATTAGAAATGCTAGCTTTGGCAATAAGACAAAAAAAAAAAAAAAAGATTAAAGGAATTAGAGTAGATAATGAAGAAACCAAATTATCACTCTTTACAAATAATTTGATGATATACTTAGAAAACCTGAGAGAATCAATTAAAAAAACTATTAGAAATAATTTACAACTTTAGCAAACTTTCAGGATACAAAATAAATTCACATAAATTGTCAGCACTTTTATATATTAACAAAAAAGTACAACAGCAAGAGATATAAAGAGAAATTCTATTTAAAATAACTTGACAATATAAAATATCCAGGAATCTATTTGCCAAGGCAAAATCAGAAACTATATGATCACAACTACAAAACACTTTCCACACAAAGTCAGATTGAATCAAATGGAAAAATAACAAGTGCTCATGGATAATCTGAGCAAATATAATAAAAATGACAATACTACCTAAATTAATCTATGTAATTAGTGCCATACCAATCGAACTCCCAAGAAAATATTTTACAGATATGGAAAAAGTAATTAACAAAGAAGAACAAGAAGTTTCCAAGAATGTCAAGGGAATTAATGAAAACAAAAATGCAAATGAAGGTTGCCTAGCTGTGTCAGACCTAAAAATATATTACAAAGCAGTAGTCATCAAAATCATTTGATACGAGCTAAAAACCAGAGTAGTTGATCAGTAGAATAGGTTACAATAACAGGACAAAATAGTCAATGACTACAGTAATCTAGTGTTTGACAAACCCAAAGAAGCCAGCTTTTGGGATCAATACTATTTAACAATGGGAAAATTGTAAAATAATATGGCAGAAACTAGGTATTGACCCACACCTAACACAATATACCAAGATAAGGTTCAAGATGGATTCAGATTTAGATATAAAGAGCATATTATAAGCAAATTAGAAGAACAAAGTTTAGTTTATCTTAAAGAACTGTGGAGAAGTAAGGAATTTGTGACCAGAAAAGAACTAGAACTCATTATTGAAGCAAAATAGGTGATTTTCATTACATTAAGTTAAAAACTTTTTGTACAAACAAAATCAATGAAGACAAGATTAGAAGGGAATCAATAAACTGGGAAAACATTTTTACATTTAAAGGTTCTGATAAAGGCCTCATTTCTAAAATATATAAAGAACTGACTTAAATTTATAAGAATTCAAGCCATTCTACAACTGATAAATGGTCAAAGGGTATAAAGAGAATCTTCAGATGAAGAAAACTATTTCTAGTCATATGAAAAGATGCTCTAAATCACTATTGCTCAGAGAAATGCAAATTAAGACAACTCTGAGATATCACTACATACCTCTCAGATTGGCTAAGATGCCAGGAAAAAGTGATGATGAATGTTGGGAGCAATGTGGGAAAACTGGGACACTAATACATTATTGGTGGAGTTGTGAACATATCCATCCATTCTGGAGAGCAAAGGACTAATAAATTTTGCACACCCTTTGATCCAGCAATGTTTCTGCTGGACCTGTATCCCAATGAGATCTTGAGGAGGGAAAGGGACCCACATGTGGAAAATGTTTGCAGTGGCAAGAAAGTAGAAACTGGATGGATGCCCATCAGTTGGAGAATGGCTAAATAAGTTATAGAATATGAATGTTATGGAATATTATTGTTCTGTAAGAAATGAGCAGAAGCAGGAGATCACTGTACATGGCAGTAACAATTCTGATGGATGTGGCTCTTTTCAACAATGAAATGATTCAGGTCAGTTCCAATGATCTTGTAATGAAGAGAGCCATCAACACCCAGAGAAGACTGTGGGAACTGAGTGTGGATCACAATATAGCATTTTCACTCTTTTAGTGGTTGTTTGCTTGCATTTTAGTTTCTAATTTTTTCCTTTTTGATTTGATTTTGCTTGTACAAGATAACTAACTACATAATTTAAACTGTATAAACAAGATAAATTATATAAACACATAGGCATATATTGAATTTAACATATATTTGATTACTTGCCATCTAGGGGAGGGAGGAAGGGTAAAAGGAGAGAAAATTGGAACACAAGATTTTATAAGGGTTAATGTTGAAGAATAATCCAAGCATGGGTTTTGAAAATAAAAAGCTTTAAAGACAAACAAAACAAAAAACAAACAAACAAAAAAGCAGTATATGTAATCAACCTTCTTCCTCTCTCTAAGGGCATTTACCCATCTCCTATATCCTAGAACTGCCAGATTACCTGTTAAGTTTTCAATACCCATTAACTTTTGTTTAGCAGTAACTTCCCCAAGATGAAAATCATGTATATAAGGAAATATCAAGAGTATCAAGAGTAACCAGCAGTTCTCATTACTTCTTCATCTACCTTAAAGTCTAATATCCATTTAACTTAGTTCATTCTATACTTTTTAAATCTGAAAAAACTTCCTCCTTGGAAAAAAAAATAGACATAAATTAGGAATCAGATAGTTCTGCTTTATTTTGTTCATCCTTTCACATTACTGGATCCAATCCAAGCACCAAGCCTCTCTGGTACTGTTTGTTCTACTTGTCCTGAACATAACAACTCTTTTGTTATTAGTAGCACTTTGAGTATATTTCAACTTATTCTTGGGGTCAGCCTTTCTGACATGATTCTTACAGATCTAGGCCACTCTATTATAACCTTAGTAAGATGTCTCTTTGCTTCCATCTTTTATACGTGTGTGGTTGAACACTGGAGTTCATTTAGCTGCCTCCTTGTATTTTCAGATATCCAATCATTAGGAACATTTGAAATTACATGACTGGATTTTCTCATGTAATTTCAACCAGGAGCTATAAACTTCATGAAAGGGCTCAGCTTTCTGTCAAGATAGTGATCTATAGTCCACAGGTCCTGCATAAAATCTCCAGGGCACTGAAACAGAAATTGGCTCTATTCAAGGCCTACACGGGATGTGAACTCTCCAAGGAGATCAGAAACAGGCATTTTATCTTGTTTTGGTCCAGGGGCCTGACAGATTTTCTATCAGCTATGTCTTCTTCAAAAAATACTTTGTTAAAAATAGATTACAAGACAGAAGGAGAGAGAAGTTCGAGGAGGTGGACTGAGATTTAAACATTATCACAATAGAGGTTTAGTTATATTTAGCAAATAAATGATGACAGGTTTAATTACAAATTACTTTATAATAATAAATCCCAATCCATCAAGAAAGAATTATAGTTAATACTACTAATCATGTTTATCTTACCTCACACATTTCTTAGTCTGAGAAAGTTAAGTCTTAAGAGGTCATTTCTGGATACTGACAAAAACAAATGGTTGTCTACAGACTATTTGTTCCACACTAATGCAGATAAAATGCAAATCTTATGAAAGCAAAATACCTCAATGATAGCAAAGACCTCAGAGGCTATCTAGTGCAAACCATTCTTTAAGAAGAATCTACTCCACCACCTACATGAGAAAGTATACAAATAAATCAAATCAATAATAGGAAAACTACCTCGCCCAAACATTTTTTTCCTAAGGAAGTCTCCATTATCAGAAATGGAAACTATCAGGGATAGAAGCAACCAAAATATCAATGGTAGGGAGATACTGTCTAGAATGGCCTTCTAAAACACTACAATTGAGATGCCAAAGAGGAGGGTTAGAGGAGCCACTTTTGATGCTTAAGGAATTAATGGTAGCACAACTGGATTGGATCAGAAGTTACATGTTCCTCCATGGCTAGATATAGATTTTGTGGAATATAGATATTGTGGAAGATCCCTCCATGCCCTTAGGAATTTATTCCCGTTTTGAGTGCTTGGTTTTGTTCTTCCCTTTCAAACTCACTGGGCAGGCATAAAATGAAGCACCACTAGTGGGCTGCCTTTCCATTTTATCTTTCCTTCCCTCAAAGAATCATGAGGATGAGTGGGAAGACAATAATATGCTGGCCACATCTCAGCCCCATAACAAATCACATTTACGTGACAGTTGAAAATCTTATTTAAAAGACTACTCTGCTGCCTCATCCTGGCCTACAACTGATTTTGGGTAACTGAAGATCATGTCCACAGAATAGAGATGCTGGCAGGGACTCCCAAATCTAAAAGGTTCAAATAAGGTCAGTGATGAGACCAAGAAGGCTAATGCTCTGACTCAGTATTACTAGTGTGGGGAAGGGATGGGGAATATTTAGACATTTAGCACAATAAATCTGTTGTAGGGGGCATGTCAGCAGAGACTTCTTCTGTCTGGTCTACCTTGATGATGTTCCTTTTGTACCCATAGATAGCTTTTTTCACCCATTGTGATGGCAAGCTTAATCCCTAGCAGTTTCTTGTCTCCCAAGACACATTTACTGGGAAGCTGCCCAGTAGTCCAACGAGGCCTCCCACTCCAGGCACCAGGAGGGATGCCTTACCTTAGGCTGGACGGAGGGAGAGAAGCTTGTGCTTTAAAAGAGCAGAGTTTACCAGATTTGTTTTTAGAAAATGAGGCAGTGTGGAACAATGGAAAGAGCATTTCTCTGGAGGGAGAGGCCTAAGATCAAATCCGACATCTCACACGTGCTCCCTATGTGACTTTGGGAAAGTCATGGAAACTCTCTGGGCCTGGATTCAGTCACCTGTAAGATGTCTTGAGTGTTCTTAAAGGCTTCTGAGAAACCTTACCATTCTATGATTACTAAATGATTGTAGAAAACATTTATTTGGTACTTACTATGTACTGTTCACCATATTAAAGACTGAAATAGAAAAAAATAAAACAGTCCATACTTTCAATAATGAGAGAAAATAATCCATATCAAAAGGATTATATAAACAGAAAGATCCATAAGTCTTAAAAGCTTTAGCTAGGCAGATAGCACAACTCAGGATGGCTTCTGATTCAAGAAAATCTGGGGTCCATTCTGTCTCTGACACACTCAGAAATCCTGCACCAGTCTCTAAAAAAGCAAGTTGAAGAACACTGGGATTCTGTATTAGTAGAAGGTGTTTCCTTCCTGGAGGTTCCCAAAGCAATGATATCAATGGTCAAAACAAATTATTCATCATTTTTTTATTGTAATGATTAATATTGACTCACTCTCAGAATGAGAACAGAGTCAAAGAAATTCTTGGCACTCTCTCTGGCCCCTCGAATGCTATTCACTCTCTCCCCATTACCTATTAAATAAGGTCTAAATCCTTTCCCTGATACTAACTTTGTAGTTTCACTTTTCAAAGGACTTTTAGTCTTTATTTTATACATGTATACTATTTTTCTTCATAATATACTCTTTCTCCTTAGTATGCCTTCCACCAAATCATCATTACCTGGCAAAAATGTACTTATCCTTTAAGGCCAAGATCAACTATTTTCTTTTCCATGAATCCCTCCCTAATCCACTCCAGTAAGATGTGACCTCTCAAACCTCAGTGAAACTTGTTAAATAACCTTGTTTTATAGAAATCTTATAGAAATTTTACAGATTTATACCCTTTTAGAAACTGATCATCTTTTCTAACATCCCCCCCTTTCTTTTAATGTTGTTTAGTTATGTCCAATCTTTGTGACCTCATTTGTGTGGGTTTTTTTGGGGTTTTTTTTTTTTTTGGGTAAAAATACTATAGTGATTTGCCATTTCTTTCTCACTCTCATTTTCTAGATAAACAAATGGAGGCTTGGGTGATTTGCCCAAATTCACACAGCTAATAAATATCTGAGGTCACATTTGAAATCAGGCCTTCCTGAGTCTACATATGGTACTCTATTCACTATACCACCTAGCTGCCCATTTTTCTTTTATAAGGAACATCAAATGGCTTATTCAGGATTACCAGGTAATAGTGACAGAGCTAGAATGCAAGCTCTGGCATTGTCTCAAAGTCCAGTATATAATTTTTGGTCCGCTGTATATCTTCCATTGTGTGTTAATTATTTGTGTGACTTTCTTATCTTTTCTATTCGACTGAAGATTCATGTGATTCATGGATCAAGTCTCATACATTTGCATCCTTCAAAATGTCCAAAGTGTCTTGCTGTATATTATGGTGGTCAATAAATGTTTACTGAATGAATGTCTTAAATTTAAAAAAGAAACTACTTGGATTAAAAATAGTTACAAGTTTTGCAAAAATTACACCTATGGCTGTTTACATCATTATTATATTCTTTTTAATATCGTTTGCCTGCTTTCCCCCAAACTGTTCTATATGCTGGGCTACCAGATATGTAACAATATTCTTACTGGTATTACTCTTAGATAAACTACTTTCTAGTCTCCTGCTGTTACCAAGAAATGTATTAAGGCAAGTCACATGCCTTTCTTCATGTCAACAAATGATGGCTCAATTAGGCAGATAAGTATCTAGAGTCCTTTGCAGAATCTCTTTGGCCCATTCTGAGCAATATTAAAAAAAAAAAAATCACCCTGGTTAGAATTAAGGGTATGTTTTCAATTCTTGAAATATTCAGCTATTGAATGTTTCTGAACAAAAATAGGGTAAAAACGGATTTTCAGATATATACATTCTGAAATTTAGCTCACGAATAAATTTATTAATTAAATTAGATACTCAGATTCTTGGTGCATTATTTCCTCTACAATACTTACTGTGATCTATATGTCTGTTACATTACTAATTTATTAACAATGCTGTGAGTCTATGTAAAATTCTTATATGATATTCAAGCTTTTTCTGGAATTTATAGAATGAAATGAATTATGAGAAGAAAATATAACCTATTTCAGAGTTCACACATTAAGACTTTCCCTGACAATAACTTCTCTCCACATCCCGTCCACTTGGACATTACTAGGAGTGCTTCTCAAAGTTCTGAGAGATCCCCTCCTCTTCTCTAAGCTCTATTGCTCTACTCTGGAAACCTCTGGAGTTCCCACAGGCTTACTATCAATGTTCAGTTAGCTCCTAGAGCTTTATCTCTAGTCCCAGACTTTCCCCTGAGCTTTAGTCTTCCATGGCCTGCTGCCAACACGGCTACACTAACAGAAAACATTTTCTTCTGCCCCATACTCACTGTCTCCCTCCAAAGGCCCCACTGAATATCAAGGTTCATGGTACACTGCCACAAACCTGGTCCTTCCTCCACCTCACCCCAAGCATGGAAGAGCTTGCAATGGCTCAACAATTTTACTTTCCCATCTCTAGGCTCACACTATCACCACCAACCTTCAGGCCTTCCCAGGTCCTGACTGGTGCTGCTGTCTCAAGGCTCTCCTGCAGTCTACCCTAGGCACTTCTGCCTATGGTAGGAACTGAGCAGAAATCAGACCAAACCAGTGCCCCATCAATAAACTCTAGTACTTACTGAGTTTCTCTAAGATTAAATTTTTTAAAATCCTCTCTTTCCAAATCCTTTGTAATCTGGCCCCAATATGTCCTTCAGGTTCACTGGAGATTACTCCCTTTTCTACAGCTGTTAGGTTCTTACTAAGTGCTAATGAGATAATGAGATATTAGGAAAAAGGAGTCTCTGCTCTAGACACTTGAGGCAGGTCTCTGCAGGAAGGGAAATCACTTCTCTGGACCAGAGTTAACAGCAACTGTCTGGAGACAATGGTTCTCTAAAGGAAGAAGAATCTGTCCGAGAGATTTGAGTTGACACAGCAGATCTCCTCCCAGAAGGCGATCGGCAGCTTCTGGAGACAACAGCACATTACATATAGCCACAGTGACCTACCTTTTTCTACCTCAGTTACTTTTCTCTGATCACACATGCAATTCCTGGAATGTACTTTCTCCTTTCCTTAAGGCACGATTCAAGCATAGCTCCTAGATAAGATCATTCTGGTTTCTCCCATGTGCTGGTGTCCTTTCTCCCAAATTAATTTTTTATGTAACTATTTTGCAATAATGTTTATTTATTATTTTTATATTTATTCCACAAATACAAGCATACATACACACAAATATATGTATTTAAATATACATGTATATAAATATGTATATATATGCATATATATGTATACATATACGTACATATGCATGTATATGTATATATGCATATGTATATATATACATATACATATATGTACATATACATATACATCCATACACACATACATACATACTCACTCTTATCTTCCTCTTTGGAATATAAAGTTCTTGTGAGAAAGAATTATTTTATTTTTTTTTCTCCTATGTATGCATATTGTTTAGCTTACAATAGGCACCAAATAAATGTCTGTGGATTGTTGCTCATGTATCATCTTTAAATTAATGGAGGTATATGAGTAAAGAAGGATGGGAAGAAATAAGTCTGAGTATCATAATAGATGTTCCAAAGTTTATACATAATAGCTTACTTATTTTTCTTAACTATCTTAAAATAAGGAGGAAGGATATGGCAGGGGGAAAAAATGCATGTCCTTTGTAAGATGAGGGTAAGTTTCATAATTTGTCTTGCAATAAAATTTTAGGATTACCATAAGGAAAGAATTTTGTAAATCTAAAAAATATTTTTACAAAAAGTGAATTATTACCATTTTAGGTTCAGACATATGATTTTTTTTTAGCAATTCTAGTGTGGAAAAATTTCTCCATTTATATAGGAAGTCATCTGTAAGGAGTGTACCATCTTAAGAAGATACCCAGTATGCTTATGGCTAAACAGCTTTCTAAGAATCACACAAATGTGGTGGTGGCAGATAGGAAAGATGCTAAAGCACTGAAAAGGGACTCAGTTCAAATCTCCCTCTTCAAAAAAAAAAAAATTAATGATCCTAGGGCCTCACTAATTTGTTTTTCTAATTTGCCCTTCTCTATTTAAAAAAATATTTTATTTTCCCCAATTACATGTTAAAATAATTATAAATGCTAGCTATTATTGTTACTATTATTATGTCACAGGAAACAAGATTTTTCTAATAATAAGTCTGAATAGCTATCCAATATGGCACTTTCTTATGAGATATGATCCTCATTTTTACATTATGTGGATAGCATTTAGCACAAGGAATACTTACTCCTATTTTAAACAAAATCTCCATGTTGACCATGATGACACATATAAGCTACTGGGGAACCTGAGGTGGGGGAAACTGAGGCTGGGGAATGAGTTCTGAGTTGTAGTGGGTTTAGCCATTTGGATGTCCAAAGTAAGTTTGGCATTAATATAATAAATTTCTGGAAGACCAAATATCCAAAAGTCACAGGTCCCATTTGCTGATCTGAGTTGGATTGGTCCATAAGTTGGTCTCTCTACTTCCAAGATGGGATGGCCCAATCTTTACCCGAGGGAGACAGACAGTTGAATAAATGAGTGAATGAATCTCCAAAAGCAAGGCTACCAGGTTTGTCAGCCTACAGCAAAATATAAGTGACAAATTAAAAGAAAGCAATTGTCAAAGGCAGGCATACTGACAGCTGATAAAAAGGAAAAAGATAGAGGAGCACTGCAGGAAGCAAACATAAGAACTCAAAAATATGACAATAGATTACTCTATTTCTATAAGACTTTTCTTAGCTCACAATGCTATAAGAGACCAATAAGAGAGAAGGCTGGGGCAATTTTAACATAAAAGCAAATAGCGTGATATACCTTCAGTGAAAACTAGAGTATAATATAACTCATGCTCATAATTATGACCTTGTACCAACAAAAATGATTATGTGCAAAAGACTTGGGAAATAAGAAAATATTGTTTGAGGAGTTTTTCATGAAAAATGGTTAAATTTTTTTTAACAAGTTTTACCACTTAAAAGGAAGGAGAAGAACAAATAAGTTATTTAGAAATATCATTCCTTCATTAACTATAAATCTATGGCTCAAGTCTCATACATCTGCATCCTTCAAAGTGCCTTAAAGAGTCTTGCTAAATACTCTGGTGGTCAATAAAACTTTTATGAAGTGATACACAGGGAGCAGAACAAGGCCAACAATTAATGTGATAACAATATTGTACAGACAAGCAAATTTCAAAGAGTAGAGAAATCTGTTCAATACAATGACTGGCAACAATTTCAGAGAACTCATGATGAAATATATTTACCACCCCTGTAATGTCTGGGGTTAGCTTTCTAGAAGTCTTCCAGAAGGGCCTTGGTCTCAGAAGGATAGACACCACAAGAATAGAAAAAATAGAGTCCAAAGTCTTTATTGCCTCGTATGCAGTCTGCGTCTGTCATGGTCTGACTCAGTGTCCCTCAACAGTCTGCAGGCTCATTTAGTGCAGGAGCCACCACAAGGTTGGTCAAAGACAGAATGTCTGGAACTGACTTTGTCCTCAGTTTAAATACCCTATTACAATTACATCAACTGTAGAACTATTACATAATCATGCTAAGTACTAAGTATATGTAAATTAGAAAACCATTGTTTCATCAGTCCCACTGAGTTAACACTTTGTTTCAAATATACTTCTCCAAAGTTCTGCCTTTTACACACCCCACCAAAAGGGGTTGATAAACCTGAGAGAAAAGGACGAGCCTTATTTTTTATTATTGGAAGTGGCTCCCCTCAATGTGGGGGGAAAGGAGGTTAGACAGAGTTGAAAATAAAATTAAAATTAATTAAAAACAAAGCAAAACAAAACAAAATGACATTCCTTGGTAAGCATTTATCAAGGGCCTCTTATGTGCCAGGAAATATGATAGAGTTCCAAATATAAGAGGCACTGCGTCCTCAGAGATTTACAGTCTAGCAGAGAGATACAACATAGTCAAAGGATCCAAGTTCAAAGCCTGGCTCTGCCACTTGTTGGTCAACTCCCTTAATATCCCTGAGCCTTAGATTCTGCAACTACAAACTAAAATAATGAACCAGAGGTAGCTTCTTATGTCCCTTCCAGTTCTAGATCTTATCTTTACAAATATGTAAAGATGACCTTTGCAGGGAATAAGAGAGAAGTGATTTGGGGTGAGGGGAAAAGTACTGAAAGAACTGGGAATGGCTCTTTTACCCTAAGATTTAAAGGGGCCCAGGAGCTCTTACAGAAATATGAAAGAAAAGCCTCTACCATCATCCAATTAACCAACAGTCCAAGTCTCTTCATGTATTGTTCTCAAAGGTTTTTCTTTAAATTAGTTATATTCTTTTCCTCATTTCAATAAACGCCTTTTGTTTTTTTAAGGGCTGAAACACCATCTATTACATCCATTAACTAGGACTACAGGACTATTATTTTCTCCCCTTGTTACCACAGTTTACTTATCAAAAATTACTAATTTTTCAACCCTATGATTATAAGATATTCAGGCTTTTTTGGGGGTCATGTGCTAATGTCTATTTATTTAAAAAAAAGATCATCAAGGCTCATATCTAAGTTCTAAAGATTTCCAATTTCTATATAGGCAGATAGATACATGCCCTTAGTGTAGCTCTTAGTTTTGGTAATGCTTTATTTAGCACAGTGCCTGACACACAGTAAGTGGTATACAAATTTTAGTTGTAATTATTATTATTATTAATATAACTAATAAGAATTTATAAAACCTATAAGCCTAAGGAAAACTTATACCTAAAAAGTAATATAGAACTGAAAAAAAATATGATTGTTCTAGATTGGATACAAGAGATTTATATGCCTTTCCACCGACGTCTTCAATTTCACTGAGTCACTTAAGGGCTTTTATTAATTGGGAGACCAGGTCCTCCTACAAACCACTTTGTGATACTCAGAAGAGGACAGAGTTGCCATCCTTATTAGCTTAAGGGTCACTATGGACTGGGTCTTTGACCTTGGCTTATTAGATATATGCATTGACAATTACAAAACCGTTTGTTCCAATTTTTCCCTTCCTTCCTTCCACCTCCTCCCCCAGATGGCAGATTGACCAATACATGTTAAATATGCTAAAGTATAAGTTAAATAATATCTATACACATACACACACACACACACACACACACGTCCATACAATTGTTTTGCTGTACAAAAAGATTTGGACTTTGAAATAGTATACAATTAGCCTGTGAAGGAAATCAAAAATTCAGGCGGACAAAAATAGAGGGATTGGAAATTCTATGTAGTGAGTGGTCCATTCTCATTTCCCAGAGTTCTTTTGCTGGGTGTAGTTGGTTCAATTCACTACTGCTCTCTTGGAACTGATTTGGTTCATCTCATTATTGAAGAATAGCCTGATAGTTTTATATCTCTAAATAACAGAAATGTAGATTATAAACATATTTCATTAAAGTGAAAGGAAATGAATAAAAAAAAACACCCCAGAGTCATAATACTAGATCATGAACAAAATACTTGTAATAGTTTTAGGCAATCATGTATTATGTGAGTCTAATACCAGAACTTGAAAGTCATAATAACATAATTCAGGCACAATTTTTGTTATATGATGATATCAAATTGTCCAGGTTTTTAAACTTGTCCCCCAGAATTTCTTCATCTGGACCAAATTACTTCTGAGGTCTCTTCCAGTTTTATTCCATAGATCACTGTGACTCAGAAGATGAAGAATGCTCTGCAAGGTGTGGCCAGGTACTGGTAAGTTGCTGAAGGTTTTCCCATCTCCCGGCATTACCTTCATTTGCAGTATGACAACCGAAGCCTTTTCTTGAATCTACCAACACCTGCAGTTGCTGCTGCCTTTCTTTTCTGTTTTAATAAAAAGTTCCCCCCAAGGAATTCTTTGGCTTTTGCCCAAATAAAAGCCCAAGAATGTATCTTTAAATGTTTCAAACCATCATGTACTAAAGAAATGTCCAAACACGCAAATACATTATAGCAACCATGAACCAGAAAACGCTTCTGAGACTGATTGCACTCTATAGAGCCAATTATTAGATCATCTTGTCCTGGGAAATATGACATGATAATAGTGGAGTTTCACAAGTTGGAAGCTTTCTTCCTCAGAAGGCTAACTCCTTAAGAAAGTTGAGTAACAAGAATAAAGCAATAAATATCTTCAGGTTGTATCTTTCAACTCTCTACTTACCAAAATGATCAGGGTATTGAGGCTTCCATTTTAATTTACATTTAAATAGTATGCTAAATCAGCACAGATTTTACATGCAATTTGAGAATCATGTCCCTAAAGGCAACGTCATCTGGGGGAAATGGATAAGAACATGGGCCTCTGCAGAAAAATATGCTTGCAGGCAGTACTATCCTGGGAGGATTTAAAAATCTGGAGCTTCTTCCTACTGTTGATAGTGCTGAGACAGATAATTATTCATAATCAGTTTCTATCTTTTACTATCTTGTTCACATTTTAGAGTAGAAACAGCCTATTACAGGTAGCCAAGACAGAAATCTGAACTGATTTAAAGCTAATAGAGGCTCTTCGCTCTATTTCCCCTTCTCTTCAAAATGCAATTAAGACCATTACATCACTGAAAATTACATGCCCAGGCTATCACAGAATGCATCTGCCAAATGCAAAAACTTACAGAAAGTGCTCAATGTAACAATGATGTTTTATCATTTTAATCACTAACAAAAACAAGAAAACAAACAAAAAAAAACCCTAAATCACACTGCCAGAAGTCTCCCAATTGGGGTGGTCTAAATTAACAGTATCTTGGTAGCCCAAGGGTAGCAAAAGTAGACTGAGCTACCAAATTTCATCATAGTTATAGCAGCTGTCTTCATGCCTGGAGGAAGCTGAGTATTTAACAAAGCAGACAGCTTGGCACTGGCATCTGATTAGCAGTGTGTGTATTGTCGAATAGGATATGCTGGGCTCTTTTGTTTCACTGTTTGATTAGAAATCTGGAGAGCAGTGGCATCATGTAACTATATAATTCAGGCTTCTCCATGAGGTAAATGGTTTGTGATGCTCCCCCACTGCTAGGTAAGATATGAATGTGCTTCAATGACCCTTGAAAAATATAGATATTACAACTGTTTGGCTACCCATTTATTTCCAATAATGCATGACCCAAAAGGTCTTAGAAATATTTTTTAAAATATTAGCAGACCTAAAAGATGCCTATTTAATAAGAAACTCTATGTTTAAGAGTTTTTAACTGAACTTTTAAACTTTCAACTAAATCTGTCTGAACATTTGGGGCGTGGGGGGAGAGGAGGACAAGAATGGGGGAATAGAGAGAAGAGATGTTTATTTTGGTTTGCATAAGTAGAAAATTCTATCCAAAATGGTAACAGTCCAAACAAAGATTTAGACTTTTTAAATTTCACTCATCTTATCTGCAAATCCTGTGGGCAAGCTGACCTACACTGCCCTGTACATCACTGCAGTTCAGAATCAGGTATGTGTATTCTGAATGGCCAAAAATAAAAGGGGATGGCAGAGAGTGTCCTGACTATATTTTCACCAACAAATGTGAAAATCTATCATAAATTCTGGGTTCTCATTGATAGAGTCCAAATCAATGGACTCCATGCAAACAATCTACTTCAATAGAAGTACATTCTTTTACTCTATCAAATCCATAGGAGGTAATCAGACTGGATGTTTTATTCAACAGGGCTGAAGAAAATTGTTCCACAATAGGTTAATTCAAAATGGCAGCATAGAAAATGCATCTGTCAGTGGGGATCAAATTACAGGGCAAGCTTCTCTCAATGCTTAGAAAAACAAGTCTGCAGTTCTACTGATTATGTGCCTGTGTGTGTTTAAAGGGGTGGGAAAAGAGCTAAATATCGGAGCTAACCTCCAATTAAAGTCAATCATAAAAACAGCCAATTTAATGAGTGCGGATTTCTTTGGGTAATTATAACACCAACCACTTTTTTCTCTTTTAAATCTGTAATTCTGCCTTCTTGTTATTGCCTGCTTTGTCATTAATCGCCTCAGGACCCTGATTCCCTAGCAACAGACTGCCACCACACATTTGGCTCGGGTTCAACATTTTCTTTGTGAGAAATGGAACTGCTGCTGCCGCCTGGGCTGCTGTAGCTTGACTGGCTGTGCAAGGGTTCTAATAATGTATTCTTCTGAAAAATCACGTGATCCGGAGAGCAGGGACTGAGCTCCATTAATTACTGTGCTGAGGAAGCTTATCTACCATCTAAAGGCTGGGGAGGGAGATGTTAGAGAGGAGGGGAGTTGCCTCTTCCATCATCAATAACTGGAAGGTGAACATTTACAAATAAATATTTTATTCTTAGGTCGACAGGTTTCTACTTAAATTTGTTGGGGAAAGGGAAGGGCACTATTTCTCAAATGTTGCTTTATGAATCTTGTCTACACAGAGTAGCCAAGGATTCCAAAGAATTGGTTGTCATTCATCACCACTCTGAAAGTAAATTAACTCATGCTATCTGGTCAGCTGTTTTTCCCACTTAGGGCAAGAGTGATTAAAATAGCTGTATGTGTAAATAAATACATTGTTAGATGAGGATTCCTTCTATATACCTTTTTAACCTGAATATGACCCAATAAGGTGAAAATTTGGATTTAATTCAATATATTCTGACTCAAATATTTAAATGCCTTTTAGTGAGAATATTTAATGAAGTAATATCTGTGACTATCATTTATTTAGGAAGCAAATCACAGGATTAGTTATGTACTTGGTGGTGTCACTGAGATTTCCCAAATGTACCTCAAGTTCAACATAACCAAAATATGTGCATCATTTTTTCTCTTCAAAACAAGAACCATCAGCTTCAGTCACCTAAGCTTACAATCTTGATGAACCATTCTCCATCACCTCACAGATCTCTAAGAGTCTTCTCCTCCCAGATCAATTCTTTTATGAAGGCAAACTCGGACATAATTTTTCTAGCCTTTAATTTCTGAATGAGTGTTGCCTAAGACAAACTGAAATCTGGGAAATCCCTTACCTTAAAAAGACCAAGGTGCATCTGGAACCATATGCACTTTTCTTTATCTTCTTGCCACTGGATCCTGATCACTCTGGTTGAAACAGTGAGACTTACTGTTTTGAACAATTCTGTTCGCTTAAATCTAATTCAATTTGAAGACATCACCCTCTTTCTATTTGTCTTTGGTCTTCTTAAAGAACAAAGACCACCATCACTAACAAAGACAAATTTGACAGCTTATCCCTTTAGATCCTCTCTCCTAGATATCTCTATCTTGACATTCATACAATTTCCACGCCTCTTCCCAAGACTCCAACAAGCGCCTTCTCACTGTTCTCCATGTTATTTATAAGTCTTTCCCATTCTAGACTCCTGAAGTACACATCTGATCAAACCACCCCAGTAAACAAAAAAAATTCAGTGGTTCCCTGTTAACTTCCAGGAAAAAAAAATAAATGTTTCTGTCTGACACTAAAAATCCTTCACATTTTACTTATTGACTACCTTGTCAGGCTTTACCTTGCATGCAGGCCATGATTTAGCCAAACTGGGTCTCTTTGCTCTAAGTTGTACATGACGTCTAGCTCCTGTCCCTGTGCATTTGTACTGGCTGCCCACATGCTTGGAATACCTTCCTCCCTCCTTATCCCTGCCTCTTCTTAGGTTCCCTGTTTTTCTTTTAAGACTTAGCTCAAATGCCACCTTCTCCAAAAGACTTTTCCTAGTCCTCTCTCCTAACTTAGTGTCTTCTCAGAAATTACCTTCCTGGCTTTTCATATTTATATTCACACACACACACACACACACACACACACACACACACACACACACACACACACACCCCTATAGTAGGCACATAGTTGTTTTCACACTTATCTGCCCTATTAAAATATGAGTTCCTTGAGGAAAGGGATTATTTTTGCCTTTCTTTGTAAGCCCAGCGCTTAGCACAGTGCCTGGCACATAGTTAACACTTAATAACTGCTTGTGGACTGACATGCCACAGAAATACAACCCTCACCTAAGGGTAGTTATGGAAATTAACATGACATATCAAAAATAGATGGCTAGTGCCCTGTTTCAGTTATCAGAAATATGGCTTTACAAGAGTGGCAGGTTTGGGGACTGCTGTCAGGACATGATCATTTAAAATACACTGAGTATTATGGAGGCATGCATGTAATCCAAAAGCAGTTAGTGGACATTCCCATTCACGCCAATCTCCACATATTAGATTGCTAGTTTCCTAGAAAACATAGTGCCATGCCAACTTATTGGAGTATCTGACTATATTGTATGACTTAAATTTAATCATTACATGTAAAATATAATTAGAATGAAATGACCCATTCACCTAAGTAGGATTCTAAAAAAGTCCCTTTTTATACTCATTTTGTTTAAAAAAAAAAACAAAAAACACACACACACACACAGAACAAAACTTGAAATATTTCTCCTTGGATAACAATCCTGAGACATTAAGTTTCTGTTATGATTACAGGATGGTATTAGATTTTTATGAATGTATGTTATTTGTATTCTTTAAATGCTTCCAGAAGCTTCCAGAAGAAAGCACATCCTCTACTGTTTCATCTAAATTATCGCAGTCAATTGTTGAATTCAATCTATTGGCTCACAAGAACTGCAGATCACATGATACTGCCATGAGTGTAAATAATTACTTTTATCCCATTTAAGATGCTGAGTCTATATTTGAATACCTCATGATACCAACTACAGCTATTTCTGAGTTGAAGAATTAAAGTTATTTCTGCTGTTTTAAGGAATATAAAGGAACAGGGCTTAAAACTAATCAAACATCCTCCCCTTTTCATGTCTATTGTTGCAACCATTTCATGTGGGTTAACTTTCCCTGAGAAATGAGTGAGAAAGTCAATGTCTTTACTTTTATTCATTTCCTACATTTTAATTTCAATAGTTTTCTGAAACCAGGTTGAAATTTTTATAATTATAGTGATTACTTTTAATCTTTATTTTGTTCTTTTATTATATAAATTCCAACATTTTTTCTCTGTAATCAATGATATTGACTGTTCCCAGAGAGATGATCCTTAACTCCCAAAACAATAACCAATTTTGTCCAGACGTGAGGACATAGTAAAGTTAAAATTTTATTACTCTATTGGAGGTTTACCGTTTGCAATATCTTCTTTTGTGTGTGTGTGAAGAAAACTTTTATGATATTAAAGCTCAAGTAACTAATGTGCTATTAGTTTCAAACTTTATTTTTTCATATTCTTTTTGATGCCTCCAAGGCTATCTATGCAGAGAAGTCACCTAGCATCTTTGGACTTATTTTTGAAAGATCTTGTTCTTTACAGAATTTGTTTTATATCCAATTAAGAATCAAGTCTTGTCAGTCTGACCTGTACATCATGTGTCTCTGTCCCCTTCTGTCCACTTGCATGGTGACTGCTGTGGTTCATTCATTTGTTACTGCTTCCTGAACTGATGTAACAGACTTCAAAAATTGGCTTCCCTGCTCCAAGCCTTTCCCTTCTCTAATCCATACTCCACTGTCGATGCTCAAATGGATTTCTAAGATACAAAGTGACCATGATACTCATCTGCTCACTTCTCATTATTCCACTTCACACATTGTACATTCAAGCCACAATGGACTACTTCTTGCTCTTTCTATGACACATTGCATCTCCAGCCCCCAGGATTCCAATTAATACTCTTTCTAAACCATGTTTCCATAAATCAAACTTTATCTCTTTCTAAAGAGAGGATGTCAGTCAATTACACTATGGCTCCATTCACCATTCCAGCGATCTCTCAGATACTCCGCCCTTTCCCACTCATAACCCCTATAATCTTCCCTCATCCTTTCATTTTACTTAATTTGTGTACATTTTGTTTTTAATTCTACATTCTGCTCCCTTAGTCATACCAACCTTGAAATAGGATGTCCCTGAGGGTAACTTGTGTAAAGTTTCTAGCCCATGATAGGTATTTAATAAAATGATTTTCAAATAAAATTGAATGGCCAGCTTGAAGCCTGCCAATCTTAAACCAGGTAAAATCTGGGTCACATCTCTGACATGAGGAATATAATAAAGCATCAGAGCAGTATGTTTCTGGAAGGTTAATATATAATGTATATAATTTCTTAATAATCAAAATACATAATTCTAGGAATTATTCATTGCTTATAATATTGCTCAGTTTAAAAACTTAAACCAACTACCATTAACATAGATAATTAAATAGGAGAATTTGAAGATTACAAAGAAGGAAGAAAAATCTGCACTGGATCAGTCTGACGCCTCTGAGCAGCATCCTTTCATTGATGTCCTAACAACTTATCATCTTTTCTTCCTAAATTTATGTTCATTTCCTCTTCCTTCCCTATTAACCATTCCATCTATATTTCCTTTAAATCTGTTGCTTGAAATAAGAAGAATCTTGGTGCCCAATCTACCCAAGTAGTCATTGTATTGCTCCTTCCAAAACTTCTCATGTGTTGAACATTACCCCCCAAAGATAAGAATTTAAACTCACATATGAATCCCAATCCCCACAGTCTTACTAGTCTTTGAAGATGAATATCAAATCACAAAAATGTCCAGTTGGGAACTGATTAAGCTGCACAGCAAAAAGAGAGCATCTCATAGATGAGATGCACAGGCTAATGACAGGAGACATCTCGAGGGAAGGTAAAGAAGGTAAAGAAGAGAAAGTTCCAAGAGGAAGAAGGCTGCCAGGAGAGAGAGAGTAAATAAGTAAAGGATACCAGGGAAATAATGGAAAATCTAAAAGTTTATCTAAAAAAATCAACAGAGCAAATAAACCAAATAGATGTTCAAAATATGAGTTTTTGTTTTTAAGACTTGAAAATAGAGTTGTCCCTTCTTCATAGTTTTCTTCTTTAAAGTCCATGGTGGGGAAAAAAAAAAAAAAAAAGAAAGAGAGAGAAAAAGAGGAAAAAAAATTCTCTTATATGGTAGGCTCAGCAATACTATCTAGGTAGGCACAATTCCTCTAGAAACAATTCTATGTTATACTTGAGAGGGAAAGCAGCATGTGTGTCATAGAATTCTCTAATGTAAGAATGTGGAACTAAACTGCTTACCAGAATTAAATAGAATTTTCTTCCAATAAAAACTAAATAGGAACCCCAACACTCTAAGAAGTTTATTTAAATTGCTTATCACTATCTACTTTTGGCCAAGTTCAGTTTTCAATGTAATAGTACACACATACAAATTTTGTAAATGAGATTTTATCAAACAGAGTGCTAAATTCTTCTGTCAAATCTAATCTGTGCATATCTTCTAAGTCTTTGGTCTTTTCAATAGTTTACACAGAACATCCCAAATGGACAAATGGATTGAGTTTAAAACATTAATTGACTTTCAATTCTGGATGGGATTTGGGATTCTGGATGTACTTTTCAAAAGGGCAAAAATTTAATGCTGGCTAGGTTTTTCAGGATAAATCCACAAAAACTGATTTTATCTCTAATACATCATTATTATATTCTGTTGATGAAAAAGTATTAGACAAAACAAGTATGATATTAGTAAATATGACAAATTATACCAGTTTTCTAATTTTATCTTGACTCTTTCTACTTAAGCAATTTATGTTTCACTGAAGAAAGAACAGTAATATGGGACCTAAAGGAGGAGGAAGAGAATTAGGAAGAGGAGAAGGAATCAGGAAACAGAGATTTTGAAAAGTATATTTCTTAGGTCTTTGGAAATGATTGGAACTGGTTCTTTAATATGTCTGATTTTACTTTATAGTTCTCTTTTTCTTTGATAGGGGTTTGTCAAGCCTCTTGCTCCTTTATTTATTTCACTGGGATCATTTCCATGCTACACATAAATAGAACAGAAAGAAAGAGACAGGGTCAGAAGAATGATTTTCTTGAATTAATGGGGGGGGGGGGAAATGGGAGGGAGAAAGGGTTAGAAGAAAGTCTTAAAGATGATATCTATGTAGAGATATGATTACACAAAGTAGAAATACCTGAGCTACTAGTGCCAAAAGACAAGAGTTACAGAGAAAATCTAAGGAAAAACTGTCCACTGGGACAGTTGCACCAAGCTGATCATGCCCTTCCAAGCTAAGCCAAGTCTGCAAGGCTCCTCTTGGCTCTGGGGATGAATTCCTCGGGTGAAAAGAGCTCCTCCTCCTGCAGGAAGGCTCCCCCTTCCAAACCCTTCTGAAGGGCTGCGTGGACTGCACTGCCTGGGATTTCCCCGAGCATCCTTGGGCCTGCTACTTTGCTCAACTCTTCAGCTTCCTTGTGCATGCTGTTTTCCCCTATTCACTTGGAAGCTCCCCATAGCACAGAGACTGTTTCTCTCTTTCAGTTGGTGTCTCCAGCACTCAGCATTTTGCCTGGCAGAGAGAAGGTGTTTAATAAATGTGTTCCAACTACCTGGGGCAAAGGACAATTTCTTTGTTATTATGTAAAGAGTTTTGTAGGGTTAGAAGATAGTTAAAATGTGGGCAGAGGACGAGTGTTCAACTGATCCTGCTTTGGATGAAACTTCATAAAGCTGAGTAATTAAAACACAGAAAACTATAATATTTTACCATTCAAAAATACTGTCATATATCTACTCTTGTAAGACATGTAGCAGAGATCCCAACAAACTTCAGACCCCAAGACTTGTTGATTTTTAAAAAATAAAAATCCCTAAGTGTAATAAAATATCTAAATGGCATTTTAGCCTTCAAAGGAATGGAATATAAAATCATCATTTCAGATTGAAATTTAATTTAACACCAAAGGTTATCATTATTTGAATAGGAAAACCTGAGACTATTTATAGGAACAAATTAAAAGTTAGAATAATTCTGGGGGAAAAAACAAATTAAAAGAAAAAGCATGAATTTCTGAAATATTTTTTCCAACGTGGGACAGAAACTGTGGGATGCTTCTCAGTTGCATAACCTTCAGTGTTAGTATTTGTTAGACAGTTTAAAAGGGACAGTTCTGCTCTATACAAGAATTAATAACAGCCATGTAAAGCCTACAGCCTTGCATATAACAGGCTGGAGGAGACATTAAGATTAGCTGAAAGAAATAGCTATATTTTCAATGTATGTGTTCCTACTAGATAATCCATTTTTTACACTTTTTTTTTAACCAGCTGTTCCCACACAGTTCAGGTAGCAGAAAGGCAGCATCTGTGATACTAGAACCATAGATTACATGCACATTAAGGGTTTATAATCTTTCATAGAAGCTTATATTTAAATACTAATTGTGATCCACCTCAAATACCTTACAATGAGATGGAAACAAACTCTCTACTTACTCATAATTTGTATAATACCGAAAGAGTATTTGATAAATTCAGAATGATTTTTTCAATAAAAAAACAAAACAAGCCAGTTTTAGAAATTAACTCTTAACTTGTCATTTTTACTTGCTATATATGGCCCAAAAGATTTAATAATTCAAATCACAGCCTGCCTCCCTGCCCAGATCCAAGACTCTTGTCATGATCAATGTTTCTGAAATATTGAATTATAAGGTGTCATGGTAATTACTATGGAATAAATAGCAATTAAGATTTTTCAGGCAAATAAGCTCAAATTGTTTGCAATGAATAATTATGCTAATAATGTTTTTCTACATAATCTGGGCATCCTTCACAACAATTTGCCTTAAAAAATGTGAAATGTAAATTTGCTGAACAAATATTACAAGAGCTCTTAAGAAAAAGGAAGGCTTAAAAAGGTATCTGATGCTCAGTTTAAGCATCTATCTATTTAGAAATGATCCAAATCGATGGAAACAAACAAACAAACAAACAAACAAATAAAAACAGAAAATGCACAAATATATAATGGTTAAGTGCTCTCTCAAAATCTGCAAAAGTGATATTGCCATTTTTTGACTCAAGATTTACAGGTTACATTCAGCAAATTATTTAAGCTGTACAACAACTGACAGTCACTATTTGTAATGTCAATAAATACCAGAAAAATAAAGTAATCCATACTTACTGCTATGTAATAAACTTTGGCTTTCTCTACCAACTTCCAGTTTTTTTCCAAGTCAAGATGTTTTTCCTTTTTATAACAATTGGCAGCAGCAAGATTGGCAACAAGGGATCTAAAATAACCAAGCAAAAATAGGTTTTCTTGCTATTGGAAAAACTGGTTGTACATTTTTGTAGACTATTGATTCCCAATATTTTGTGGCTTGTTCATTTTGTTTCAAACATGAACATAAGGTTCATTTTCTCTTGAGGACTTAAGTGAGATTGTCAAGTTACAAAATATGTTTAGGACATTCATCAGGAGGAGAAATTTTTATTCTGGAAACTTTAAGCTACCAACTTAAATCTGAGAAACAGAAAATGAAAAGCATTTTTGGGCAGTTTGAATTGCATGACTGACACATTTTAAAAGGTTAAAATTCACCTAAAAAGAAAAGAACATATTGGAATGTTAATGTGCAAAAGTGGATGATGAAAAGCTTAATCCTAATTACTGCAAAAATGTTTTTGTTTATAAAACATTTACAGATAGACTGTACTTTGTATATTTATCCAAATGCTCTAAAAATCAAACCTAGAATTAATTTCATATTCCAACACATGTCTTCACTATATACTCTATAGTTACTATGGGGAATTAATTTGCAAAACATTACATTTTAAGGGCTGGAATCAATTAAAATTAGTTTTCACAGCTGCCAAGCCCCTGGGCTTCTCTGGTGTTACAGCTGAAAAACCTAAGTACAACTTAGCAGCTCCAATTTTGCCTTAACTATTATAAGCAACCTTTTAATTATTGACCAATAATCAAACCAGATAGAATAAAATATTTTATTAAGAAAAATTGATTAAATGTTTTTTAAAATCAACTAGGGGTTGATACACTTACCTTCTTTTCTAACATAGAATTACAAAAGGGAAATGAAACTGAGACAAAAAAGGATGTGAATTGTATTTTTTAGATCAAGTAAAAAAAGGAATTGTTTTGGCACTTATCACTCCAGGCTATCCTATATAGTTCTTTATAAAAATAAAAATTAAATTTCTTTCGATTTTCATTTCAAGTAATTCCTCTACCAGTTTATTATACACTTCTCTCTTTCTCTGCCTCTGTTTCTAGCCCCAAATGTAATTGTTTTCCTTTTATTAAAAATTTGCCTCTTCTCTAAAATATTTTCACAATTAGACATTGTAAATTCAAATGAAAAAGTGTTAAAAAAAAAACAACAGAAATGCTACAGTTTAAAAAAGTTTTAGTACAGTATTTAACTTTTTACTGAGAAACCAGAATTAGTGGAAATAGCTTTAGACTAATTTCTACTTTAAAAAGATGACTGTTCAGTTTCTATACCCACCAACTATTATCATAATAAAACCATTCCTTTTGTTATAGAAAACAAATATCATAATATATATCACAATAGACATAAATATCACAAATATTTTCAAAATATATTGGAAACGTAATTTCGAACTATGAGTCAACATCAGAATTTTTCTGCTTCAAAAATGCACCATTTGTTTAAAAAAGAGTAAGAAAGAAAGAAAAAGAATTCGAGAAATATCATTTCTGGAGCTCTAAACAGAAATCATGTTAATTCAGTGCAGTTACAAAATTATAAACAGAAATCTTCACATTTGTAAAGCCACATAGATTTTCTAAACATGATTTATTTCATTTAAACAAAGGGCATGAAGGACCGAAGGGAGGGATATAGAAGCATCAAACACTTTTAAAAAGTGAACTTCAGGCCTAGATGTTTGAGATCAACACCATCAATGTTAGCACCAATTATGTGTGAAATGATTCCAGTTCTCCAACGGAGAAAACTGACTCCACTATTCAATGAACGAATATTTGCTATAGATATAGAAGGATTTAAAGAAAAAATAGGCCTAGAGGAAAGACTCTTAACCTTTTATTAGCTCAGACCATATGTCATCTGAAAAGACTTGTGTTTTACTACTTTAGAATGAATATAAAACTAGCCTTGGAGCACATTCAAGAATCCTTATTTTTAATTTATTGTCCAAAGAGTTAGGGCAGGAAAGTCATCTTGTGCAGTGTTCTCATTTTATAAAAAGGAAACAGGCAGAAATTTTAAGTATCTTCATCAAGTCTACACAGATGGATAAGCCAGTTCTGGTAAGTTCGTCTGATTCCAAATCCAGCATGACCACTGACCTACTAACATTTTGAGATGTTCCAAATTGTTGGCTGGGAATGTTTACATTTCAAAGACCTAGGATCTCAATGTGGGAATTCCTTTCATTGCAAGCCATTCATGTCTTTTCATTATGGCTCAAATTTGTCTATTTTTTCCCAAATCCTTCAAAACAATCTCTCCAAAAACTTGGAGATCTTTCTGTTTTTTCTTAATGCCATTCATGAGCACCAATTTTGTTGTTTTTCACTTTTACCATGTGAACAGCCCACTTTAATAATGATAATAGAAAATGCATATAGTGCTTTTAAGGTTTGTAAAACATTTTATCAGTGTTATTTCATTTTATCCCCACAGAAACCCTGAAAAGCAGGTGGTATCATCACTCCCACTTTACAAATGAACAAACTGAGATAGTCAAATTTTGAGTGCCTTTCTGACAGTCACATTGACTGGCTATGTGTTTGAATTCAGATCTTCCTATGACACTTCCCTGCTTTAGTATGGCAAAAAGCTAAGACAACTTTCCTGGGTAAATAATTTTTAGTCTTTTCCTTAGCTATTTCTCTAATGTTTCAAATTGAGCTTTTAAATACTATTACATGTGTTTAATATTCATTTAATACATATTTATGAATTCATATACATCTACCTGAACATCAGTACAAACCTGTGACTTTCAGGAAAATTAAGAATGTTCTTATTGTAATAAGTCTTTTGCCTCTCTAAAACTTGGTTTCTACAAACATAAAATAAAAAGTTTGCTAAACAGTTTCTATGAGAGGCCTCCTCAGACCAAAAATCTTTGATCATCTGACTGAATAACTTATCAATACCTGAACTTCCTAGAGGACAATAAAGGAAAGTAGTAAGAGAAAAGAAGAAAAAATAGTGGGGAAAAACTGAGAAACACATACAAGAATAATACAAGAACAGATAAAAGAGAAAAAAAAAAAAGAAAGAGAAATTACTTTCCAGAAGAGGTTTTGTGTTTTTTTTTCCCCCATGAGGCAATTGGGGTTAAGTGACTTGCCTAGAGTCAATAGATAGGAAGTGTTAAATGTCTGAGACCACATTTGAACTCAGGTCATTCTGATTTCAGGGCTGGTGTTCTATCCACTGAGCCACCTAGGTGCCCCAAAAAGAGGTTTTTTTTAAAAGACCATTTGACAGAAAATTTTAAATTAGTGCTCCTGAAATCACCCTATGAAGTTTTTATAAAATAGATCGTGTATTTTGACTTTTATATTTTAAGAAATATATTCAGCAGGAAAAATATGAATTTTGAAAAAGTTTTGCTATTGATTTTCAAAATAATTTTTAAACAAAGAACCAACATTTTGAAATTACAGAACTATGAAAGATTAGCACAGAGGTTTTTTTTTTTTTACTAGAAAAAAGAGATAAAGTAGAGAGCTCTGGCAAATAGATAAATGTAAAGTAAAAAGAAAGGACTATATAGGAAAATTATGCTCCCAAAATGTTGCTTCTAGATGTAGCATTTTATCTATACTTTTTGGTACTGAAAAATATTATTTTTTTCATTTGATTCATTTACTCACTGATGCAATGAATATTTTACTGAATTGCTCCACTCTCATCAGGACTAGTCCTATTTGATCTAGGCTAAGGGGACACAAAAGGAAATGAGGTTTCTTCCTAGTAGATTCACAGCCAAGAAGGCCCACAAGGGATTGTTTCCAGAGGAGATAGAGGTAACCTTGTGACACAGTCATTACTATTCAACCATTTTGTCTCAGTGTCCAAGGATCCCGGCAACTCAAAGGACAATTTCAATCCATAGGACAACTCAATCCACAAAATGTTTTTTAAGAGTCTGCCTACTTAACCATCTTGCAATGACATAATTATCATCTGACAGCTCATGACCTTCCAGCTGTTTTGGGAGAGGAGGCAGAGTTACTTGACCTTTTCCCACTGAGCTCAAGGCAGAAAAGGTCTCAGCAAATTGGGGCCCTAAGGAGGTTCATGGCTGGACAAAAGGGGCAGCTTTCTGTTTGAAAAGAGAATAATCTTGCCTTAGAATTGATGTGTATAGAGGTGGGGGCAAACTGACCTGGCAAAGAGGTTTGTTTTTTTTTTTTTTTTTCCTGAGGCATTTGGGGTTAAGTGACACAAAGCTAGGAGGTGTTAAATGTCTGAGAACAGATTTGAACTCAGGTCCTCCTGACTTCAGGGCTAGTGCTCTATCCAGTGTGCCACCTACATGCCCCTGGCAAAGAGCTTTCAATGCAGATAGAGATATGTTCTTTAGAGGGAGGAACTGAGAAATGGACACAGACCATGGAGCATGTGAGTGACTAAACTGAAGAAAAAAAAAAACTGGCTGAAGATTAACAATCGTTCTGAGGGTCTGAACTCTGGGCTCGTTCAATCACAGAATTAAAATCTGGGAATCAGAACTAACTTCAGGGACCACGTATCCAACTCATTCAGAAAAACAATCTGAAATGGAATTTTTTCTCTTTTTCTTCCTTATCTCTTTTCTCCTGGAGGAAAGACCAGCTCTATTCTGTACTTTATCAGTAGGGAGGCTCTTGCTGGACTAAAAGAAGATGGCAAGCAGTTTCAGAAGGGCTCTTTTCCTCTATTGTCCAGAAGCACTTTGAGAGAAGCAGGAAATTGGGACATCTGTAGACAAGGAAACAAGAAGCTACCTCGGCCTTTCCTTGGAAAGATGTGATGACTTTACATCAAATTAGAGACAATTAGGTTCAGAAAAGATAGCACAATTTCATTTTCTTTATAAGAATGGTTTATGTTTAATACAATTAGTGTTACTATTAAGAATTATATTAAAATTTATAGAAGCCATTTTCAAAAATTTATATATTTTTGGCTGACTTAGAAATTCTTACAAATATTCATTTATTTGGAAGTCCTCATTATGAGTTGCCTTAAATTGTTAATTTATTAAGATGTGTGTCACCCCTGTATGTGCCAAAATGTTTGTGGCAGCTCTTTTTGTTGTAGCTAGAAACTGGAAGTTGAATGGATGCCCATCAATTGGAGAATGGTTGGGTAAATTATGGTATATGAAGGTTATGGAATACTATTGTTCTGTAAGAAATGACCAGCAGGAAGAATACAGAGAGGCCTGGAGAGACTTACATCAACTGATGCTGAGTGAAATGAATAGAACCAGAAGATCGCTGTACACTTCAATGCTGTATGAAGATATATTCTGATGGAAGTGGATATCTTCAACATAAAGAAGATCCAACTCACTTCCAGCTGATCAATGATGGACAGAAATAACTGCACCCAGAGAAGGAACACTGGGAAGTGAATGTAAATTGTTAGCACTACTGTCTATCTACCCAGGTTACTTATACCTTCGGAATCTAATACTTAATGTGCAACAAGAAAATGGTATTTACACACATATATTGTATCTGGGTTATATTGTAACATATGTAAAATGTATGGGATTGCCTGTCATCGGGGGGAAGGAATGGAGGGAGGGGGGGATAATTTGGAAAAATGAATACAAGGGATAATATTATAAAAAAAATTACTCATGCATATATACTGTGAAAAAAAATTCTAAATTAAAAAAAAAAAAAGATGTGTGTCACCCTGCTAAGTATGAAATTGCCCATTGGGTGAAAATATCCTCAAATGAAGAAAGTTCTCTATTTTAATAGATTTAAATGAGAAACTGGAAATGAGAAACAAAGGCCATACTCGTAAACATTACATTGGAAAGAAAATGGTCACAGAGATTTGTTATTTGTTTTTTAAAGAATCCAAGAGTGGTCTAAGACAACCATGTAGGAAAAAACACTATAAAACTTAAAGGTGAGCCCAGTGCTAGAAATATGTCAGCCTCTCACTAAACAAAGCCTATTAAAATGTTTTCTGTGTCTACAGGCACAGGTTCTTGCTTTCTTTGCTCTTCTGCCTTTTGAAATACATTGTTCAAAACTCCTCCAGGAGTTTAATGGTTCCCCTTCCTTCAATTGCAATTGGCTTTTCTATATTTCTTGATCATACCTATTTATGTACACATTGTTTCTGTCATTAAGAAAGTAAATTTTTGACTTTCTCATATGACCTTTGCAAAGCTTTTTGCACATATTAAGTGCTTAAAAATAATTTTTTTTATTTGAAGTAGCTAGTGATGCTGTGAATAGAGCATCAGCCCTGAAATCATGAGGACCAAGGTTCAAATCTAGTCTCAAACAATTGATACTTCCTAGCTGTGTGACACTGGGCAAGTCATTTAACCTCAATTCAGCCCCCCCCCCAATTTTTTTTAGTTGATTGTTCAATCATTTTCAGTCATGTCTGACTCTCTGTGACCCAATATTGGAATTTTCTTTGCAAAGACCCTAGAGTATTTGGCCATTTCCTTTTTCAGCTCATTTTGCAAATGAGGTCAATGAGACAAATAGGTTAAATGACTTGGCCAGTTAGGAAGTGTTTGAAGCTGGATTTGAACTCAGGAAAATAAATCTTCCTACATGCAAGCCCAGTGCTCTATGTAATAGATCACTTACATTGCCCGATCACTACTAACCCAATAATATTAAAAGGTCAAGAATTAGATAGAATTCCAAATTTCACCTTCTATCTTACCAACATGCTCTATGTAAGTATTTTCATAGGAAATCTGGTCTGACCTATTGTCACTGGTGATGCAGGCAGCACAAGTTCCCGTGGGCTGCTCACTCTGTTCATAGTAATGCGCATCCACATGGGCTTCTGCAGCTTTCTTCTTCAGGATCTCACCAAATTTATCCATGCCAATACAACCAAAGAATGTTGCTGCTTTGAAGGGTCTTTGAATCATCCACTGAAAAAGAAAAACACAAGAAATTCCACACTTACCACAGGGATGCTTCTTTTTGAGAATTGGCACAGTTGGATCACAGGAAATTTATGCAGGTACACAATATCATTCCCCCTCTCTCATTTTTAAATGACAGTGAGCATTTACACAAAACTTTCAGATGTGAAAGTTTTTTTATATAAGGAACTTCCCTTAATCTTCACAACAATCCTGTGAAGTAGATACTTATGAGAATTTCTATTTTTCTAAAGAGAAAACTGAGGCTGAAGGAAGAAAAATACACAACCACTAAGTATTTAAGGAGAAACTGAACTCAGATTTTTCTGATTCTAATTGCAGCATCACCATTGTTTGTCGATATATCTTACTCTACCTTGAATTTATGTAACTCACTGAATAAACAAGCCCCTCTCTGGACCTCAATTTCCATATAAGTAAAATGATGAAATTATTTCAATTTAATTTGACATTAAATGTTTAAGAGATAATATAATATAAGGAGTAGACTTGTGGATCCTGGGCTTAACCTCAGGAAACCTGGATTTGAATCCTAACTCTCTAAGACCATCAAACTCTCAGAACCTCATTTTTCTCATGTTTAAAACATTGTCTGTAGAATCTAGTGTATTAAAAACACTTAGCAATTTTGCAAGCTCTCTCAAGGACTTAACTTCTGTAGGAGAATTGAAGCATTGTTAAGGTGTAGTAATACTACAGAGAATTGACAGGTTAAAAATCCATTTTTCAATGAAGAAGAGTGCTCTTCATTAAAGAAAGATTTCTAAAGATTGTTCAAGAAAATAATAAAACTGAATTTTCTTTAAAATATCGTAAAACTGATACTTTTCATTAATATTTCAGAAGAGTCTATTCAAAATTCTAAGGTTTTTGTTCCTATGACACTACAAGGGGACTTACAATCAAGTCACTTTAATGTGACTACTTTCTTTTATAGGCAGCACAGATGCAGTCCCCCAGACATTATTGCAGTTCAGTCATTTTATTGGCCGTTTCCAACTCTTTCTGATCCTATTTGGGGTTTTCTTGCCAAAGACATAGGAGAATTTTGCCATTTTCTTCTGCAGCTCATTTTACAGATGAAGAATTGTGGCAGACAGTGTTAAGTGACCTATCCACAGTCATACAACTAGGAAATGTCTATAGCTGCATTTGAACTTATCAAGCTGATTCTTCCTAATTCCAAGTCTGGCTTCTACCCTGTACCAGCTAGCTAGAGAATTCAAACTCCTGCACAATAAATTTTCTTATATGTTGTCCCCAGGGTCAGGAGGGCAGCTCTGCCCCTCAGATACTTCATGTTCCTTATTTGCCTTCTTTACTCAACTATGTGTGGCCACGTTCTGCCATCTCAGGGTTCTTCTGTCCAGCCCTGATCTGGGCACATCCCCTGGAAGCTCCAGGAAGGCAGAGGTTCTTTAGTTTGTGTTTTGTATAGTGCCAGAGAGAAGTCAATAGCAAATGTTTGGCTATGGAGCTGAATCCACATTACCTTTATTTCTATTTAGAGCAAGAATGTCACTGGGATGGAAAATGATGGACTTTGCCACTGAACCAGGAGCTTGAGGCTGAAGTTGGATCTGTTCTTTAATGATATTTGTTAAGTGATGGATGTATACAAAGAACTTTATTAGGCACTACAGAGATAAACAAAAAACAAAGAAAACCATGGGATTTAGCCATGGTTCTCAAAAAGCTCAATACACAAAAAAAAAAGAATGTTAAGACATCAGCAATGTAGTCCTTTTGTAATTAAAATTTGTCATTCAGCTAGTACACTAGAATACATTGCTTGACTTATATTCCTGACATTAATAATACAATCAAATCAGGATGCAGATGGGCACAGTGTTGAAGACAGGCAGGAGAATTGAGAAGAAAGGAATGAGCACTGATCCTCTGCTAAATACAAGCTTTGACCATGTGACTGGCAAAGGTGCAAGAGGAGAAATCAACTCCCTCTGGGTTCCTGAGGTTCAGAAGTCAGCTGGTGTAAGACTTTGCTTCAAAGTAGGTAGGATCTTCAATAACTAAAAAAAGGAATCTTAAGGAACAGGGACAAGGCAGTTGAGAATTGCCTTATAAAGACAGACCAAACTTTCAAAGCAGCTATTTCCTCAATAGGACAGGACAGAGGAGTGAGAGTTCTAAGGACAATGCAATTAATTGTCATAAGTGACACTGGAAGCTAAGTGGCCTATTGTATAGGCCGCGCCTAAGTCATAAAGTAAACCTGAGTTCAAATCGTGCTACAAAAACCTAGGAGTTGTGTGACTCTGGGCATGTCACTTTATCCCATCTGCCTTGATTTCCTCAACTGTGAAATGGGAATAATAATTAAATTTACCCTGCAAAGTTATTGTGAGGATGAAATGAGGTAATAGCACAGTATCTAGTACTTAATTAGGTTATGTTAGGTGCTGTATAAATGCTTAATTTCTCCCTTTTTACTTTCTTCCCTCCCTTAGGTAATAGGATTAAAGTAAGAGAGGTCAATGTAAGGATCTAGAAACCAAAGAATCAGGAAGAGAAAGACAATATTGGACACAAGGAAGATAGATACTGAGTCTGGGTTCTAAATACATTGGCAGCAATCCCAACCCCTTTTTTATACTGGGTGTGGGAGACTATGGGTTAATCATACAAAAAAAAAATTGGAATGTGCTATATTAAATTCTTCATTGAATAATAATTTAAATCAGAAAATAAAAAATTTTAAAATTCAAATCAATTTAAATATCAAAAGTATTATTTTAAAAAGTATTATAAAAATGTGTGCTCATTCAATGTTTATTAAGCACAATGCATTGCACTACCTATCTTTTCCTTTTTGTTGCAGTCAAAGGTTTTTGGGAGACATATAATTTCATTGGCATAAGGAACTGAAGAAACTACCTCTACTAATGTGACTCAATGACTAGTTTAGAACATATAGTCATAGAAAATTGTTTGGGAGTAATCAATAGTTAATGAACTTGACAAAGGTCCCACAAGTGACAGAACAGTTCACACTTTGTAGTGTTTTAAGACTCACAAAATGCTTAGCATCTCACATTTGATTCTATGCAAGTCAAGGGTAGAATGCAACAGAAGGAGACTTGAACCCTGAATTGATAATTAACAGACTTATGAAATGGTGACAGACGCTTTAAGAGGAAAGACCAAGATGGCCACAGGAAGTGAGGCTACAGTGATACTTTAATAAGGATGTCTTGGGGTAAGGCAGCAATAGAAAGGTAGATGGCCTGGGGACAAGTGAAGAGAAACCAGCACTATGAAGAAGAAGGGGAGGAAGGAAGGGAGAGATGCAGAAAATATCACTGGTGGCCGATTACTGTGCAGAGGACTAGGCAGCAGGAACCCTCAGAAGATAGAGGAGTGCTCCAAGGGTGGGAGTTTGCTCGGGGCTATCTTAGAGTTGTCAGGAACAAATCCAGGTCATCTCAAGGTCATCAGTAATACCCCTAAGTATTTACATCAGCTCAGAGTTATCAACACCATTTGGGTTCTGCTGCTCTGGATCCTGAGACTTACACACCATAGGACCATATTGTCAGGATGTGGCATTTCAAAAATATATAATGATACACTGCAACTTACATCCATCCTAGTGATCTTTAGTCCAGTTTGTTACTTGTAGTTTCATCCCTTTGCAATCTTACTCCCTGCTTTTCAACAACTAGCTGTACAGATTAGAGGTGTGTATAGGGGGGCAATGTGGTCAGGGGGAACAGAAGAAAAGACAATTTTAACACAATCCACCCTGTCCCCAAAGCACTATCATAGAACACCATGAGTCTGAATTAATCTAAACAAAATCCCAGCTAGCACAATCATCACAATAACCTCAAAGGATCCTTACAGGAATCTGGCCCATTAGCCTGGGGAGAAAAATCTATGGTAAAAGATCAGTAGAAAGGGAACTGGTCTTGGCAAGATTTTCCTGATATTTGTGATGATGTCACCAACAGTATTTACTCATTCTTGATGAAGATTATTTCTCCCCAGAGGTCAACCTATGTACAAAAGAACTTGACAAAAACATAAATTCCTCTCTGACTGGCTAACAGGTAGCCCAAAGCCAGTCAGTGCCATTACTTTGGCTCCCAGAATACGTCAGCTAATTTGTCAATATTGTTGATTTGGCCCTTTAGCTGTTCTCAATAGCCATCCATGTATCCTTCAGCTTCTTAGGACCTCATCCAGGCAACTTCACAGGGAATAAATCCAATAAATGCTCCCAGGCCACCCATGGCACGTCCCATCACATGCCAGCTTGCAGCATAATGCCAGGGGTTTCTGATGGCTGTGGTTGGGGGACAAGGCCTGGCTGCATGGTACCTAGGCCAAACCAAGAAAGGGATTTGAGTATGGCTCCAAATGCAGTGCTGCTATGTGTGCCCTCCGGGTTCCTTCTGGGGATGCAAGCTTGGCCCAGAAGACCACAACAATGTTAGAGTCAGCTAGCTCAGCCCAAATTTCATCTTTGAGGGCACATATCTTCATCTGGGCACAGAACCTTGGCTATATTGTGAAGGTGGGGTATGGGAGCCAGCCGTGGTGGCGATTATGCTCACCAACTTCTATGGGCAAGGCTCTGGGCGCAGCTGGCACTTGTAGCCATCCCCTGCCTTTTGAAAGGCAGCCAGCAGGCCCAGGAGTATGGGGGAGTGTGGTCTGGAGGACAGTCGCAAGACAAATTCAGCCAATGGCAAAGCACTGAGATGGGCTTTCAGAAATAGGCCTGGGGCTAGCGTGTCTGTGCTAGATGTTCTCAGACAGGAGAAGGCAGCCTAAAGGAGGAGCAGGCTCTTGGGCCAGGACAGTCGCCACAATGCACCTGGACAGACTATTTATTAAGCTCATTGGTTAGGTTAGGCAGAACATAGCCATGTGCCCAAGCTTGAGATAACCAAAGGAATGGATGCAACTCAGGGCTGTACTGACCAGTACAATCTGGTCCTATAGATTTTTATGCAACTTGAAGCTTGATTCTGGCTGCTAGTTGAAACCTTGACCCTGTACTTAGAGGAGTTCTAGATTGGTAGGGGCTCCCATGATTGCTGGAAGGTCCTTTGGCAGAATTTCCCAGATGGTTACCCAGTGAGCTCAAACATGAGTTTCTTGGCTCCAAAACTGGCACTTCTTATTGAGGAATTCCTTAATTTTTTTTTTTTCTGCCACAGACCTATTTAAAAGCCTTGTGAAGCCTAATGCACCCCTTTTCAGAATAATGAATAAAACCTAAGGGATTACAAAGAAAATCAATTATATTGAAATCAAGATGTTATTTTTATCCAATTTAATTAACAATTGCTATGAAAAAAGTCTGTCCATAAAATTTGGGAATTAGTGAACCCAGGTCAAGAATCCCTCTTACAGAGTTCAAAAAAAAAAAATTATGGATGACAGTTCAGTATCTGAAATTCAGTTAGCTATACTGAAGACAGAAAGTTTTGAACTAGTAAAGGTGAAATCTTTGTTCCTGGCTGGAAAACTGGGAGTGAAGGCTAGGAAAGGTTAGCAGCAGCATATAAGAAGGTGAGGGAAGGAGAAGGAGGAGGGTTGGTGGTGAGGCAGGGGTATTTCTCCTTTTATTTTCAAAAAGGACCAAAGACATCGTATTTTAAATGAAACAGTTGCACAAAGTTTTCTGCCTCATTCTGTCTTTCAGGGTCACTGAAGTCTATTAGCAAATCAAAGGTAAAATTATGCAGTGGATGACACTGGTGTCTTCAATATTGCACCAAATGTTCAATGCTACACAGCACCTGCTTCAGTGCCTTCCCGGTGATTGTAATAAACTGTTCTTATCTACCCATCCTACTGAGGGATGTAGTCACATGTTAGGTATAGACATGTCCCTAACTTAACAAGAGGTGATTTGGGGGTTTATGGGGTATTCAGAGAGGCCTAACACTCTGTTGGAAGGGCTACTGAGCTCTTTTCAAGGCTACACAGCTGCCTTTGATATCCCTTTGTCTCACCTGTGGTTTCAAGGAACTGCAACATGGGTAGTGGCCAGATCCTGGTAAAACTGCCTTGGCAAATGGGCTAAACTAGTTTGAGGATGATGTGGTTTATAAGGCCCACAATCAATATTATAGCTGTGGAAAAGTCAAATGAATTTTCATCACAAGTAAAAAATCAAATCAAACTCAGGGAATAGCAGCTTAAAATCATGGGCTTTCAAAATATTAACTTATAATATAATATATATAGGGCTTCTTTCTGTGATACAGCCAGAGTCTCAAGTATTCTAAGAGAGATTCTGGGATGATGAAATAAAAACACTGGCCCTGAGACAGTGAACAGGACACTGGACCTGGAATCAGGGAGAAGGGAAATAAAATGTGACCCAGACACTAGTTGTGGCACTTAGACAAGGCACAAGGCACTTGATCTCTTTATCTCGTTCCTTAACTGACTAATAGAAAAATAAAAGTTCCTGCTTCTAAGGATTGTTATGAGGTTCAAATTAGATGATCTGTGTAAAAAGCACTTAGGACCAGATGACAGTGGATAGAAACCCAGCTCTGGAGGCAGGAAGATGTAAATTCAAATACAGCCACAGACACTTAACACATAATACTAACTGTGTGACCCTGGGCAAGTCAACACCAACTGCCAGACCGAAAAACTCACTCAAAGCATTCAGCACAGTGGTTAGCACTTAGTAGGTGCTATGGAAATGCTTATGTACTTTATGTGTGTGAATGGGAAGAGGGGATAGAAATCATTTTCCACGTGTCTTTTCCCCATGTGGCTTTCCCGTGGTGGTGTGAGTGTCTGTGAAAGTCTATAACAACTGTGTGTGTATGGGGAGGCAGAGGGAAAATGATTTCTCATTTATATTTCCATTTGGTTCCACAAAATTTGTCTTTTGCTTTTAAGTACTGAGGCTTCTTGTTGATTTGATAAAAAGAAACATCAGTGAGGAATTATAAAAGCATGGTTTTGAGGAGACCATATAAGTGTTTTGGACTTGGAGTAGTTTTTTGGAGAACAGAGATGGTAAGAAGAGGGATTTTGTACTATACAAGAAAATAAATAACAAAATAACATGGAGTACATCAGAAGGGGAAGAAATCAAATGCTAAAACTGGAAAAGACCAGGAACATACATTGTCCTGGTAATAAAGAAGAAATCAAACATGTACAATAATTTCAAATATGATTGTCAGCCAAATCTTTTCAATAAATCTCTTATGCATAATGTATAATACCAACACATTCACATAAAAGAAATGGATAGAATCAAGGAATGTAATACATAAATCATTCTCCCAACATACTAAGATCCAGGACAAGTAATTTCCTCAGATGTCCCAACATTTCCATCATGGATTTCCCAACCAGCCATCTCATAATCTCTGCAATGCCTGTACCATTTGCTGTTGAGTAGGCAGAGCTTTAACCAAGAATTCTTGCACTCTCGCAAGACTGGAGTGGAGCCAGCAGACCTTGGGACACAAAGCCAAACAGGGGATAAGGGTAGATAGGAGATTTCAGGCATTTTTTTCTGTGCATAGGAGAATTATTCACCTAAGAAAGGCATCTGTCCCCAATACCAAAGCAATGCTGATAACTGCACTTAAACCCCAGAAAGAGGCACAGGTGCATGGGGGCATGAGTTCAAGAGGGTCCATGGTACAGGATGTATATAGTAATCATGTAAAGATGACAATACACCACAAGATGTAAGGACCATCATGATATCAGATAATTAAGGGAAGGAAATACAACTCCCCAAATCCATCTCAACCGACTGGGGCACTATTCTGGTCACCTTAACTTAATTAGGATTATATTTGAATCACTCAATTAGAACTTAATCATTAGAATTCTGTCTCTATTGACACTAATTTCTCTTTTAACAAAATGCCTCAGTTTTGGCTCACTGACTTCCCCTCCTAATTTCTAACTGACCCCAAAACTACACATCTTTAATTATGGAATAGGGCCATAAGTATTCATCTTTTATCGTGCATGGTTGAAATGAGGGCATAGCCCTCTTCTACACCATTAAAAGTTCGATATTTTGGGGAAATAAACTAAGGTGAAAGTGATACATTTGCAGAATATTTAGCCAAGTTGATGACCATAAATATAAAAAAGCAATATATTTTTCTGCCCTCATGCCAGGTTAAAGCCCCTTTCCTAGAAATGTATAGTAATAATAACTCTCTTGGTGGATGCTGGATCAAACCAGTAGTTTGAAAGTAGATTCTGTTTGGGCAAGCAACTGGATATCTTAACTATTTCAGGAATGGACCTACCATTATTTAACATGAACTTAGTATATAAATGTGAAGTGTTTCTGAGTAGCACAACCTTTTTTTCTTTATCTGCTAAACTTTTCTTTTCCCAATAAACCTTTGTCTTAAGTGTTATATTATTCAACATTTTTACCAATAATCTGATTAAAAGCATACATCTAATGCTTATTAAATTTATAAATAACATAAAGGTGTGAGGGATAGCTAGTATATTGAATAACTGAGTTAGAATCCAAAAAGAGTGATTCTCAAATGTAGAGGGTGAAACTTTGAAGAAGTATACGTGAAACAAATATACTTGAAACAAGGTGTTAAATCAATGGAATTGATGAGATGATTGTTCTCTAGTTCACATATAAACTTAGTACTTAGCACAGTGATATAATGGTTCTCTAAGTTCACACATAATCAGTATGCTATAATGATGTAATTACAATAAGGTATATATAAGGGCTAACAAGGTATGGAAGATAGACATTCTATCTTTGACCAGCATTGTGGTGGCTCTTATGCCTCCTGCACTATGATCAAGACTGGGCCAGAATAAAGAATCTAGATTCTATTCTTGACCATTCTCATGGTGTCTCTCCTGCTGAGACCAAGGCCCTTCCGTAGCACAACCAGAAAGCTAGCTCGGACAATAAACTTAAACTTTTGTTTGAGATCTCTGTACATGTTTACATTTTTAAAAATTTCTGACCCTTTAAAAAAAGCTTTCGCTAATTTGAGTAATGGCAATCAATATTTTCCACAAATAAAATGTCTTAGACTATTGACCTCATGTGCCTATTTAAAGAGCCTTGAGACCTTGAGAACTGCTAGGCTAGGACAATCAACTAAATGTAATAATATAAAAATAATATAAAAAAAGAAAATATTATGAATGCATCTAACATTTATATCAAACTACTAGGTTTTCCAAATGCATTATTTATATTTAAACCTCCTTACAACTCAGAAGTTAGGAGCCAAAGATATCACAATTCCTATTTTATAGATGAAGAAATGAAGTCTCAGAGAGGTAAGGTGATTGGGCCCATGTAAGTGTCAGTAGCAAGATTCCATCTCATAATCTTTTGGACTCCATGTCCAACCTGCCACAAGCATGAAGTCCTCTACCAATTAAACCAATTACAAGTAGGATATAAATAAGGTGTTGGCCAGATGATCTGGGGGTTTTAATAGAATAATGATCAATGAGTCAACAGTGTGCTAATTTTGGACTAACAATTAACACCAAAAAAACAGAGATATCAAAAAGGTCCACATAGTCAAAGCTGTGTTTTTTTCCAGTAGCAATGAATGGCTGTGAAAGTTGGACTACAAGTTAAGTTGAGAAATCCAGAATTGATGCTTTCAAAGTAAGATTTTTAAGAGAGTCCCTTAGATAACAAATCAGTTAATCAGAATCAGAAAATCAAATCAGTCAATACTTAAAGAATTTGATTTAGGCTACTCAGTGGAAGGTCAAATACTGAAACTGAAATTCTGAAAGAGAAGACGAAAAAGACTTTGATATTAGGGAAGTTTGAGGGCAAGAGGAAAGGAGGATGGCAGAAGATGAAATGTATAGATAGTGTCATGCAATAATAGGAGCTTGGATAAACTTCAAGAAATAGCTGAGGACAGAAGGACCTGGAATGCTATAGTCCGTGGGGTTAAGAAGAGTTGGACACAAATGAATGACTGAGCCAACCCTGTGCATGTATGTCAATTATGTTTTTTCAAGAATTATTGGAATGCACTGGATATGGTGAATACTCTTAGACAAAAATGACTGGGCAATATCTGATCAGAAAATGATGTCTTTATCAGGAAAAAACAGAATTTTTGTGTACGTTAGATTACAAATGTCAAATTCATTGTCAAATTAGAAGAAACAACAAAAAATTCAAGATCCTATATGTGATTAAAATAGCTACACTGACCTATTTGAATAAGCTATTGAGTCTGAAAAATAGGAAATGGACAACAATAAAGATGCCGATGAAACCATCACCATTTCAATTTCCAGTTAAATTAACAGTCATCACAGGAGCTCCCCAAACTGCAGAAACATCTTTATACAGCAAATACTTTTTTCCCCCTATATGGAGAGGCATACAATCAATAGTAATAATGAATAGAATCAGTAATCTATGTGTCTTAAATTTATTGTGCTCCTAAAAGAATGTAACAGCACTGCACAAGCTTGTAGACTGCTGAGGTCTTACTAACATCAAAAAACAAAAAACAAAACAAAACAAAAAATAACTATGAAAAAATATGTTCCTGCAGGAAAAAAGACTATCCTTAGGGAGAACAATGAAAAGTACCAGTATTATTTGAAATGCTTTTTTTCTAAAATGTTCCAATCTGAACTAAGTCACTGTGTCCTGATAACCTTATCTTTAGGAATGGAATTCACTCTTCTTACACTGCTCTGCCCTCCCCCATTCACTTCCAACTCCTCAATCCATTTGATAGAATATAAATTGGTCAGCCATATACCAGTTAGTTGAAAAACATGGTTGAGATCTGCTTGCGTGCCCATGGTCTACTTCTTCTCTTATATATACAAGTAATAAAAATTCCTTGGCTAGGCCAGAGGAATGCAAAGTACTGAGTTAAAACTTCAACAACTGGTTTTCATTATAAGCTGATTTGCAAAACACAGAAAAGGAAAATTATAAGGAAAGTTGCCTCACAAAACAGTCAAATATAGTTGAGACTGGTGAATTTATCAATGGTACTTATCTGAAACAGATCACATCAAATCCAAAACCATGAGACTTTAGAAATAGAAGAGTCTTCAGAGCTCTTCTCATGTTATCCATACTTGAAGAAGCATCCCTTCTCCAATGCCCCGAACAAATACTCATCCTGCATATCTTCAAAGACTTCCATTGAAGAGATATATTACTTTCCGAGTTAGCTCACTATACTTTTCAACAGTGCTCAACATTATTTTTTTACTTGGAATGAGACCCTCTGGACCAAAAAGAACAAATACTATCTTTCTTCTATCCTACAGCCCTTTAAACACTTGAAGATCCTTTAAATCTTTTAATCCACAGAAATATTTTAAGACCCCTTACACAGTGCTCTCTGTAATTAATCCCACACCAACTTGGCTGTCTCTTGCACTTCCTCTAGCTTATCAATGTTCTTCCTTAAAACTTGATACCTGAAACTGAACTCAATACACCATATACAGCCTAAACAGTGGAGCTCATCTGTCATGTTGCACTGGCTTTTTGTTGTTGTCTCAGTTGGCATCAAATGGCATCACTATTTTAGGACTGAAGTAGAGTATGTGCAAATATGGATGATCAGGCCATTATGAATGCACAAATAATTCACAGCTACATTTGAAATAGAATGCTGTAAATGTGTACATGTCACTTTTTTTTTCAGCTATCATAGTTTTGCTTTGTCCTTCTTGGATGCAGACATACCATACAGGCCGGGCCTGTGACAATAAATCTCATGACTCACAATTGATTTCAAAGCTTTTCTGAGAATCTTTAGAGTGTCTTTGTGTCAAATCTTCTGATCTCCATGTCAACACTTGCATTATCTAAGTTTTCTAAAAAACACAGTTTTAAGCAAATGTACTTCAGGCATTTGAACAATGTGGCCAGCCCAGCAGGACTGTACCCGTTGCAGTAGAGAATGAATACCTGGCAGTTCCACTTGAGAAAGGACCTTAGTTTCTGATACCTTAACTTGCCAGATGATCTTGAGAATCTGACTAAGACAATTTAAATGGAAGTGATTCAGTTTCCTTGTATGGTGCTGAGCTTCTATTCAGGTTACACAGCATCAATAGGCCAGCACAATGGCTCTGTAGAAGTTTGGTCTGGTAGATAGCCTAATATCTCTTTTCTCACACTTCCCTTCAAAGACTCCCAAACATTGAGCTAACTCTGCAAGTATATGTATCAACCTCATCATCTATGTGTACATTCTTTGAATTCATATTACAAAGTTAAGTGTACTTATTCATGGCATTCAAAAATGTTTCCATTTGCTATAGTTGATGGGTTTCACATATGGATGGTGCAGTTCTAGCTTGTAGAGAAACGAGTACCATCTTCTCAATGCATTAAAACTTCAGCATGAATATCTGCCCTTCCAGTGAATGACCTAAATTAATTTTTTAAAGTATAGACTGATTTGATCTCTTTGCTATTCAAGAACTTTCTGAAAAGTTTTTTGCCAATATCACAATTTGAAAGCAATGATACTATATCATTTGGCTTTCCTTATAGTCCAACTCTCACAGTCACAAATTACTACTGGAAAAACCAACACTTTGACTATATAGACCTTTGTTGACATAGTGATGACTCTACTTTTTAGTACATTGTACAGATTTGTCTTAGCTTATCTCTTAAGGAGAAGATTTCTATAGTGATCTTTGAGCTCAACAATGCAAAATTTGACATTACTTCCATTTCTTCTCTATTTGCCAGGATGTGATGAAACCAGTTTCCAAAATGTACATTTTTTTTTTTAATGTTAAGCTTCAAGCCAGCTTTTACATGATCTTTGACTCTCTCAACAAGAAATTTCTTAATTCTTCTTCATTTTCTACCAAAATGGTATGTGTGAATATCTGAGATGGATGATATTTCTATTGGCAACCTTGATTCTGACTTTTGATTTGTCCAGCCTGGCACTTCACATGATGTACTCTGCACTGAACATGAAACAACTGATTGGTCTCAGAAATGCATAGGTGAGGCTTCTGAATATAAAATAAACTTTGGATCTCTTATATTGTGATTGTGAACCATATTTTCATCCTATTTTACACTGAAATTACCAATCATCAATGTATATTGACAAAGTTATACATTTCTATTCAACAAACATTTATTAAGCTCTAAATGCTCGTCATGATGCAAAATGCAGATAAACAATAAGAAAACTCCTTCACCTCAAGAAGCTTAAAATCTAATGGAGAAAGACAACATACAAAAGAAAGGGGAACAAGAAGGACAGGCAGGGAGGAGAAGACAGTAACTGGTGTAGGACTTGATGACAGTCAAAAAGAATACAAAGACAATAGGTGAGAAATGACTGGGCTGTGAGACCTCTTTAAATGGAGGTGCAACTGAAGGGACTAATGAGGCAAAAAAAGAAAAGCTGACTGTCATCTCAGAGATAATGGGCTTTCTAGTGATGGGTTTTTCTTAGGAGTATAATGATGGTGGTGTTGTACCTAAGGTGTGTGGTTTAGATGACTTTTAATTTCTTGAGGAATTTTTTTCTATTTGTTAACCTCTTGAGAAGATATTAGCAATATAGATAACATATCTAAAAAAATTATATTTACTGAAGTCTATTTGCCCGAATTTTGTTGGTATCTGCAAAGCAAGATGACCAACTGTCCTGTGAGGTTAATATTACTTATGCTACTTTTGGACAACAATGGAAACTAACTTTATTAACTCTGTGATTTGTCTCCCAAGAGAGAATGTGTGAGTCCTCAAAAAAATCAGGAAAGATTTACATGAATTGATAAACAATAAGCAGAGCTAACAAAAAAAATGATTACAATACTGTTAACAGAAATATGGGAAGCTATATCTGACAGCAGATAAAATGTTGGGATTGGAGTTGGGAAGACTCATCTTCTTGAATTCAAATCCAGCCTCAAGTTATTACAAACCATGTAACTCTGAGCAAGTCACTTAAATTCTGTTTACCCCGGTTTTCCCATCTGTAAAATGAGCTGATTAATATCTCTGCCAAAAAATAACTCAAATGGTTTCACAAAGCTTCAGATACTAATGAGATAACTATACAACTCAAAAAGAATGATGCTAAATCACCAAGAACAGGGTTGACCTTCAAAAATGAAAATTGTGTACAGAATATGAAAAAGTGCATATGATATCAAGATGTGTTTTTCTTTTAAATGTATTGATTAGTCTTGTTGATTTTTTGGGGGGGTCTTGTTTTCTTAAAATACATTGTTATAAGGCCCTGAGTTTGGGGGAAGAGGGAACATGCGGGAAGGAAAAGGTAGGAAGAAATATAGTTGATAAAAAAATAAAAGACCAATAAAAATCTAGTTTTTTTTTTTAATCAATTTCATGTTTGCAGATGACCTAAGTTAACTAATATGTCATTTTACCATTCTATGCCCCCTTCACCTCCTTTTTGGGTATTCAATCATCACAATCACACCTGAAATTAGAGTTTATTCCACAAGAAAGAGGCATTTTAAATTCTATTCCTCAAACATAATACCATGCCTTACATATCTGTTCTCTTTTTAGAATGGATGCCTCATCATCATATTTGTCTTTCAAAGACCCATATTCTATATATAATAAATAAGTTGGAATAAAATTTTTTGATCCATCAACCAGATATTATCTATTTTCCTCTTACCCACTGCCTTTTATTTTAACAAATATCTAGATATATACATATGACACTTCCAAAAGAAGGTAATTTATATGAGAATAGGGATGATTGGTTGATTAATAAATGGAACATTCCAGATTAAGGAGATAAAAACAAGCATGCAATGATCACAAAATCAGTTATATGAGAAGACGCATGACATATAGGAAGAGAATAAAAAACTGGAATATTATATTGGGCCCAATTGTAAAGTCCTTGAATGCCAAGTTAAGGAGTTTGAACTTTATCCTCTATGCTATAGGGAACCATTGACCTTTCATGAACAAGGTTATGATAACCATGAAATACATGTTGAAATGGAATTCTTCACATATTCAAAGGTTTTCAAAACTGAAATAGTCCTTAGAGATCAATTTTTAAAAATCTGTTCATTACATAGGAAAGATTAATTTAATACCACTACATAGACTGAACTTCTACTGACTTAATTTCTTGTGAAATTAAAAAATATGTAGCTTCATAGATGACACTTTATAGTGCATTCATGTAAAATACAGTGCTTTCAATTACACAGTATGGCTCAGGATTTTAATACATATTTGATCCAGAAATACCTAAGAAATATGATCACAGTAAATTTAAGGGTCATTTCAACTTCTTTGATCTCCCCAAAACTGTGAGACCAGGGCAGTTTAGATTCTAACTTTCTCCTCTGCAATTAAAAAGTCACAGACAATGAATCAGGGATTCTTTCCAGTGAACTTGTTTTAAAAACTATTTTGATACCTATATCTCAATATATTTAGTGTGGAGTGTTTTTTTAGTAATCATATATATTATCTCGTGCTTTTAAAAATGTTACTTTGAGAAGAGTACTACTATCAAAAGGGGTCATGACATCAAAAAAGGTTAATAATCACTGCTATAGAGAAATAGGATTATTATGTACCAAGAGTTTCAAAGAAATACAATATCCTACCTCTCTACATGCCCTCAATCCCAAAGGTCTGAGAAACAATAAACACACTAACATTTCTACATCACTAATTGAAGCTGGAAAGTCTTTCTGTAAAAATGATATTACTCAAATAAATGGCACTATCTATTATCAAGCTACTGTAAATTAAATGAAAGGGGAAGTGATAACTGCTCTAGAGAACTCATTAATTCAAATATTTAAGAGGGGAACTTCCATTTTTTACAAGGTCTCTCCCTAAAATCCAGTTCACTAAAGACAAAAGATAAATATTTAGTATGTTTTTTGTTTTATCAACAAAATGATTTAAGTTCCAATGTACATTATCTTAAATTTTTTTACAAATAAAAAATTTATAAATTATACTCTGTAAAAAAGTGGTAAGACTTTGTGGAAATCTGATATTAATGGAAAGAATGTTAGATTTGGAGTCAGACAACATAATGGCCAATCTTGAATTAGGTCTGAGAGTCATAAAGACTTAGGTGCAAATATTTTCTAGTGCTAATATCTCATCTCTCCTTCCCTCAACTATAATTGAGGATAATAGCACCAGCCACATAGCATTATGGCACTGTAGACATCACCCAATGTAAACAGCGATGTCAAACTCAAGTAGAAACAGATCCCTGAAAGCCACATCTTAAAAATCATAAAAGTTTTATTTTTACTGGCTTTCTTAACCATTTCCTAATTGCACGTTAATTGGGATTGCAGGCACCAGAGAGTTTGGTGGACCACTTGCTAGAATGGATGAGATTGACACTTCCAAAGTAAAGCATCAGAAAAGCTTTAAAGCGATATATAAAGGAGAGTTGTAATTACCTCCTGCAATCACAAAAACGGGAAAGTCATTTGACATTTCTGGGCCTTTATTCTTCAACTATAATAATAACAGACTAAATTAAATGATCTCTAATGTCCCTTGTACTTCTTGGTCTAAGAATCTATCATTCTTAAAACACAAAGAAGAAAGAAAAAGAAGAAAAAAACTCTACAGCGTGATGATACAAACATCACTGACCATAGAATGTGAGGAGCCCAGTTAAGATCATTTTACTTAGGGACAGAATAGGAAGCAAGGGAGTAAAAAAGATAGGGACTGAGGACAAGGAGTCTTAGCTGCTCAGAACTAGGTTTTATCATTCTTCCAGGTCAAGCCTCTTCACTCATCTGTGCCTTGGTTTTCTTTCTCAAAAGTAATTTGAGCAAAATTATCTGGAAGGTCTTCCCAACTCTAACATTCTCTAAATAACAAATAACTGCCCCTACAGGGAGAAGAAATATAAATGAATATGTATAATAATAGATTAAACTGATAAGCAACCAATAAAACCTTTACAAACTTAAATCAATTTAGTTTTCAGTAAACAAAAACATGTCTGTCTTATTTATCTTCTTGAAAATTATAGAAGCTGAATAAGCTCAAAACCCTACAGTTTAAAAGGATAGAAAAATTTAAAGGACAGAAAGTCCTTGTCTTTTACTGTTTATAGTAAACAATATATAAAGAGCAAAAACCCCTCAAAAGAGTAAACATCTGGCCACCAACACTTATCAGTAACATCAAAAACAAAAGTCAAAGGTCAAGCAAAAGTTTATTGACAATGATGAACTTTGACAGCTTCTATTCAATTACCTCTTCCTTCAAGGTGTATGTGATCAAAGTAGCAAAGAGATTTTCACTCAGTCACATAACAAGCTATTTGTTGAAATTGAAACATCTGGTCAATATCTCCTAACACTGCAATTTCATGCACAGTTAGCATCAGGGCACATTTCTTTTCTTCTTACAGGGTCCATAAGGGTGGCACATATGGCTGATTTTTCATTCAAAAAGGATTCCATTCAAGGCATTCCACACAATCGTCTCTGAGCTTTATGGTGTTTTAAGTCTACCTGCCACCAGTTTCTATCATCATTGCTGACTGCTGTAGACTCCGGCTATAAAAGCCTGCAAATATGACAGAGCACTTAAAGCTAAACTGCCTTCCACTACTGAAATTAGAAAGCATTGAAGGTAAGGGAGTCTTTAAAATGGCAGGTCTTCATCTATTATTGTCAGGAACTCCCAATACATTAAACTATTTACCATTTAGCCAAGCTCTCATAACAGACTCTTAAAAAAAAAAGTAATTTTTGTTGTCAAATCAAATATTTAACTGGATGTGTGACAGATCTATTAAAGCATTTTAAAGTTATTACTAAATTTAAAAAAACAACAACACAGAAAATTTAAATTAATTTTAGCAAGACCTTGCAGAAAATGTTGCTCCTTCCCCTCCCACCAAGTTGGCAATGAGTAATCCTCCTAAATCAGAGGGAGAGAACAGGGAGGCTGCAATTTTACCAATCCCATATGCTGAAAATTTTCTTCTTGAAATTCACGCATTTGTTGTCATGGCAACAGGTTGCTGATCTAAAACCCTTATAGTAGTAAAACTGAACTCACACTCTAGACTTTTCCACTGTTCACTTTAAGATAATAGATTCAGAGGATGAAAAAATAAGAACCTAGGTGGGAGTTATGATTCTAAAAGCTATTTTTTTCCTCATTGTCCAGATCACATTTCTTTCTCAGGTGGAATCATATAAAAGGGACCTTTGAGATCATCTACTTCAACACTCTCATTTTAAAGCCAACGAAACTCAGGCTCCAATATGTGAAAAGACCATTTCTAGTTGGCCACTGCCCTTGTACTATCATAACTTGAATACTGCTTCTAGAAACAAACCCATGCTATCTGTGACTTTTAAAGAGTGGTCTACACCGTACTACTTAAATTAATTTAAAAACAGGAGCATTTTTCTAACAAATAAACAATACTTTAGGACAAGGAGTTTGAAATGTTTATCATCATCAAAATAAACAATGAAAAAAATTTATAGAGTTGTCAACCTAGCACATAATTTAAGAATTTCATTAAAATACACCTAAGTATAAGTATCCTAATATTTATATTGTGCCTTCAAGTTTACGAAGTGCTTTGTATAGATTAGCTCCTTTGTATCCCACAATAACCCATCAGGTTATATCACCATTTTATACTCATAGATAAACAAGACTGATAGATATGAGATAACTTGCCCATTCATGGCCACAAAAATAGTTAAGTTTCAGAGGAAAGTTGTGAATCCAGGTTATGTCCAATAGCTCTGTACACAAGCCCAGCCAACTTCATAATGACCAAAAACATCCTAATTAAGTCTGAAGGTCCACTGAGGATCCTTCAAAACCCAATGGTGCTGCCTCTCATAGAGTTCTAGGTGTGGAATCAGGAAGACCTAAATTTAAATCTAGCCTCTTTCAGTTGTGTGATCCTAGGCAAATTAATTAGCCTCTTTCAGTCTCAATTTTCTTATCTCTGAAATGTCGATAAGTAATAGCATGTAAGTCACAAAATTGTTCTGGGGATGAAAAGAAATAAGATTCATAAGTGTGTTGTAATCCCTAAGGATCTAGCATCATGTGCCAGCTATTATTATTACTGTGCTTTACATTCACTTTTTTTACATTTACTCAGCCATTCTCCAATTGATGGGCATCCAATGTGCACTTTTTCACGGAGATACTTTAAAATCTTTTTAAAAGGTGGTTAATTTTAATAAAAATAATTCTTTGCTTTGGGTAGCGTCCACTGTCACTAAACAAGAGTTGAATAACTGATGCATAATAAATCATACTTTATAATGAATTAAAATAAATTCTCTGCTAGGGAACCAGTAACACATTATCCTAACAACCTTATTTTTTTAAAAAAGTCTTCTTGGAGAATACTGTGCATGATAACAACAATATTGTACAATGACCAGCTATGAATGACTTAGCTATTCTGATTAATACAATAATCTAAAATAACCTCAAAAGATTTATGATGAAAAATGTTATCTACATCCAGAGAACTGATGGAGTCTGAGTGCAAACTGAAGCATATTTTTCCACTTTTTTTTTTTTTTTTTTTTTTGCTTTCTTTTCTGGCAACATGGCTAATATGAAAATATGTTTTGCATGATTTCACATGTATAATTGCTATCACATTTCTTGGTGAGGGAGGTCCAGGAAGGAGAGAATTTGGAATTCAAATTTTGTAGCTAAGTGCTAAAAATAAATAAATAAATGAATTTATTATGAGAATGTTATTATTTATTATTTTGTACAAATATTATTGTTTTTATGAAGCAATCACAAAGTATAAGCAAGTAACACGTCCTCCATTCTCTTGGCCTCCAATCTCTCCCTACTCCAGTCCATCTTCTACATACTTGTCAAAGTGACCTTCCTAAAGCACAGATATGACTATGCCACTTCCTTACTCAACAAACTCCAGAGCTCCCTTAATAGCTCCAAAATCAAATTTGTAAAAGTCTCTGGCTTTTAAAGACTTTCATAAACAATCCCCTTTCTACTTTTCTGGTCTCCTCACATTTTAATGTCCAAGAAGAACTCTCATCTGTGACACTGGCCTTTTTGCAGGTCCCGGCCCACAACTCTCCCATCTCCTACAATTCAGCTTCCAAAATTCCTAATCTCTACCTCTTGGCTTGCTTCATCAGTTAAGTTCCCCCCTTCTTTAAGAAGCCTTTTCAGGTTCTCTAAGATTATCCTCTGATTAGCTGAGAAGAGTTGAACAAGGTTGTTTCTAAGCTGTCTCCCCAGATTAGAATGTGAACTAGTTAAATACTGAACTGTTTTTGCTGTATTTTGTATCTGTAGCTCTTAGCACAGTGCCTAGAATATAATAAACCCATAATAAAGGCTTGTTCACTAAGGATTAAAGCCTAATTAAGTCAGGTATAAAAAAAAATTCCCCTTAATTTACTAGACCAGTAGCCAGCAATTAAAGAACAATCTGCCTTCATGGAAACACATACAGCTATATATAAAATTTTTACACACTCACTCTCACACTAACTCTCTCCCCCTTCCTTCCTTCTCTCTCTCTCCCTCTGTTGGGAAAGAGAAGCCACAACTATCCTGAAAATATTGACTAACAAAACACACAGAGAATAAAGAAATACCAATCAAAACTTTTTCTTTGGGAAAAACAATTTAGTGAAAAGGGTTTCTGTGGTTAAAGAAGATTCTATCAGTGCTCTGTACTTCCCACTTTATCTCATCAATTGTTTAAACATACATGTGAATTCACATGAAGATCTGTGTATATATTCCTTATGTGCCTATATGATTATCATGCTGCAATATGGAAAACCTTACATTTAATCATTTTTCTTAGTAAATAATTTTTCTTATCCTTTCATCTGTCCTACTGTTCCATTATTCCATTTTCTAGTTACACTGTCATAATATGAAATGTGATGAATTTCACACAGACCTTCATGTTGACCAATATAAACTACAAAATAAATTATACACAGGAAATATGCCTCATCATTTTTTAATGTAAATACATCTGTTAATGCTAAAGGCAATCAAAAATTAGAACTTAATACATTATGATATATGCATCTTTTATTGTGGTCTGATCTTTCAGCTTTACTAATAATGGCTTATCACACCAAAGTGAGTACTTGAAAATACCAAACAACTCTCTTAGAGGACAAAAGATATTGCTAATAATCTCAGACTTTTTTTCATATATTGATTAGTTCTGCTGAACAGTCCTTTTTCTTTTTTCTTTTTTAACTGTTTATTTAGAACACATGTTTATCTTAAGGGATACATGGGAAAATGTAGGTGATATAGAAACAAAAAACATAAAATTTTAAATAAATGAGAAAAATCTAATACAAAAGATTGAGTGAGAGAAAAAAGTGTTGAAAAACGAAAAATTGCTTTTTACTCAAAAAAGATCTGAGACAAAAAAATTCACTGACTTTGTGACCATGGGCAAGTCACTTAATTTCTCTGAGCCTCAATTCTCTGGCTGGAAAAGGAGGAATGTACTCTGTACATAATCTAAATGAGAAATTTATGAAGAACTAAGAAATTTAAGGAAGTGAGAGTGCTCTGAGGAAAATATTTTGTTTACTATATAACAGGGCTAATAAAAGCACTAAACATATGCAAAATAACTTTCATATAAAGATAACTAAGACTAACAAAAATATACTTTCCACTAATGTTATTCATTATGTTGATTTTTACTTTCCCCTCTTCCCTCATTTTACAACTTTTCTTTGTGTGTATCTTTGTTAGGCCTGTGCAAGCTGCTGATGGGAAATTTTTTACTTAGTTCCAATGGTTCTCTTACTTTCATTCAGCCATAATTCCAAACTACTTCTTGGACTTAAAAGACAAGCCAAGCCCCATCAACCAATAGCATCTATACACTTTTTGAATGGAATCTGCCCAGGATAAAAATTATCAAACCAAAGATCCATGCACTGTGCTACATCACTATATTATAAATATTACAGAATGAGATTTTTAGATCTCTATGTGAATGTACAAAAAGACAAGGACTGAAAAAATCAATGTTTTTGTCAAAATATGGATCTAAATTTTATTATTACATCATAATGAAATGTAACAGCAGCAAATGAAGATTCATTAATATCTTTTATCAGTGGAAAACAATGCAAATGACAATTGGTTCTAAATTTAAAATAATAAGATCTAAGGAAGTTATTTCAATAATTCAAAAACGACAGTGCTTCATTCCTTCCTGTGCTGAAACTGAGAGAAAAGAAGATAGATCTTTCCTCATCGTGCCAACTATCAAGATAACACCTCCCTTTCCTATGCCATTTTGAGCTTCTGTACTCATCACAGATACAGGTGGACTTACAGCTGCATATATTCACCTTTGTAAGTAGGATTATTAATTTTTTTGTTTTTGCTGTTTTTGTTGTTGTTGTTATTTTAAGATAACAGATTAGTACCTATATAAAGTGATTTTTTTTTCTCTAGATACAAGAAGAAAAATCTTGTTGTTCTTTATTTATACTTTGTTATTCTTTTTATCAAAATTTCATTCTTAAGGTCAGAGTATGTTAGTGCCAGAATGTGACATGTATTTATTATAAGTTACAACTCAATCTGAATTTTAAACATAGGGGCAAAAGTTTTAAATTGGATTACAAATTGTATTTGTAGACAGTTTTTTGCTCAGGACAGTCTGATGTGCGTACCAAATGTGCTGCTGACTTGATTATCAGCTGCAGATTTCACGCTACCATCTGTGCGAATCCCAGAGATATTTTTTGGTAATGCAATAAGGATGTGAAGAATATCACTCAAGACTATTTAGCAGTATAATTCCCTGAATGGTCAGGGGAGGGAAGATGAAATTCATTGATGATACCTCCATTCAAGAGTCATCTCCCATATTATGCCTTTCATGATCTGGCTAATGGCTAATGCTATCCCCGATCTTAAATATCTTGTGTTTATTCAAATGTGGATTTATTATGGTTTTTCCATCAAAAAATAAAATGAAACCTACATGAGAATAGTGATTGTCTTATTTTATTTTCTTATCCTGAGTGTGGTTCCTTATATATAGTAGGATGCTTAATAAATGTTGAGTTGAATTGAACAAAAAACTTCAAATACATAAATTCTATTGTATCTGTAACACACTTTAACATATAACAACATCCTTCAATATCTATCAACACCTATGTGTGCTTTTTAAAGTCTCACGAGTATTTTTGTTCTTAATTTTTCCTATATTAACACATTAAAAAGCTCTGAAAAAAAGCTACACCAATAAAAATTGAAGTCACTAATCTTTAGAAAGTTTAGCATTATTTTATTAATGAACCCTCTTCTAGCATTCTTTTGTCCTTTCTACAACAACTTAGTTTGGCTAAGGTTCCATCAAGTTAAACTTCTAGCATTTTGAGATATATACAATGGAAAAGAGATTATTCTGAAATTCAATCAGACTTCCCTGGCTTCCCAAAAATCATCTCAAAACTCTCTTTCCCAGTCTGCAACACCTGTGTCAGCAGAGGCTACCTTGCAACTCCTTCAGATGTTATGATCCACAGCTGTGGAGGTTCTTGGAGAACTGACCTGTCCCTTAACAATACTTTACTTATGACTATCAGTAATTTAAAATGTTTAAATTGTATTTTCTTTAATTATATTTTCTTATCCTCTGCCATTATAATATGATAAAATATTTTAAAAACTTACTTTTTTTCATTACATGTTTCTAATAAATTGGAATCAATTATTATAATTTGCATAAAATATACTTTCAAATATTGAAAATTTGAATGAGACCATTTCATGGAATTTCTTATTCACACTAATTGGGACTTAATTGGACACAGGATCCAAAAGCCTCCTAGCTATTCCTTTAAAAGGCAACTATCTTTGAACAAGTAAGCTATTCCCATGCTTAGAATGTACTCCCTCTATATCTCTACTACTAAGAATGAAAGCTTAGATCAAATACCACTTCCTATAGAAAGACTTGTCTAATCCACTCTAGTGCAGAGGCTGTTTCACTTCTGCCTTCTAGGTTAAATATCTAACTGTCTTGTACATGGTAAGAACTTCATAAGTGCCCTGTTTTGCATATGATAAGTGCTTTACAAATTATTATTTATTTAGAAACAGAGCTAATAAAACTGGACAAATAATCGATTAGACAGAGTGGGGCAAGTCTGAGGAAGAGGCAGATGGAAAAATTAATATTTACTCCTATTTTAGACCTGCAATACTAGGAGGAAGATAAGGCCGTTAACAGAAATAGTGAAATTTGGAATGGTTAAGGAAGGAGATAATTAGAAGCTAATTCACTTTTATACAAGGGAGTGTCAAGTGCCGATGAACACATTTAGATAGTGATGAGCAGGAGAAAGAAAAGTGGAACTAGAGTCCAGTTCTTAGATATGCTAACAACCAAAGATGAGATCATAAAGGAAGGAGAGAGAAAAGAGGAAGGAATAAAGAGTAGAATTAAGCCAAGAGGAAAAAATCATGGTTAGGGGCAACAGAAAGATAATTACAGCAGAACAAAATGAGAAGAAAAAATCATGAGGACATTAAGTGAATTAGAAAGGAATGTTAAAAACAAGCAAACAAATAAAACAAGTTAAGAATAACCAGAATGGGTGATCCTAATTATTTAATGCAAAAGTCCAAATGCTAGGCATTTTTTTTTTTAATTATTAATAGCTTCAAGAGTACTTGAGATGAAGAGAGTTAACTGGTCAACATAAAAGCAAATATCTTCATCAAGACTTCTATTTATTGCTTGTGTTCTAAAGTATTAGTGTTAACTTCTTTCAATGAATGCAGAACAATTTTCTAAATTAAAAAAAAATTACATCTTATAGCACCAAACTCAGTTTAATAAAATGAATATATACAAAAAAGAAAAAAGAGTAATAAAAGCAGATCCAAGAGAATAATAAAAATAATGCTATAAAAGATGACAATAAAAAGTAAACTCTGATAACAAGTAAGAAATAATTTCAGTTCAGGAAAACTGACAAGCAAATATACCTTTCTCCTCTCAGTCAAAGGATGAAAACAAATGGATATTGAAGGATGTTGAAAACTTAAAATGATTGTGCTTGGTAGAAGGAAAAATTTCAATTTGGGGATGTGAGATATGGTGTGAAGGAGAAAAGAAAGGCTATGGGAAAATAGCTAGAAATAAATTAAGCAAAAGGCAATTGAAAACTTCTATGACCCTATGGGACAAAGATCATGAAGGTAAAAAATTTCCAATTTTTATATTAAAGAGAAATATAGAAGTTATGTAAAGCAATGTATAAATATGCTAATTATATCATTACATAATTTCCCAAAGAGAGCATATAATTCTATTTATTTATTTTCTATAGAGCCAAAAGTAAATTAAGAAGTTGACAAGTTGATGAAATGACAGTTAATGCAAATTTATTTCTGCAATAACATGAAATACTTATAAAACCCATTTAAAACAGAATCTTGAAAGTGGCTTAAGGCACTACATGCAAACTATTTTTAATATTTAAAAAAAACTTTCAATCTAAACTACATCCACTAAGAGGCCTTGTTACTAAATCCTTTATTACTATAACTACAAAGATAAAAGTACTAAAATTACTACTGCTAAGTTGGAAAATCAATCTTTAATTACCCCCCCCAAAAAAAAGTAAGACTTCTTTGCCCCTAATTTGTTTCTAAGCATTTCTAAACTGCACATCATTATCTTTTCTTACAAGCTAGCTTTTTTATTGCAAATTTTTATGAAGGTTGTTTATTGCTAACTAATTTCAACTGATTAATGAACACATTTCCAAGTTGAGACAAAATACTTTTGCAGAGCTAAAGTGATATTCCTCCTTGATCAATTAGATTTCTCAACTTCCTAAAAAACAACAAGAACCCAATTTTTAAAAAAAGTGAATCTTCTTAACAAGGAGAGGAATCCAGAGATTAACAAAGAAGGTCATTTTTCTGTGAAAAGGAGGTCATTTCTTTTGTTTACAGAGGAAGAGGAACATCAGGAATGTTAATGAAAATTTCTGGCATGGTTTCAAGAGCATTAAGGCTACTCATAAAGTGATCTGGAGTATTTCTATAGCTCTCATTCAAACAAAACTGATTTATAAGTTCAATGATAGTTACATTAAATACTCAGAATTCATTAACCATTAAGCACATCTGCTTTCACTTTTAGAACTTAGATGTACAAATGTTAAATAACCATAAAAAACCCTTTAAAGTGGTTAGAGTAACCATTATAATAAATATGTAAATAAAACAGATTACTTGATCAAATAAATGATCTGGTAATAGCCATCTAGCCACTGGACATTTCAATTTAAAAATTCCTCCTAGTTTCCATTAAAGGAAGCTGAGTGAAGAAATAGGGGATTGAGAATGAAAAAATGGTAAATGAAGGTTAGGGTGTTTTTGTTTTGACATATGAAAATCAGGAAGAAATAAAATATAAAAAGAGGTTCACTTAGGCACTCTGTAGATATATTAGGGCATGTCTCGCTGCCAGTTTCATTAACAGTGACTACCCAGTGACATCTATCAAGCAAAGAGTATTGGGTCTGGAATAAGAGGACCTTGGGGTCAAATCTAGATCTGCCATTTGCTGCTTGAGTGCCTTTGGAAAAGTCATTTAACATGACAGAGGTTCAAGCTCCCCATCTGTGAAATGGAAGAGTGGTACATGCCCTCTTGAAGTCATCCCTTCCAATTTTAAATTGATGGCACTAATGTATAGTTCAGGTCCAACAAACTTCTGTAGATCAACCTGACTACTTAACAGATAAAAATTTATTTAGGCAAAAGTTATTGCTAAATCTCTCCAAACCATTTGTATTACTCCTCCCAGAGTTTTTCTTAGGAAGAACTTTTCCTTTACTAGAGAACAAAGCTCAGCAAAGGGTGCCTCTGAAGGCTATCCTCCAAATAATTTTTTTTGCCAAAGGCAAAGTGTTTTAAAGTTCAAGCCAGATAAAACTTCAAATTTTCCTAGTTGGGAGAAACCAACCCAAACCTTAAATGTTTATAGAAATCATCATAATATATAAAATGAAACTTCCATATTCTGTAAAAAATGTAATGTTTGAATTATCCAGGGTTCATTATCCATATATCACATTCAAGTCCACTGGTGACACCTAGAAAACTGTGCTTAATTACTCATTTTGTAGAAATCTCCCTCTATTAAAAGTTAGCATCTGCTAGGCTTAATCACTTGTTTTACTGACAAGTCATATTCTCTATTTGCTCTCCCATAATTATGCATTAGGGAAAGTCTTTGAACTCCAAACACTCCATTATATGCCTGCTCCAGGGAAGATGGGAGTGAATCAAGCCCAGTTGTGGCTTTGTATCAGAGTGGGGCTGCACAAGAAAACAAAGTACTTGATGGTAAAATGTGCCAGATGCCCAACTATTCTTAAGGCAGCATGGCTTAGTTAATTTTGTGCCAAGTGAATTTCCATAAGATCCAACAAAACCATATCCAAATTTAAGTAGAGAGAGAGACACAAAGAGAAAATTAAATGTTCTATTATTCACACAAGTGCTTCAAAGAATTACAACATTTTAGAACCAAGGGACATACAACTGGCCATTTGATCTAGTGGTCATTTGATAAAAGAAGACAATGGATCCTAAAGAAGGGAAGTAGGCTGTCAAGGTCATACATATAATTTATGGAAGTGAATTCAACCAGAATTTATTTATTAAGTGTCAGGTGCTAGTTTTATAAAAACAAAATGAAGGAACCATATGACCAAAAATACACAGTAAGTGGATACAAAAATATGTAAAGTAGATATGAGGAGGACACTAACAGTGGGGTCAGGGTATCAGGATACTTCTCTCAGGGAGGTGGAACTGAATTTGAATTTTCAAAGAAGTCAGGAACTGAAATGCCAAGGATATAAGAGAGCTGCTTTACTGAATTCTTGAGTTTAGATAGTATGTTAAGCAAACTGAATTCTGTAGATGTGTATTCTCCAAGAATCAACGTCCTCCTACTACTCATTCCTGAGATAAGAGAGGACTAGCTGTGCAATTGTCTCTCCATTTTCCTAAAAAGTCTCTCCTGCTAAGAAAATGTAAAGCACCACTACCCACTGGAGTAAGGAACAACTATTCAGGTGGACACAGTCCCACTACAATCAGAATATGAACTCTCAGCTAAGAGTGAAGTTCATTGGAGACTGAAAATGTCCTATGGACACTTTACCCCACAGCAATTATAACAGGACTAGAAAACAAAAGGAACCACCATAATTTTACATGACAAGATATCCTGCTTGATATTGTTACTATGCATAATTGAAGTAAAGGCACTGGCAGCCCAGACCACTGGAAAATGAAGCCTGGGGCCAATTGTGCTCTTTGGGGTGCCAAATCTGGGCTAATGAGGATGTACCACAGGACTCCCGGTTATTACTTGATCCTATATCCTTCAATAAAAACCTTTAGCCTTGCAACCATTTTTCTTTTGTAGTCACTTATTTCCAGCACCTTGTAATTCAATCCGACACTGACCTGCTGGCTCATTAGGCTGACACACAGGACAAAGTCTCTTTACACCATGCTGTTTTCCTCTTTTAGTATGGACAGTTGTTACTGGGACAAATTGTGTCCTCAATAGACTTGATTGAAGAGATAAAAATAAAAAATTGTATGGAGATGCTAGAGTGGGGCAGGTAAGATTTTTTCATTTAATGCTTTATAACTTCTAAGGTGAATGCTCATAAACTTCTCACATTAATAACTTAATCTTAAAGTAGTTCAAAAGAAGGTCATATCTTATTGCTAAAAGAATGTAGAGTAAGTAGGGTAATATCAAAGTGGAATTTTTTTTTTTTTTTTAAATTCAAATGCCGGATGACTGGTAACAAGATCACAGACCAATTTCAGATTAAAAGGGAGGAAATGGGGATGGACAGCCTGCAAAGTCCAGTGATGATCATAAAATATGAAGAGATTTTAAAAAAAGACTGCTTAGTACACTGGGAGCATTCCCAGTGGAAGATTTGTCAATAGATAGATATGTGACAAAGTTCCCAAGGGATAAGGAGGCATGGATAAAGACATAATGGATGGAGTATCTACATTAAGACCTGTTTTAGTATCAAAGTATGAAGAATTTGAAGGAAAACCGCTTGGTTAACAAAAAGGACAAAAATAAGTACATAAGGACACAAGACAATATAGGTTTTGAAAATGTAAACATACATAGGGAAATATTTCATCCACTTCAAACAAACAGTAGCATACTTTTGATGTTCCAAGGAATTTATTTCCTCTAATCATAAACCAACATTGTTTTATAAAAACATGAACAAAAAAAATTAGTCACAGAGTGAGGCACAGGTCCAATAGGACTTTTTTATAAAAAATTCTGGGTGTATCTTTACCCCAACTATTTCTCATATCCATCTGTTTCTCTCCACCTACATTATTATTGTTATAATAGACAGTATGAAGAAAGGGGGATATAAAATATGCAAGCCACTTTATAAATATTCTTTCAGTTAATCTTCACAGTAACCTGGGGAAGTAGGCATTATTATTATCCTCACTCTACTAATGAAAAAATGGGAAGTGCATAAAGGTTAAATGAATTGTCCAATATCACACAACTAGTAAGTCTCCAAAACAGAAGTGAAACTCAGGTCATCCTTACTGAAGGTCCAGTGCTATCCACTGTGCTCCTTAGCCGCTTCTAAAGAGCTAACAACATAACTGAAAGTCTCATCATCTCTTACCTAGGCCAGAGTTCTCCCACCTTTTTTTTAAAATCACATTACCCATATTAATAAAGAACATTTTAAAATATACACTTCTGATATGTGCATATTTATGTCTTTATATTCCACAACATAATAGTATCCAAATATTTATGTACACAACATACACATATACATAACATACATACAATTTTTTTTTAACTTTAAGGATAAGATGAAAATGAAGTAATATTTGAGTCTGCAGGGGGCTGGTTTGATATTAGAAAAACTATTAGTATAACTGACCATATTAATAACCAAATTAATAAAAATTATATGATCATCTCAATAAATGCCGAAAAAGCATTTGATAAAATCCAGCATCCATTCCTATTAAAAACACTTGAGAGTATAGGAATAAATGGACTTTTCCTTAAAATAATCAGTAACATCAATTTAAAACCATAAGTAAGCATCATATGTAATGGAGATAAATTGGAACCATTCAAAAGTGAAACAAGGTTGCCCACTATCACTATTACTATTCAATATTGTATTAGAAATGCTAGCTTTGGCAATAAGAGTTGAGAAAGAAATTAAAGGAATTAGAATAGGTAATGAGGAAACCAAATTGTCACTTTTTGCAGATGATATATTATACTTAAGAGAAACCCAGAGATTCTACTAAAAAGATATTAGAAATAATCCACACCTTTAGCAAAATTGCAGGATACAAAATAAAGCCACATAAATCATCAGCATTCTTATATATCACTAACAAAATCCAAAAGTTAGAGCTAAAAATAGAAATTTCATTTAAAGTAACTACTGATAGTATAAAATATTTAGGAATCTATCTGCTAAGGGAAAATCAGAAACTATGAGCAAAACTACAATACACTTTCCACACAAATAAAGTCAGATCTAATCAATTGGAAAAGTATTAAATGCTTTTGGATTGGGCAGGCAAATATAATAAAGATGGCAATACTACCTAAACTAATCTATTTATTTAGTACTATACTAATCAGACTCCCAAAAAACTATTTTAATAACCTAGAAAACATAACAATAAAGTTCATATGGAGAAACAAAAGGTCAAGAATTTCAAGGGAATTAAAGAAAAAAAAAATCAAATTAAGATGGCCTAGATGTACCAGATCTAAAATTTATTATAAAGCAGCAGTTACCAAAACCATTTGGTATTGGCTAAAAATTAAGACTAGTTGATCAGTGGAATAGATTAGGTTTATAGGACAAAACAGTCAATAACTTTAATAATTTAGTGTTTAACAAACCCAGAGACCCCAGCTTTTGGGATAAGAACTCGCTGTTTGACAAAAAAATTGCTGGGAAAATTGGAAATTAGTATGGCAGAAACTAGGCACTGACCCTCATTTAACAACATACACCAAGATCAGGTCAAAATGGATTCATGACCTAGGCATAAAGAATGAGATTATAAATAAATTAGAAGAGCATAGGATTTTTTTTACCTCTCAGACCCATGGAAAAGGAAGGAATTTATGACCAAAGAAGAACTAGAGGTCATTATTGATCATAAAATAGAAAAATTTGATTATATCAAATTAAAAAGTTTTGTACAAACAAAACTAATGCAGACAGGATTAGAAGGGAAGTAATAAACTGGGAAAACATTTTTACAGTCAAAGGTTCTGACAAAGGCCTAATTTCCAAAATATATAGAGAATTGACTATAATTTAATCAGAGAAATGCAAATTAAGACCACTCTGAGATACAACTAGACACCTGTCAGATTGGCTAGAATGACAAGGAAAGATAATGCAGAATGTTGGAGGGCATGTGGGAAAACAGGGACACTGATAAATTGTTGGTGGAATTGTGAATACATACAGCCATTCTGCAGAGCAATTTGGAACTATGCTCAAAGAGTTATCAAACTGTGCACACCCTTTGATCCAGCAGCGTTACTACTGGGCTTATATCCCAAAGAGATTTTAAAGAAGGGAAAGGAACTTGTATGTGCAAGAATGTTTGTGGCAGCCCTCTTTGTAGTGTCCAGAAACTGGAAACTGAGTGGATGCCCATCAATTGGAGACTGGCTGAATAAATTGTGGCATATGAATATTATGGAATATTATTGTTCTATAAGAAATGACCAACAGGATGATTTCAGAAAGGCCTGGAGAGACTTACATGAACTGATGCTGAGTGAAATGAGCAGAACCAGGACATCATTATATACTTCAACAACAATACTATACGATGATCAATTCTGATGAACGAGGCCCGCTCCAACAATGAGATGAGCCAAATCAGTTCCAACAGAGCAGTAATGAACTGAATCAGCTATATCCAGCGAAAGAACTCTGGGAGTTGACTATGAACCACTACAAAGAATTCCCAATCCCTATATTTTTGTCTGCCTACATTTCTGATTTCCTTCACAGGCTAATTGTACATTTGTTTCAAAGTCCAATTCTTTATGTACAGCAAAATAACTGTTTGCAAATGCATACATATATTGTATTTAACTTAAACTTTAACATATTTAACATATGCGGGAAAATTATCTACGCATAAAATTTTTGTAAAAATTAATTAAATAAATTTTAAAAAGGGGGGGTGTCTGCAGGGAGTCACCAGACTTTACTGAGTTAGGGGAGTAAAAATAATTAGACTTGAATTTTAGGAAAATCTCTTTTGCAGAAGTATGAACAAGGGATTCAAGAAAGGCAGGGACTTGAGTCAGGGAGATTGAAGAGGAAGGTATTACAATAGTCCAAGAAAGAGATGATGAGGTTTTGCATTAGGGTGATGATTGTGGGAGTATTGAAAGGGGGACAGAGGCAAGAGATGTGGTAGAAGTAGAAAATGACAAAATGTGTCAACTAATTGTGTATGGCAGCTGAGTGACAGTGAGGAGTCAAAGATGACATCAAAGTAGTGAACTTGAATGACTCTAAAGATGGTGTCCTTTGAGAGTTACTGGGAAGTTTAGAAGAGAGGGGATTTGGAGGAAAAGTGATCCACAGTCCCTCCACGAACCTCAACATCTCCATACCTGTTTATCTCACACAACACAGAACCTTCCCAAGCCCCTGGATCTGTCCTAGACAGATACCAATCAGCAAGTTCTGAGTTTATCTCAGTGGGAGTCAGGTCCTTCTGCATTCTCCTAAGTGACTAATGCTATTTCCTATTCCCTCTTCCTTCTAAGCTTATAGGAAGGGACCATCTTTATCCCTGGGACTTAGTAGAGTAACTGGCACCTAATAAACTCTAAATTTATTTAAATGGCCCCATCCTCCATTCCATTCTCATTTAACTTCATAATTTATCATTTCAGAAAAGAGCGGAAACAGATGACAGAAAATTAACATGTATACAATCCACTGGCATGGTTTGACAGGCATAGTACTGAGTTGTAATGAATAGTCTGGGTTTAAATCCTGTTTCTGACAACTTCCTAGGTCCATGGAGTAAATTAAACTTTTGTGAATCTCAGTTTTCCCAACTGGAAAATGAGAATAATAATATTCATATTACATACTTCATGGAATTGTTGCAATGATGAAAACACATAAAGCAAGGATCAAACATAATAAATAGAAGTAGATCCCTTTATGCCACATATTGGCTGAAAACAACAAATGAATTTTATCAATGGTAGACTGTATTTTTATTTATTTTGATAAACATTTCCCAAATACATTTTCATCTGGTTCAGACCCACTATCCAATGTAGAGTACTCTGAAAGCCAAAAAGTCTTGCATTTTGGACAGTTATTCCTTGAATTTCAATATAATTTAAGTTACACAATGTTGTTAGCATGGACAACTCTAACAGCCTCTAATGGGTTTTCCCTGATCTCTCTCCATACTAACTCATATAACTACCAAAGCAATTTTCCTAAAGGACAGGTTTGACTTTGTCACTCCATTAATTCAATCAACTCTAATGGCTTTCCTATTGCCCCTCAGATTGAATATACAGTCCTCTACTTGGCTTTTAAAACTCGTCACAATCTGACAGTACTAACACTTCTGATCTTATTATACATACACTCTACATTCCGTCAAGCTGACATTCTTACTCTTCCTCATACACAGTGATCCACTCTAGGATACACTGTCACCTTACAGAATCCCTTCAAGCCTGAACTCCAGAACCCCTTTTGACAAGATGCCTGGATTACTCACAAATCCCAGTGGCCAACACCTCCCTCTTCCCACTTCTATCATTCCCTTGCATTTAAATTTTATGTTATTAAACTTGCAGCTTCTCCCTCAGTAAAAAGAAAAAGTTCCGCAACTTCAGGGCCTGTTTTTCTATCCCCAAGAATAAGTCAATAACTATCACACTATAGATGGTAGGTAACTTACAATATAAATGGTAAGTACATAAAAATTTGTTGACTGGTTAGAAAACAAATTATTTATATTAATTAATATTCATTTATCTACTAATTATTAATTAACAATACTTTTTCAACGGCTGCAAAACTACAAGGCAAATCTAGTCCCTAATATCAGGAGAGGGGCAGGAAAGAAGAGCTTTACATTTGTGAAGAATCTGGAAGTAGGAAGAGACATGGGATAGGATATCTAAAGAAGAAAAAATAGTTCTCCATAATGTAATCTTTAAGTAAAAAAAATGTATATCTTGAAGTACCCAAATTAACTAATGCTTTAAACAAAATATAATAAGGCCAATATTAGACACAATGCTACAACTCAAGTCTCCACAGTAGAGATATTTCATCAGTGTCAAGCCAAAAAATTTAGAAAGAAAAGGAGCTCTTCAGCTATTTCCTAATAATGCTTCATAGGCAATACTTGGGCATCTCTCCCAAATGCTAATTGAAATTTGATTCAGCATTATCAATTTCCATAACTTTCCAGGAACTCTCAAAGTTACTAATGGTGCCCTTTTATAGAATAGAGAACTCTCCTAGGAAAGTTCAATCAATTTATTTGAGTATATATTATAGAAATCCCAATAGTTACAATACATTCAAGTAATTATAAATATTGAAACATTACTACCACAGCATAGACATTTCTGGTTTGTAGGCTGGGCAAGAAAGTTATTTGCATAATTAAATTGAGTTATAACAGTATAATCTTGATCTTCTGTAAAATGGTGCAGCCCCAAGATGTCAGTGCTACCAGCTTAAGCAATGTATGAGGCTGTATTTGCACTCAGATCTCTATGACTTTTGCTACTTTAACACCAACTGCCTCTGGTTTTAAATCTTTAAATTAGCCTTAAAAGCCATTAGTATATTACAGGTTGAGTGTTTCTGATAAAGAGTGCCATCTCTAAAATAAAAAGAACTAAGTCAAAAATTTATAAGAATACAAATGACAAACATAATTGCGAAATGATCAAAGGATATGAACAGATAATTTTCAGATGAAGGAATAGTAGTCATATGAAAAATGCTCTAAGTCAATATTGTTTAGAGAAAAACAAATTAAAACAATTCTGAGGTACTTCCACACCTATCAGATTGATTAATACAGGAAAACATTGTGATAAATATTTAAGGGGATTTGGGAAAACTGAGACTCTAAAGTATTGTTGATGGAGCTCTATGCAAAGAGCTATAAAACTGTGTATATCCTTTGATCTAGCAGTGACACTACTGTATTATTTATATCCCAAAGAGATCATAAAAAAGGGGAAAGATCCACAAGTGCAAAAAATGTTTGTAAAATTCTTTGTGGTGGCAAGGAATTGGAACTTGATTGGATGCCCATCAAATTATGGTATGTAAAAGTAATGGAATATTATCATTCTATAAGAAATAATGGGCAAGCTAATTTTAGAAACACAAAAATTTACAAAAGCTGATACTGAGCAAAGTCAGCAGAATCAGAACATTGTACATTATTTTTGCCTTTCTTTTTTTGTTTGTTTTTTCTTTCTCCTGGTTTTTCCTTTTATTCTCATTTGTCTTTCACAATATGACAAATATGTTACTACGTATAAAATAACTGCCCATATATACATATGTATATGTATACATATATGCATATATACACAAAATTATATGTATAATACAAACACACACACATCTCACTGGCTGCTGACCTGCCTAGAACAAACCTTTCTCACCTTTGTCTCATTGTTACCAAATTCCTATAAGATAAAACTTTCTACCTGCCTTCTTCATGAAGACATTTATTATAGATCTCTACTGTACTGCTACCAGTGTTCTCCTCACTCCCAAGTTACCATCTTCATAACTTTTTGCTCTTATTCAGTTGCTTTCAGTCATATACAAATTTTTGTTACCCAATTTCGGGTTTTCTTCTCAAAAATTCTGGTGTAGATCACCATTGCCTTCTCCACACCATTTTAAAGATGAAGAAAATGAGAAAAATAGGATAAAGTGAATTTCTGAGGTCACAGCTAATAAGTATCTGAGGCCAGATTTGAACTCAAAGATTAGTTTCTCTGACTAAGGGTTAAGCAATTATCCACTGTGTTACCAAGTTGTCCTTATTCATGACTACTTTGTATCTATTTGTCTCTTATTTTTGCATTTTGTGGGATATATTTATATGTGTTTCAGGCCTCTAAAAAAGTAGGCTATTATCTGTTGTTACTGGTTGTCCAGTAAACACTACAGAACATAAAATATATACTTAAGTATAGGAGGTTTTTAAAGAAAATATACTTCCATTTATCATGAAATGTATTTCTTTTTCTAAGGTTCCTGAAGACATTTGTTGTTTTTAACAAACTAATGAGGATTAACAAAAACAAAACAAAACAAAAATCTTATAAAGTAGCAAAGCAAACATGCAATTTAAGTTAAAAGGATTTTGGGGGGGGACAAAGTAAATGGAGTTTTGAACAATTGATCCACACAAATTAAAAGCAAAATGGTTTTAAGTGCTTTGTAACATTTTCATATTCAAGGTAGCTGTTACGGTTTTACTTCACATTAGCTATATGAAATATTTAAGAGATGTTGAGTATAATGTCATATCCCTACACATTCAGAGGAAATTTTTTTTTCTGAAAGATGGCCAAGAACACTTGCTGATAAGCAACTGACACTTGACCTGCTGAATGTCTGTGGAAGTACTAACAAGTAAGCAAAGGGATCTGAATTTTGAAAAAGTGAATAAAAAAAAGCAAAAAAAATTCAGTTATCATTATATATATTACATATATATATATATATTATTGTTATGATTGATAATGGAAGTTACAACCACTTTAGAATAGTGTATTTGGGTGTGAACAAATGCCAAATGGAAATGTTCCAGTTACTGAAACTTCTAAAAGGTATTAAATGATTCACTGAGATGAGGAAAAATGAAGTTAACTATTAGTAGCTTGATAAGGATAGTGTGGAGTTTAAACGTGTAACTGTAAATGAATGTAAAAATCCTTTAAAAGAGAATTCAAGCTAATATGGACTCAGTCTCAGGAAATATCTCTAGTTAAAAGTGAATCAAGTTTTCTAGAGAAAGGAAAAACAAAGCTAGACTTTTAAATTAGATAAGGTATTTGGAAACTACAAAGTTTTAGTTACAAATCTTAAGAGCAAAGAAAGCTTAATGGGCTATGGTAATGGCTCTAAGCTATAGAAGAAGGCTCTCTGCAAAGTCTTCCCTCAAGAATACTGCAAAAAATGAACTGGGGAGCAAAAACTAGACTTAAAAACAGAATTAAAAACATGACCAAAATTCATGAGCTATTTGTTGTTCATCACAGAACCTTATATACAACATACTCTTCAGACTCCCGAGATTAGTTCCATTGTAATAAAGGTCTTAGTACCTTCTTCCCTTTCCCTTTAATTTGCAAATATACTGATAGGAAATGTGGTCTGTGAACTGAGCACTATACTTTCTAAGTCATCCTTGTACAATAATCAATAACATAAATCAAGAAATTTAAGGAAGAATCCTTGGAAAGGGAACAATAACTACCCAAAAACAACAACAACAACAACAACAAGTTAATTTGGAGCTTTAAAGGAAATTGTCAAGAGGGAAGTGAAATATTTCTTTTAATGAGGTTCAAAAGTGAAAATTAAAGGGGTAAAGGAATAGGTATGTGTGGGCTTCTGTATCTTTGCTTCTGAGGATTTCTTGCTTATATGGTGCACACTGACTACCTTGTTTCAAATTCTGGCTCATAACATCTCCTTGTAGGATCAAATCAATTGTCTCTATTCATTTGAGTGACTTAGCATCTTGTAAAAAAAAAAAAAAACCTAACATCTCCCCTTTTCTTTTGATTTAGAACGTGGGGTGGTCATGACCTCCCTGACTTCTCAAGGAGGTGAAAACATCAAAGGAAAATGTGATATTTTGTGGTCTCTAAATTGTAATCGTTCTCTTAGGGGCAGATTTCTTAACACAGAGTAACATAACACATGCTAGAAGTGATGTAACAAATAATCATAAATTGAGAATTTATACATGTCCATAAGTCCTTGAAATAGTTCAAAAGGAATCCATTGTCCATTAGTTCATGTGTCAGGAATCCATTAATTCCTGCAAGTTTTAAAGTCCTACAATAGTCTCATCTTGTGTTAGGGAACCCAATGATTCCTGCTGGTTTTAAAGTTCTTTAACAGTCTCCTTATCAGCCATGCTCTTTCAGTGTCAGATGTTTCTTAGATATTCTTTGTTTTGAGGTTTTTCTTTTTCTGTCTCTTTCTGATGGACAAAGCGAATACGACTCATTGGCACCCATCTGATTCCTTCTCCATCTGAAGAAATACAAGCAAACCCTCTCCCCCAAGCAGTTAAGCTATCTGGTCCCTTTCCATTCACCACTTTCTGGGTCTCTCCACATGACCTGGCTATTATCTAAAGATAGTGGAGTTGCTCGTATTGGACACTGCCCTTTTGGTGGGTTATAAAACCTCTCTGCCGGATCCAGTGCATTTTTGTCAAAAATTTAAAAATTAATGGTATAGAGAACTAAATTTAGAAGTTCTCTAGGGTTACCCATGGCTCCCCCTTTCTTTTGTTTTTGGACCTAATTCAATTTCGAAAGACACATTTCAAACATACAATATAATTCAACTGGCTTTAGGAAATTATATAAATTATAGAAGAAGGAAAAAGGAGCAAAAGGGGGAGGTGTCAACTAAAATAGGTGAAAAGCATGAATCAGATAACAATGGAGTTGAATACAATTCTGAGCAATAGGAGCATTTCCCATCTCCTCCCTCAATTAACCTTTCAGGGGTGGAAGAAGGAGGAGTAGGGGAAGAGGCAGTGACACAAACAGAATCGCCTGTGAAGCAGCCTATGACAAGATTAGAAAAAGCATTGGTTAAAGCTAAGAGAGAAGGACAGGATGTAAGTGATATTATAGATGCATACCCTGTGTATGAAGACATTGACTCTCCAGCCCAAAAAAGGAGAAGTTACACTCCTTTTAATTTGGATAAAATTAAGGATTTGAACAAAGGCTGCACTTTTTATGGGCCTATATCATCTTATGTTAAGATATTACTAGATAATTTGGCTTATGAAACCCTAACCCTGAATGATTGGAAATCCAAAGCTAGGACATATTTAGAACCTGGACAAAACTTGTTGTGGCTTTCAGAGTATCATGAATTATGTAGGATTCAAGTAAGACGCAATAGGGAAACAGGAGTTAACTTGAAACTCACTTTTGACCAACTAGCAGGTGAAGGTCAGTATGGAGAGAATTCAGAACAGATTTATTATCCCATAACAGTGTATGAGTAAATTTCTAAGACTGCAAAGTTTGGGGTGCCCTCCCTGGACAGAAATAATCAAGGGGAAGCTTTCACAAAAATAGAGCAAGGTCCCAATGAACTTTCTTCGGATTTTGTGGGACATCTGCAAACTGCTGTCAAAAGAACTATTGGAGAAAATGCAGCTACAGAAATAATGACTAGGCATTTGGCTATGGAGAATGTCAATGAGGCTTGCAAGAGAATTATATGGGGACTACGCAAAGATGCTTCTTTAGAGGAGATCATAAGATGCTGTGCCACAGTGGGCACCAATGCTTATTATACTCAGACTATGATGAATATGGAAAGACAGGGTCCCTCCTCCTGGCAAAGGACTTCTAGAGAAACTCGATGTTTTCAATGGGGAAAAGTTGGACATCTAAGAGCTCAATGTAGATATGGAGATAAAGTGAGAAGACAGGGTGAGAGAAGACCTAAAACTCCATGTCCAAAATGCCACAAGGGCTTCCACTGGGCCTCCGAATGTAGATTGACCCAGGGAAATAAGAGGTGGAGCCCAGCTTTAGCCCCCCAGGTGAGGCATGATGGCAGCCAAGGTTACACCCAGAGAAATTCAATATTAAGACATGATCAATCAGCCAAAAGGCAATCAGATGGAAGAAAGGGATTGAAATTAGGAAAAATAGAGTTGTATGCAGTAGAGACTACTGAGATATTCCCTGGAGAGGTGAAATCTGTTCCTGTTCAGCCTATGAATCCTTTGCCTCCAGGCACAGTAGGCTTGACCATTTCACCCCCTGAGAGTGCTTACAAAACAGTGTTCATCCATACACTGATGTGGGAAACTGGAGAATGTTTAGCTAATATCCCAGTCACTAACACAGGAAGACACAGGGACAGGAACTCCTTTCCTGCCCTTGGCAGCTCCAGGGCATCTGATGGAGAAAGATAAAGGTTCACCAGCTAAGATCAAGGGTATTGATTCAAAGAGGATTGGAGGCCAGGCCATTGTGGAATGAGTTTTCTGGATCAGGAATGGCGGAGGTTCCGGGGTGGGATTGTGGGCTTCTGTCTCTTTGGCCCTGAGAGTTTCTTGCTTATATGGTACACCCCGAGTATACACCAATCATTTCATCACTAGGAAACCATTATTTGTTGTAGGATTAAATCAATGCTAAATTAGACTTAATCATTGTCTCCTCAATTCCACTCAGTACCTTGTTTCAAGTTCTGGCCCATAACATACCCTGGTAGGATCAAATCAATTGTCTCTATTCATTCCAGTGACTTAGCACCTGGTAAAAAATCCTAACAGGTATGACACATCAATTAGCGCCTCATTGAAAATTCCCTAATTGCCCAAGAAAATTTATTTTGTATCTGAGTGGCCTCAACCGCCTTCTCTTGCTCTGACTTTTGCCTTGTGACTTTCTCATCCTGGAACATGAGTCCCTTTATTTCCTTAGTGAGCTCCTTCCTGAATTTCCATGTTGAGGACAGCCTTTTTTCCCTTCCTTCAATTTCATCTGAAGACCTTTCTCAATCCTCTTTAATATTAGTATCTTCCCCTGAAACTCTCTCCAATTAATCATGTATGTGTATGTACCCACACAATATATAATAGGACATAAATTGTATTTGTGCATAGTTGCTAATAATATTGTCTCCACCATAAGTCAATGAGTTTCTCATTACTAGGGCTTGGTGGGTGGTTTTTGGCCTTTCTCCATAGCCCTAGAAAGCAGCAAAGTATCTGACACATGCTCAGATGTTTAGGAAAGGCCTGCTTCACTGACTTTTTCTGAGCTCCCAGATTTTGGCATCCCACACCTAAGGGCACCTCCCCTGAGGCCTCCCAGGAATGAGGGCCAGAGAAAATGTTCACAGCCAAGAGAAGTGGCACCTTGAGATTAGAGCAGCAGGAAGCCAGAGCCAGTGGGTCAAAGAGGATCTAAAGGTTGCACTGGGGACTGTGGAACTGGGGTCAAGAAAACCTGGGTTCAAATCCAACTTTAGTCATAATCTAGCTGTGTGACTATTAACATGTCATTTAACCCCTGTTTGCCACAGTTTCCTTAAGAGAAAAGTGAAGAAAACAACAGCACTTATTTCACAGGCGTGCAATGAGATCAAATCTCTCTGAAAAATATTTAGTGTGTGTTAGCTCTTCCTTTTGTCAACACTGTACTACAGTAACATTACAGCCTACAAATATCATCTTATCTGATCCCCACAACAATCCTAGGAGTTAGGCACTATTATTATGTCTGTTTTTCAGGTGAGGAAATTGAGGCAGCCAGGGTATTTCCAGAGTAAGGAAGCTATTTCACTTTTACAACATATTTTTGGTATCTAGTCACAATTCGGCCATCATTCTTCAAACTCATGGTAACTTCTTTATGGGCCATTGTCTCAACCTCCCCTCATTTCTAATCTAACCACTAATCAGCCTGGGGAAAAAAAGGGGGGGAGGATGTGATCACACCAATCCACTGCTTGAGAAACTTTAGTAGGTGCCTACTGACTCCAGGATAAAACAGAAAATTCTCTGACATATAAAGCTCTATGTATTCCAAGTTTTCAGGACTGAGTCCACATTATTCCCCTTCATGACCTGTGCCAAACAAAGTGACTTAGGTGCTAGTCCCACCTTCTTTGCAGACTATCACCCCCATGCCAATAATGAAGATGATGATGATAACTATAACAATAGCTGGCATTTACAGCATGTTTCACATCAATACTGAGAGGTAGATGCTATAATTATTCCCATTTTACAGCTAAGGAAACTGAGGCGAGCAATAATTTGTCCAGGATCACACAGCTAGAAATTGTCTGAGACAAAAGCTACACGCCGGTCTTCCTTACACTAGGTCCAACATTGTACTACCTGCCTGCCTCTCTCTCCTAATACCTCCAAGGATCAGCTTAAGTTCAACTTCCTGAGTCTTCCAGGTATCTGTCCACATTACCTCCTCCAAATTACTCTACATTCATTTGGTATTTATGAGGCAATATGGAGTCCCATCTAAGGCATTTAACTATGATCACATTCTTGATCCCATCTCCAAGAGAGTGCACATACTATGAGGGCAAGGACTATTTCGTATTAGTGCTTTTATCCTCATCAAATATTACAGTACCCAGGATATAGGCATTTGTTAAACTTAATTTAATTAAACGTAATTTAAAAGGCAGAGAAGAACCAAAATTCTCATAATTTTGGATATGTAAATTCACAACTTGACTCAAAATAAAGATTATTATAAAACATGGACTTCTTCAATTATATGAAAAAGAAACTTTTTGCATAAATAATGGAAAACTATCATAACAAAAAGATATAGAGCATGAATACATTTATGCATAAAACATCTGACCAAATTCCAAATGGCATAACTTATAGGGAATTCCCACAAAGCTCTAAAATAAAGGGCAGAATAAAGAGCGAAGAAGGAGAAGAAGGAGGAGGAGGAGAAGGAGGAGGAGGAGGAAGAGGAAGAGGAGGAGGAAGAGGAGGAGGAGGAAGAGGAAGAGGAGGAGAAGGAGAAGGAGAAGGAGAAGGAGAAGGAGAAGGAGAAGAAGAAGAAGGAGGAGAAGGAGAAGGAGAAGAAGGAGGAGAAGGAGAAGGAGAAGGAGAAGAAGGAGGAGAAGGAGAAGGAGAAGGAGAAGAAGGAGAAGAAGAAGAAGAAGGAGAAGGAGAAGGAGAAGGAGAAGGAGAAGGAGAAGGAGAAGGAGAAGGAGAAGGAGAAGGAGAAGGAGAAGGAGAAGGAGAAGGAGAAGGAGAAGGAGAAGGAGAAGGAGAAGAAGAAGAAGAAGGAGGAGGAGAAGGAGAAGAAGGAGAAGGAGAAGAAGAGGAAACTATCAAGAGCCATCTATCTAAAAGATGTTCAAACTTGCTAAGAAGCAGAGAAATGTAATTTTAAACAATTCTGGTTTTACCATCAAAATGGCAAAAATAGAAGAAAATTTTCAAGGTTTTTCACATCCCTTAACTCATTCATATTGCCTTTGGGATTTCTGGCCCAAGATGATTACTGACAAGAAAATATGTAGTTTTCATTCATAGCAGCAAAAACCTGAAAATAAATACCATGCCCAGTGAATGTCAGAGGGATGAACAAATTATAAAAATATGATTATAATGAAGTATTTCTGTACTATAAAAACAAAAATCAGTAAACATTCATTGAGAGTACATTATATGCCAGACACTACTAGGCAACAGGGATACTAAGATATAAATGAAGCAAATATTCCTCAGCCTACCCTCAAGACCTTGTAATAAGTAATGAAAAAGAACAAAGCAGATCCAAGAACAATAGACATGATTATTCTAACCATATAATTGAAAATCAATTTAAACAATGGTGATAAAAACTTAAAAAGCACACATCAACCTTTTTCTTTTTTGTGTTGAAATCACTTTTATGCCATTTTGCTTAATAATTGGGGGGAGGGAATTCATTTCTGAGTAAAACAGGATTGTATATATGTCAAAACAAAATTTATCAATTAAAAATAAGTCAGTTAAAATATATAACTAATTAGATCAAATATATGTATAAATACTCATTCACATAGTACATTTTAGAAGGAATCTTTTTACCCAAATCATTTAAAGTGTTAAAAAAAAAAGTTTTCATGGTTAAAAGTTCTCAACATTCAAGTTTCTAAACTAAACATTCTCCAAATGGTCCAGATACCTGAGTTGTTTTTTTTTTTTTGTTTGTGCTCACCACCACAGGTGTCTGTATTCAGTCTGATTTTATGATGATAGTGGAAGTAGCTAATTATAGCCATCTATTTAAAAATATAATACTATTTTTCTTCTTACAGGTCAGGACTAAAGAGTAAAATCTCTGTATCAATTCTAGTAAAGAAAGGGAGAAAACCCCCATAGTTTTAGAATAATCTTCTTGTATCATAAGGGGACACAATAGACACTGATTACTGAAAAGTGTATAAAATAAAAACAATAAACCTCCAACATCTAAACCAATAATAGCCTTACCTTGTTTTTGAACCCTCTCCAATAGTTTTTGATTCGCTCTCCAACAATGTAGAGGTAATGAAATAAGATTTTCCCAAAGTCTAGAACATCAATCATAGCAGTCGAATCAATGGGGAAAGAGAACATCCAAGTCTCAAGAAGATACATGTTTGATAAAAACTTTATGGTGGGGGTAACTAGATGGTACAGTGGATAGAGCACCAGTCCTGAAGTCAGGAGGGCCAAAGTTCAAATCTGATCTCAGACACTTTAATACTTCCTAACTGTGTGACCCTGGGCAAGTCACTTAACCCCAACTGCCATTAAAAAAAAAAAAAAAAAAAAAAAACTTGATAACATACTACATACAAATAAGATATGAAATATAGCTATGCTGTTGACACAACCCTTCTTTTGCAGGCCATGTTGGGTAATCTAAAAAAAGCAACAATGATTACAATAAACGAATGCTTTTCCATATCTTTCTGAATACTGACCATCTACCATAACTCTCTTTGACTCGATATTGCCCCACCCTTTGTATTGATGAGTATTCCCCAATCAGTCCTTCACTCCCCAACCACTTCACACACACCCAACCACACATCCCCAGTATACATGCATTATTATGTAACCTCGTCATGTTTCTGTAAGTAAGTTTCTCCACCTTACTGGGCATTCCACTTACCTTGGCATGTCCCATATGTTACTCTGCTCATCTTGACCTAAAAGATCTCTACCTCTTTAAAATCTAAATTTCTGAACTGCTTCTTAGTGGAGGGCTTTCCAAATCCCCTGGCTTGTTGGTACTTTTCCCCTCATATTATGTTGTAGTGATTTATCTATTAAATTGCAATTTACAGAATGTAAACTACTTGACAGAAGGGGTTATTTCTATATTATTAATCTTCGACAGAGGGCATTTTAAAAATGTTTCTTGAATTAAAACTGATGAATAAAATGAGTTATATAGAACGAGATAATATATTAGGTCCTCTCCAGTTCTGATTCTCTACATAAAAAGTACATATTAACATAACATTATCATACATATAAAGAATCTATAGATCCTTTGAAAACTTTTTCAGCTAGTCATATAGTACTATATGTACATATAATCATATAATTTTAGATTAAATTTACTTTAACCAAAAAGGGAGAAAATGTATTTTTACCTTAAATTTTTTTCCATTCCATATATTCAGTGAGCCAAGACTTAGTGCTATTAAGCTATTAAAGATTAAAGCTACAACTCTGCCAAGCAGAAGAAATTCATTTCTATAATGTAATAAAGAACTATCATGAAGATGTAAAAAAAAAAAAAAGATTAAAGCTACATTAATTAGAACTGTGATAGGCAATTGTGTGTTTATATTTGTCTATATAAAAGTATATGTGTAACACAAATAATTATCAGTAACTTTACATGTACCTTAAAAATGTCCTCTTGATCACCCTTAAAACAATCCTGGAAGGAAGGTGCAATGATCACTTTCATTTAAGGGATGATGAAATCTAAGGCACACAGGTAATATGACTTGCCAAGGGGGTTAGCCACAATTAATAGGTATCTGAGGCTGCATTTAACCTCACATTTAATCCTGACTTCCTGCCCAGAGCTCAAGCCACAGAGCTGCCCAGCTCCATTGATGCCCTTTTTATTCAAACAAATCAGCAAATTGTTCTACAATTTATAGCCTTTGAGAGGCACTTGGGGGACTAAGTTTAAGTGACTTGGGTAGAATTTTATAACACAAATGTATTAAATATAGAACTTGAACCCTAATTCTTCTAATCTTAAGATAGGCTATTATCTATTTAGAGCATAAGGCCTCTTCCACTCCTTATTTTTCAAACACATGGACTTTACCAACAAAACTGATACCATTTTTACAAGGTTGCTGTGAGGGTCAAAGAGGAAATCTACATAAAGGAGCTTAACTAAGGAACACTACATAAACTTCAGCTAGCAATGTTCTGATGACTACTATCATTACATTATAGTCAAATCTTACTCTCACATTCTTTAGCTGTGAAATGAAGATAATAATTACATATAATATGGCTGTTGTGAGATTCAGTTATTACTTTATGGTTTCAACCATACATATCACAATCTTCTCCATTCAACCTAGCAGTTAGAGGAACAAATAAATTTGGGGAAAGAAGGCTGTCTCCACACTGTTAAATTCATGGAAAAACAATGGCAATACCCTATCTAACATTAGCTTCTTCTTCATTCTAGATATCTAAAATGAAAACAATCTATAACTTTATCAATGTACAAATAACTTTAATTTTCATATGAGTTATCTAGTAAGGTTTTGAACTGCATTCTACAAAGTTCACTGGATTTTTAAAAAGAATATTACTGTCATCATACTTTAGATTTACTTAACTACATATTATGTTAAATCATCCACCAAAGAATGAATGAATATAATTTTCCCAGTACCTTTACATATCAACAATTTGTTTTATGAGTCTGTGTTAATGATGAATTAAGGAATTTCCTCTGAAAGCTCCAAAAGGGTGACTTACATTTTATTACCCAATAAACAGAGTGATGCCTCTATCAAGATCCTTAATCCCTAGAATTTTATATAATATAACTTTCAGTTGAAACCAGTATTTATGAATATGAGGGCAGATCTATAACAAAAAAAAGGATGAGCTTTCACTAATTTTGTCATACCCCAATTAGATTTAGATTTAGTCCCTGAAACTTCTTTAAAATAAATCTTATGAATGAAAAGTCACATTTATTTAGTCATTTATGTGCCTTGCTACTTGAGAAAAATGAAATCTGTAATTCTGCAAATTGACTTCCCCTGTAGATTTTGGGTGCCATTCAATGGAATCACTTAATAAACCATTTAGCTTACTTTTTTTAAAGTAACTATATATTTAGTTTGCAACTTAGTCCAAATGCCTAAAAATCAATACTATTATGATGCTCAAACACTTGTACCTTAAAGGAAAAAAAAAAATGGGATTTTGTTCAAGTAAATTACACATTTTTGTCCCTTTTTTTTCTGACAATAGGGCACTTCAAGAAATTCTGAAGTACAGAATGTTTAAACTTAATGGTACAAGAGTACCAAATTTAAGGTTTGCTGAAGGAACAAATGATTAAAGAGGAGGAATATAAAGATGAAATAGCAGAAGATATAGTGTCATTACTTATTAACACTTAGAATCCTGACTTAAAACATTTACCTTTATGTTCACACATCATATCCATAAGGAAATGAAACTTATTTCCATGTGTAAACTACAGTAATCTCTGAATTATTTAAGGGCAAATACAAATTAGACTTATCTGAGATACTTGTAAGGAGCTTGAGGGGAAGAACAAGATTGGGGTTTTTTTAATCTTCATATTTCATTAAGTTTAGCATTCAATTCAACAAACATTTACTAAACATCTATTATGTACCAGGTATTGGGTTTTACCAACAATTTTTAAACATTCTGGTTGCAGGACCTCTTTCCAAACTTAAACATTATTGAAGATCACAAACAACTTTTGTTTATGTGGATTGTAACCGTTGATACTTAACATATTAGATATTGTAACTGATAATTTATTTTTAAAAAACCTATTGATTGTTCTAAACATACTTCTTATATCATGTTAGCATAAAAACATTCTTTTGCATTTTTAGACCCAATTTTTTTATGTTTTAGCTACATGGAAAACAATTTTTCCACATTTGCTATTAAAAGTGAGTTCCAGACTCTTCCTTCCTCCCTCTCCACCCCTACATCCCTATTGAGAAGGCACATGTGACGTTATGCAAAAGATTTTCATGAAAGATATGCTGTGAAAGACAAAACAGATCTTCACACATGCTTCTCCTCCACACATATTAAAAAAAAAAAAAAAAAGAAAAAACACTTAAGAAATAAAACAACAGTTTTTTAAAGTATGATTCAATGTATATTCAGACACGACCAGTTCTTTTTCTAGGTGGACACAACATTTTCCATCATAAATCCTTCAAAGTAATCATTCACATCTGATAATTCCCAACATTGCTATTACTTTGAACATGGTACATTTCATTTTGCATGAGCTTATGGAGGACTTTTCAGCTTTTTCTGAGCGCATCCTGCTCATTATTTCTTATATAACAAAAGTTTTCCATTATAATCACATACCACAATTTATTCAGTCATTCCCCAATTGATGGGATTTCCAGTTCTTTGAGAAAAACGCTATTACAAATATTTTGTATATATAGGTCCTTTTCCTTTTTTTTCTTTTTTTTTGGGCAATCTCTAGTGGTGGTATTGTGTAGCGAGCTGTTGTCTCCAGAAGCTGCTGGATCGCTCTCTGGGAAGAGATCTGCTGTGTCCACTCAAATCTCTCAGACAGATTCTTCTTCCTGTAGTGAACCGTTGTCTCCAGGCAGTTGCTGTTAACTCTTGTCCAGAGAAGTGACTTCCCTGCCTGCAGAGAGCCCCGTCATGCCTGATGTAATGCAGAGACTTCTCTTCCTGGAGTGCTGTCCTCCAGCCCTTGTCCTTCCCCAGTCCAATCTGCTCTCCAGGCCCAATATTGCCTCTTTTATCCTCCCAGAGAATGGGCGTGGGATAATGCAAGGGCTTCTGGGAAGAACCACTTCAACCAATGAGCTTGCTCCTTCTAGGATTCCTAAGGTGTAAACTCCCTTTACAGGTCTGAGCCAGAGAACTGTCAAGTCAACCTGAGTTCTCACCTTGTAATTGTCCAGACAACCTGAATTCTCACCTTGTCACTGTCCAGACAACCTTAGTTCTCACCTAGTAATCCTAACAGTATTGTTAGGCCAAAGCATGATTTTATATTGAGCATTGTTTATATCTTTGGATCACTTATCAATTGGGGAATGACTTTATATATATGACTCAATTCCCTATACATTTGAGAAAAGAGACGTTAATTAGAGAAACTTGCTTCAAAATTATAAAGAACATTTCCAAAAACATTTAGTGAAAAGAGTGGCACTATTTTACATTTTTGCAAATCGTTTTAATATTTAACTTAATACAAGGCAGCTGGAAACTTACATATGCTTTTACCCTTCAAAGTTCTGTGATATGCTATTTTGGCAGAAATAAAGAAAGAAAACCTAGCCTTAAACAAATAAGTAGTTAGGAAAGGTGTAATGGGCCAGAACTTGAAACAAAATTCTAAGTCAGTGGAACTGATAGAGACAATGGTTATTTAGCATGATGCTTAACAGTTCTCTAGTTTAGTACATGTAATTAGTACTTACTATAGTTCTACAAGATTCACATCTTTGATAAGAGAGCATATATAAGCTAGGAGCCTCAGCCAGAATTCAGTCAGGGAGATTCAGAAGCCAGAGAAGTCAGGGAGGAGCTCAAGCTCTCAGAATCAAGGCCATACTGAAAGACTCTCCAGAAAGCCACCCAGCCCCAGGAAGGAGATAATAAAGGATTTGGACAATAAGAAGCTAACCAGGCCACAGGAAAGGAGACAAGACTTGGAAAGAAACAAGAAAGGATTTGGACTTGCAAGAGAACTTTACATTTTGGAGAGAATATTACAGAAAGGGTTTTAATAAGCTTTTCAAATAATTTTGGATATTTTTTGATTCTATAATAAAGTCAAGAAGAGAAAGCTTAAAGTTTGGTTGCAATGGAGAATTTGAAACCATATAATGATGTTTCATACATTATTACAATAAAATCTCCTAGAAAACTGAATGGTGATAGGAAGGAGTATACTTTCTTTACAGCAGTTCATGGAACCTATACAAAAATTGACCATATATTAGGACATAAAGACCACAAATTAAATGCAGAAAGGTAGAAACAGTAAATGCTTTCTTTTCAGATCACAATGCAATTAAAACTAGATTGAACAAAAAGTTAGGAGTAAATAGTCCAAAAAGTAATTGGAAACTAAATAATCAAATCTTAAAGAATGATTAGGTGAAACAGCAAATTATAGACAAAACTAATAATTTCACTCAAGATAATGACAACAATGACAAATCATACCAAAATTTGTGGGTGGGATGCAGCCAAAGCAGTAATAAGGGGAAATTTTATATCTTTAGAGGCTTACTTGAATAAAATAAAGAGAAGATGAATGAATTGGGCTTGCAACTTAAAAACTAGAAAAAGACCAAATTAAAAATCCCCAATAAAATACCAAACTTGAAATTCTAAAATTAAAGAGAAGTTAATAATATTGAAAGTAAAAAAACCCTAAGAATTGGTTTTATGAAAAAACCAATTAAAGAGATGAACCTTATATATATATATATATATATATATATAATTATTAGTCTTAAAAATGAAAAGGAAGAACTTTCCAACAATAAAGAAGAAATTAGAGAAATAATAAGGAGTTACTTTGCTCAACTTTATGCAATAAATTGGATAACCTAAGTAAAATGGATGACTACATCCAAAAATATAGGCTTGCCAGATTAACAGAGAAGGAAGTTTTTGCTTAAATAGTTCCCATTTTAGAAAAAGAAACAGAACAAGCTATTAATCAACTCCCTAAGAAAAAAATCACTAACAAAATCCAACAGTTAGAGCTACAAGGAGAAATTCCATTTAAAGTAATTACTGATAATATAAAATATTTAGGAATTTATCTGCCAAGGGAAAATCAGAAACTATATGAGCAAAACTACAAAACACTTTCCACACAAATAAAGTCTGATCCAACCAACTGGAAAAATATTAAGTACTCTTGGATAGGGTGACCAATATAATAAAGATGACAATACTAACTAATCTATTTATTTAGCGCTATACCAATCAGACTCCCAAAAAAGTATTTTAATGACCTAGAAAAAAATAACAACGAAGTTCATATGCAAAAACAAAAGGCCAAGAATCTCAAGGGAATTAATGGGGGAAAAAAAAATCAAATCAAGGTGGCCTAGCTGTACCATATCTAAAATTATATTACCATATGTAAAAACCATTATTATAAAACCATTTAGTACTGGCTAAGAAATAAACTAGTTGATCAGTGGAATAGGTTAGATTCAAAGGACAAAACAGTCAGTAACTTTAATAATGTAGTGTTTGACAAACCCAAAGGCTCCAGGGCTTTTGGGATAAGAACTCAATGTTTGACAAAAATTGCTGGGAAAATTGGAAATTAGTATGGCAGAAACTAGGCGTTGACCCACCCAACATCCTACACCAAGATAAGGTCAAAATGGGTTCATGACCTAGGCATAAAGAATAAGATTATAAATAAATTAGAGGAACATAGGATAGTTTACTTGTCAGACCTGTGGAAGAGGAAGGAATTTATGACCAAACAAGAACTTGAGAGCATTACTGATCACAAAATGGAAAATTTTGATGATAGCAAATTGAAAAGTTTTTGTACAAACAAAATTAATGCAGATAAGATTAGAAGGGAAGCAATAAACTGGGAAAACATTTTTTATAGTCAAAGGTTCTGATAAAGGCCTCATTTCCAAATATATAGAGAAATGACTCTAATTTACAAGAAATCAAGCCATTCTCCAATTGATAAATGGTCAAAGGTTAAGAACAGACAATTCTCAGATGAAGACATTGAAACTATTTCTAGCCATATGAAAAGATGCTCCAAGTCATTATTAAACAGAGAAATGCAAATTAAGACAACTCTGAGATACCACTACATACCTGTCAGATTGGCTAGAATGACAGGGAAAGATAATGTGCAATGTTGGAGGAGATGTGGGAAAACAGGCTCACTGATACATAGTTGGTAGAATTGTGAATACATCCAGCCATTCTGGAGAGCAATTTGGACCTATACTCAAAAAGTTATCAAACTGTACATACCCTTTGATCCAGGAGAGTTACTACTGGACTTATATCCCAAAAGGGAAAGAAATCTGTATGTGCAAGAATGTTGTGGCAGCCTTCTTTGTAGTGGCCAGAAACTGGAAACTGAGTGGATGCCTATCAATTGGAGAATGGCTAAATAAATTGTGGTACGTGAATATTATGGAATATTATTGTTCTGTAAGAAATGACCAGCAGGATTATTTCAGAATAGGCCTGGAGAGACTTACATGAATTGATGCTGAATGAAATGAGTAGGAATAAGAGAACATCACAATACTATATGAAGATCAATTCTGATGGACGAGGCCATCTTCAACAATGAGATGAACCAAATCAGTTCCAATAGAGCAGTAATGAAGTGAACTAGTCACACCCAGCAAAAAAACTCTGGGAGATAACTAGGAACCACTACATAGAATTCCCAGTCCCTCTATTTTTGTCCCTCTGCATTTTAAATTTCCTTCACAGGCTCATTGTACACTATTTCAAAGTCTGATTCTTTTTGTACAGCAAAATAACTGTTTGGACATGTATACATATATTGTATTTAATTTATACTTTAACATATTCAACATGTATTGGTCAACCTGACATCTGGGGTAAAGGGGAAAAATTGGAACAAAAAGCTTGGCAATTGTCAATGCTATAAAATTATCCATGCATATATCTGGTAAAAAAAAAAAAAAAAAAAAAAGCTATAATGAAAAAAATAAATAAAATCTCCTAATCCATCTCCTTAAATGGATTTTCCCGCAATATTTTTATTGTAAGTTTTGAGTTCCAATTTCTTTCTCTTCTGGCTTTTCTTCTTCCCTCTCTATCTCCCCTCCCTGAGATGGTAAGCAAATTACATATGGATTATACTTGTATAATTAGGTAAGACATTTCTATTTTAGTTCTATAAGAAGACTCAAAAAATAAAAAATAAAACAACAACAACAAAAAGCAGGCTTTAGACTGTATTTAATCGCTATTAGTTCTTTCTCTGGATATGAATAATATGCTTTATCATTAGTCCTTTGGGATTGTCTTAGATCATTGAACTATTGAGAATACCTATAATGCTGTTACTATGTACAACACTCTCCTGGTTCTGTTCATTTCATTATTCATCAATTCATGTAACTCCAAATTTTTCTGAAATCATCTTGGCTGACATGTTTTACAACACAATAATATTCCATTACAATCATATGCCACAACTTATTTAGCCATTCTACAATTGATGAGCAATTCTTTGATTGGCAATTCTTAGATTCTAAAAAAAAAAGAGCTGCTTTGAAATATTGATGTACCTTTTTCATTTTTTTTTGGGGGGGGGGGGAGGAATGTCTTTGGGATATAGACCTAGCAGGGGTATTGCTGGATCAAAGGATATACAATTTTACAGCCCTTTGGGCAGTTACAAATTGCTCTCCAGAAGGGTTGGATCAGTTCACAACTATAAGGGGGTACTGGTGTCCCTGTATCCCCGTATTCCCTCCAACATGCTACATTTTCTTTTTTGCTATATTAGCCACTCTGATAGTTGTGAGATTATACTTCAGAAGCGATATTTCTGGTCTTTCTGTAAATAACTGTAATAGCTGTAAATAACTTTGATAGCATTTTTTATATGATTATAGATAGCTCTGATTTGTCTGAAAACTATGTATTCATATCTTTTCACAATTTATTAATTCACAATTTATGTTTTTATAAATTTGATTTAGTTGCATGGATCTTTAACTCTGACATGAAATAGTATTATCATACATTCGTCATTCAGAATATACAAGTTGAATGACTTGCACAACTCTTCCAAATGCTGACAATTTAATCATACAATATCAAACCATCACATTTGTTAATACATGGTAGCAGATACAACTTTTCAAAGTTTAGTAGTTTTTTTCTTGAAATTCTGCATTTTATATTGGCAACCAATACTGTTATTTGTTTTTCTTGAAATAACAAGCTCACTTCATTCATTTAAAAAATATATGCCAAAATTCCAGAATCTGAATAGTTGTATTTTGTCTGTTAGTTATAAAAATAATTTTGATTTTTTGGATTAGAAAGGTCTCAGAAACTGCCAAAGACCCACAGACCACACATTACAAATAGCTGGGCTAGACACTAAAGATACAAAGAAAATAAATTTCCTACCTTGAAGGAGTGTACATCTTACTAATAATACAAATTTAAAAATATATAAAATATAAAAATGAAAATGGGAATTACAGTCTTTCTATTATGTTGTGGTATCCTATGTGCTCATATAAAAACTTTGCTTTACTTTTTATTATTAAGGAACATTGGTCTGTGGATTTCTATCTCTTTTGTTGCTCCCTTGTTTGGATATCAGGACCTTATCACAGGAAGATACTGCAGAAATTTAGCAGTAAAATTTGGTAAAGATCACATTCTAATTTGGGTCATAAGTTATGGCTTATAATCATCTGTACAAAGCACTCATTTTCTACTTCCTGTTTGGTAAAATTAGATAAGAATAAGCAGATACCTGACAGAAAAGGAGAGGCATCTGAATATATAACTGTCAAAAAGGATGGAGTAATTATTACAGATCTTTTAGGCTAAGTGTTATTGAAATGCCCAGCTGAGAAGTGCTGAAAAACAAAACAAAAACAAAAAAACAAACAAAACAGAAGACAATAAATTACAAGAAAAAAGAAAAACATGGAATAAGAGAAGGAACAGTTGTTGAAGAAAATTCTGCTGACAATTAGCAGACACAGTGGATTGCAAGAAGATAAGAGTGCAAAAAAGAGAATCAATAACAAACAGAAAACAAAATGTCATAAAAATCAATGGGATTGATTTACATTGCCCTTAATGGGATAATATTTCTCTTAAACTGTATGGGGCTAAATAGGAAATACAAATGGCAACCAAAAGATGTCATCAGTTCTGTATTGTTGGCCTATTTATTTATTTATTTTTGTTAAAGCTTTTTAATTATCGAAAGATAATACGTGGATAATTTTTCAACATTAATCCTTTCAAAAGCTTATGTTCTATTTTTCCCCTTCTTTTCCCTATCCCCTCCCCTAGGCAGCAAGTAATCCAATATGGTAAATATGGTAAAAATATGTTAAATCCAATATATGCATATACATATTTATACAATTATCTTGCTGCACAAAAAAAAAAAAATCAAAAAGAAAAAAATGAGAAAGAAAATAAAATGCAAGCAAACAACAAAAAGAATGAAAATGCTGTGTTGAGATCCACACTCAGTTCCCACAATTCTCTCTTTGGCTATAAATGGCTCTCTCTATCATAACATATCGGAAGTGATCTGAATCATCTCATTGTTGAAAAGAGCCTCATGGATGTCTTACTTTCAAGGCTACAACAACTATCACCAACATCTAATTACAATGCATTCAAATAACTTTCCTTCAAAATATCTCACTGAGAAAACACTAATGTTAGAGTAAATGTTGTGCCATCACAACCTAGATATCTGGTTGCCAAAACAAAATAAATTTTGAAAATTTATATTCTAAAGTATCAGTGTATTCAAGCATTGACTTTGAATTCAACAAGTACAAGGAAAAGGAATGCTTTATAAAGGGGTTTTACCATGATCACTCACTTTCCCAAAGGATTATGAATTTCAACCATGCCATAAGACTTACATGTTAATACATGTAATAAGACATAATACATGCCATAAGACATAAATGTTAATGATGTAAGTAACAAAAAGCAGTAGTCAATAATAGATAATTAAAATAAAATGATAATACTTCCCACTTTCCCTCTCTTTCCCATCCTTTCTTTATTCCTTCCTTCATTCACTTTTCTCTCTCCAAATGTGGGTCCTCATATATGGGTGCACTGGGCAAAGGAATAAAATTTTTGATTGGAGAAACCTTGTTTAATATCTTAGAATTTGATAGCTAGATTTTTTTTCTTTCCGCTACTTATTTCCTGTATCATTAAAAAAAAAAAAAAAAAAAAAAAGTCTTTTGCCCATATAGTTTCATTTATGATTTTTTGAAACAGCTCTAGAAAGCTAAATTGATAATAATGCCTTGGACCATTCTTTAAATCCAAATCAGGAGAGCTCTCACTAATTGGCCAATATTAGATCACAGCCCAAGCTTTATTTAGCCATTGTTTGGGTTTTAAAGGCTCACAGTAAGTATAGCTAGTCATTGTTTCTCTTCTGGCCAGAAACCTTAAGTCTCTAGTCCTTCTAAGTTTCAATTTTTTGGAGAGGTGTGGGAATGGGGTGGGGGTAAGCCATCTTTTACTTCATTTCTTAACTAACCTTAATCATTGATTGGGGGGTGGGGGCAGCTAGGTGGCGCAGTGGGAAGAGCACCAGCCTTGAATTCAGGAACCCCAGCCTCAAAAAAAAAAAAAAAAAAATCATTGATTGGGAATTACCTCAGACAAATTGAGACTAAGAAAACACCTTAGTTTAAAAAGGCCATGATCTCCCATTGCATCTTGGGACATCGCCAGTCTTCCTGACCTATGTCTTGCCACTGGACTGAGATGATTCTGGAGGAAAAAGTGAGACTGATGACTTTACAAAGCCCTGCCTCACTTAAAGCCAATTCACTTTCAAGTCAAGACACCACCTTGTTTACAAGAGAACAAAAAACAACTCTCATTCGAACTGTTCTTAATGTTTTGGAACTTTACAAGTATTTACCTATGATCTATACAGTTGGATGGCAGTATAAAAGTAGCAAGATAAAGACACTGAGATTTTATGATGGCTGGAAAAAAGCAGAAGCTTATTATTTTGTTAAATTTGCTTCTTGAAGATGAAAGATGTTCGTAATTTTAAACACTGTACACCAATAATCAGTTTTACATGGATTTTAGAACTACTTATAACAAATAATCTCATGCCTGATAAAAAGTAGATTCCAGTGAATAGCTTTCTGCAATTCAAGAATTATCATGAATACTAATATAAAGCAATTTTTACACATCAATCTATTCATACAAATACTGAAATAATAAAGAAAAAAACAAATGACTTATTAATGAGTGTGGACAGCATACTGTTTAAGATGAAGCCCATTAATCTTGCCTTTATCAATAACATGCTACATATTCTAAAGTTCACTTTTTCATCTCTCAATGAAACTATACCATGACATAAAAAAAAAATAATCAATTGACCATAATATACTAGACAAATTTGCTTGAAATATATGAAAAATTATAAAAATTACATTTTTTCAATAAAAGATTGATTTGATTAAAAAAAAAGTTTTGTGAAAATGTATACAAATCTTTTTTAAAAACAAGTTATTTCTTAATTACATATTTTTCTTAATAATAATAATTTTTAAAAATAACATCTATGTGGCATAGCAAAGAAAGGAACTAAGCTCAAATTTGAGCCTAGATACTTACTATGACTGGGAAAATTCACTTCCTTGCATTATATTTACCTCATTATCCATTAGGAATAATATAAGAAGGGGGGGTTGGGTTAGGGTGGAGCCAAGATGGCAGAGAGGATACAGGCATTTTTCTACTTCTCCTTACCCTCAAAATCACTTTACTAAACTCAGCCTCTGAATTAGTGTTTAACTGTCAGAAGCCACGGATATTAGAAGTACAAGATATTACCAACAGAAGATTATCCCAAAATTCACCCTTTGATATCTACCCCAAATCTTGGCCCATGGGAGGCTGGGTCTGGCTCCTCTCTAAGACGCCGGTATGGGGCCAATTCCTCCCCTGCTCCACACCAGAAACGTGAAGCTCTGTGTCAATGAGACTCTGAGGGGAAGTGGGACAGCCTGTGGAATGATGGATGTCTCCATATCTTTGTGTGGCAAAGAGTGTGCTCTTGGGAGGGGGGAGGGAGGGAAGGAGGGGGATGGATGCCCACATGTGTGTTTGCACACTCATGCCCAGTATATTATACTATATTATACAGATGGAGTGTCACTCATGTACAGGTGTAGACAGTGTCTAGCCATACACAGACATGCACGTACACAGGTTTTTGCTCATGCATGGGGATGGAACATGGCTAGGCCAGGCACAGACTCAGATAGGTAGTAAGAACACAGAAAACAGCTCATGCTGAGTAGACCGGAGAGGGGCGGCATGTGGTCTTTTTGACCACTGAAAATTTGCTGGAGAGAACTCTACCACAGTGTTGATTACTCTGCCCTAGCAGCAAGCCAGTGGATCAGCAGAGAAGCTATAAACACAGAGGGTAAAGACTATAATCTCAAAACTCTAGAGTCTCTCAATACCTGGCCATACCCACCTATCACCAGGAGGGACTCAGCACAATCTCAGCACAGATGCTGATCCCAACTAAACTGTTGTCTTCTGCTGCTCCTTCATGTTGTCTGTTGAGGAAGCTCGGTAACCTCTCATTGCCCCCAAAGCACACTGCAGCTGTTTTGTTGTTGTCGTTAAAATGAGTAAAACAGCAAAGCTAGTTCTAACTATTGATAACTTCTATACTGAAAGAGAGCAGATTTCAAACCCTGAGGAGACTAAAAACAATTTGTCTCTAGAGCCAAAGGTTGATATGATCTGGAACCTACCATATAAGGCTCTCATAGAAGAAAAACGCTCTTACAAGAGATCTAGAAGAAAAATAGAGAAAGGAAAGGGAAACTTTGCAAGAGGGTATGGATAAGGCATGTAACTTAAAGTTCATTCTTTAATGAAAGTCTCAACATGTCTATTTCAAATTTCCCAAAGAATTTTTAAGGAGAATGACAGAACATATAAAAATGTTCACACAAAAATAAAGTTTGATGAAAAAAGTGAAATTATTCAAGAATTTACTTTAATATAAATTACTAATAGAATCTTATCATAAAGATATGAACACTTTTGTAATGTGTAACATTACAAAGGCAAAATTCTAAAATGTACAAAAAATTCACTAAAATACTTGATGGCCTCGTTTAATAAATCTCAATTTCAATGGTTAAGAGACCTATAATAAAATGACAGACATAATTAACAGAATGTGTAAATAAAATTTAAATAGTTATATGATTAAACCACAAAAGATTATTTTTAACCTGCTTATGGTAGGCAATTTAGGTATTGAATAATAAGAGATCAAAAACTGAGGATAATTGAGAAAGGAAAATCCATCTAGTAAACATTGTTAAACACATTTATTTGAGGCAGTTAACTGACTTACTGAATAGAATGCTAGATGTGAAGTCAAAAAATCCTGAATTTAAGTCCAGTCATACACTTACAAACTATATGACCCGCCCCCAGCAAGTCATTTAACCAGTCTTAGCCTCAGTCTTGTCAATTGCAAAATTAGTATAATAATGACACCAACCAAACAAGGTTGTGATTAGGATAAACAGAAACTACATTTAAAATTCTTTCAAAGCTTTAAAACATTTTATCAATGTTAGCTATTATTATTGGGGGTAGTACATGCTCTTCAAATTTCAAATGGGATGAAATTCTAGTACATTCAATAATATTCTACAAACAAGGGTAAATTCAAATTAAGTTGTACATTTACTTATCAATAAGTCTGAGGTCACAACTGCATATATGGCAATAGAATCATAAAAATAGCATAATCCTCTCTACATCATCTGTCAAATGGCCATGCTTTGCTGGGGGACTGTAAACAATAAGGAACTCAGTACTTCCCAAAGTACTTCTATCTTTGACTATTGAGTCTTACATGTAGTATACTACTCTCTGTGAAATGTCCAACCAGTATTATAATTTGAGGTCAAACAGTATAAATGTAATTTCTTTTTGCATGACAGTTCTTCAAATACATGAAAATAGCAGTCATTTACCCTATTAATAAACCTTCCGTTCTACAGGCAAAATATCTTGAGATCTTTAAAACAATTCTCATATGGCTTGGCTTCCAATGTTTTTCTTAATACACAACTATCCCTGTTTCACAGCTACTAAATAGTGAGGAAAAAAGCCTTTAATTCATCTCTCTAGTCTCATGTTGAGTGTTTTCTCCTTTACCATTATGATCTGCCAGAGCTGCAAATTCTGAGTAATTTTTTGATTATATTGTGGAAAAACAATCAGAACTACAAAGGATTCAGCTCATTCTACTATTACAATGACAGAAGCTTATGGAGCTGAAAAGTGTTATCTTCAGGTAAGTGTTATCTTAAGGTATCTAATATGTGAACACAAACAGATATGGCTGAAATATTTCATTAAATAGATGGTCTCATAGTATTGACTCTATTGGTCTCCATGCTTTGATGCTTTACCAAGGAATTCCCAAAAAAAGTAAGGATAGGACCCATATACACATAGTAAGGGACCTTCAATTATCTAAACATCTGTTGGAATTCTCTCTCTGCCCAAGGAATAAAAAATATAAGTTCTAAATGTTCAAAGGTTCAAAGACAGAGGAAGCAATGAATTTCTGTTCTAGGAATAAATATCATAAGGAAGTTAAAATAGTTAAGTAAACCATCTGATAAAGATGCAAGCAGGGGGATAAATGTAGAATGAATAATAACAATGGTGATTTTTTTTTTTTGATGTCTAAAGATCCAAAAAGCCCAGAATGGTATGAAAAATTAAATACAAAAAGGCCTTTTAAAAATCTCTCTTATACAGACTATTGCAGCATTAAAGCCTAAGATGAACAAGGAAATAAGAGGGCAACAATATTTCATTAGTTCAAAGAACTACACCCAGGTAATCCTGAAAGTGAAAAGTATTTTGATAACTGTATTAAATATTTTTTAAAAAAATAAATTAAATATTTATTCTGGGAAAAGGTCCATAGACTTCACCCCCTGCCAAAGGATCCACGATCAATCAATAGACATTTATTAAAAGTGTCTGCCAGGGGCCAGGCAGTATGCCAAGTTCTGCAAACACAAAAAGAGGCAAAAAGACAGCCTCTGCCAGGAAGGAGCTTACAATCTATTGGAGAAGACAACAAGCAAACAAATTATGTATATAAATATGCTGTATATAAAAAAAAAATTAGAAACTGCCAAAACTCTGGAGAAATATACATGAAGCAAGGATTCTTACAAGCTGTTAACTCAGTGAAATTGATAAGACAATAGTTATGTAGTTTGGCATGGTAATTAATTAAGTACAATTGATTTAATCTTACAACACATAATGGTTCCCTAGTGATATAATGATTGACTTATACTCAGTATGATAAATGGATTTAATTACAATAGAATATTTAAGAGGTCAGAGTCAGACCTAGAGAGGAGACTTGAGAAAGAGAGAAGATGGAGGACTGAAGGCTAAAGGACTCCAAGAGACTTCAAGATAGAGAGCTTAGTGGTGGCTGGACTGTCCTCCTTCACTTCTTTACTAAGACTAAGGCCCACCTGAAGATCCCCAAGAAAGCTAGCTCAAAACCTGGGGAAGGAGAGACTATGAAGGAGATAATAAAGACTTTGGGCTTTATTCATGACTATTTTTGTGGTGATTACTCTACTGAAACCAAGGCCCATTAAGAGGACTGTAACAGTCCTAGTAGGTCAGGCAAGCACAATTGAGATGTAAGTGGACCAGTGGTCTTTATCCCCAGATGTGCTTAAGAGTTGAGTACTTAGGGACTTCCTTCGTGGGTGGGACCTCCACCCATGGCAGGAACCTAGATCTCATCTTAGGTTGGCTTGTGTCTAGTCTATGATCTCATTGACCCTATTTAAGCTCTGGACAGGAAGAGCCCTTTTCCCTTTTCCCCCTTTTACCATCTGGGGACTGGACTAGGAGGTCACTACTAAGGTATGTGGCATGAGGTCATAGAGTAAATGTGATTTACGGGAATAAAGTTTAAGGTTGCTCATTTAAACTCACAGGTGCTCTGTTGGGCTTCAAACTACTTCCATATGAGATAGTAGCAGGAGGATTCTGAGGACCTCAAAACAGAGGTGAGATTGATATTATTGATATTATATTGGCCAGTTTTTCTCTGATAGGCCTAGGAATAAGAACAGATTAGCATTAGTTAGGGAGAATAAACCCTAACAAAGGACCTCCAGAAAACTAGCCTGGACATTACAAGAAACAACTAAAAAGAAGAGTCAATTTAGAATTGAGAGGCTGGGAAGAGCTAGCTATAAAAAGTAGAATTAGAAAGTAAAACTAAGGAAGACAATAGGAGGATTTCAAATTCCAAAGCTAAGAGACTGAGTATGTTGGTGAAAGACCTTGGCCAAAAGACTGAGGTCACTGGGTAAAAGATGAGTCAGAGAACAAGATCTAAAAAGATGGGAAACAAAGGAAGGAGGAAAGTATAAAAAGGCTCTGAGTGGTGAATAGGGCATTAGGTATTTGATCCCAGAGATAATAGGGAGTCACAGGAGGTAATTGGGGGCTAGCAATGGAAGGTGAGCTTTAGGAAAACCACCTTAAGAGCTGACTGGAGAATGGATTGGAGCAGGGAAAAACAAGAAAACAGGCAGACCAACCAAGAGATTGCTGAAAGATCAGGGAATGTGGCAATGTTAGAGAAAAGGAGAAGTATTGAAGAATGTTGTCAAGGTGGAATCCATGTGCCTAACACACAATAAAAGATTGAAAATGCCTGGACTCGATGATTCCTAAACAACATTCCTTTTTAAGACATTCTTCTTGTAATTAGATTTTTATTTTCCCTTTTGCATCACTCTCATTTTTCTTCTTAATTTTTTCTCTATCTCTAATGCTTGAATTTCATAATTCCTTTTTAGCTCTTTCATAAGGAAGAGTAGTTCTTATTTTTCTTGGAGGTTTTAGATGTAGGAGCTTTGACTTGGTCATCTCTCAAATGTGTATTTTCATCTTCCTTGTCACCATAGTAAACTTTCTATGGTCAGAATCATTTTCTGTTGTTTTCTCATTTTCCCAACTATTAGTTGGCTGTTAACTCTTTGATCATATAGGACTCTATTTCCAGGGTGAGTGTGCAATATCCCAAGCTTCAGGGGTTTTGTGCAGTGGTTTTCAGAGATCCCTCAAGGGACCTGTACTGTGAGCCAGCCCTGCTACCCATGGGCAAGGCAACAGAACCCTGATTCAACGCCACCAAAAAGACCCCTGCAATTTTTTTTCCTGTCCATTCATTTGATTCCTCTATGTGTAGGTTGAGATCAGAAGCCACAGCTGTCAACTGCTACTGCTGCTATTGTTTCAGTGTCTCCCCCAGTTCCTCATTTGCTTGGACTTCCCTCATACCCTACTACAATAAACCTTTCCTGACAACCTACCAAGTCGTATTTTTAGTTTGTTAGCTGAGAAGTCTAGAGATTACTACCACTAGGATCATAGGCCCCAAGGCCTTCTCCTGGTTTGCCCTGGAACAGACTGTATCTTGATTGTAATACAGACCCATCTTAGAGCAACAGAATCCCTGCCAATATTCCAAGCCAACTTCAGTAGGAAGTTTGATTCAATCTTTTTGTGGAGTCTGACACTCTAAAATTTAATTAGATTCATTATTTGGGAGGGAGAGCTTGGACAAGTCACCCAGCCTTCACTCTGCCATCTTAGCTCCACCCACTTTGGTTTTTAAGGTTCATTGCAACTATGACCCACACCAATTTCTTAATTTAGGTGTGGACTATTTCAGAGTTTCATTTTACTTTTTCTCCTCATTTTGAAACCAAAAATATTCGCCATGGCTATTAAAAAGGAACAAAATCACAAACAGGTTACAAAAATGCATAGATTCATAGCATATCAGAATTAGAAGGGACTACTGAAGCTAACTAAGCTAACACAATTCAGAAAATGAATATAATGAATAAAAACAACCATAGAGGTTTAATAATTTGTCTGAAGTCACAAAGGTAATTCAAAAATCCAGATTCAGTTTCAGATCTTTTGAACTGGTGATGTTAATAATTCAACCTCATGGTGGTTATAAAAAGTTTTCCATTAATTTTACAATAACTGAATAAATTATGGTATATGAATATTATGGGACATTATTGTTCTGTAAGAAATGACCAACAGGATGATTTCAGAAAGGCCTGGAGAAACTTACATGAACTGATGCTGAGTGAAATGAGTAGGACCAGGAGATCGTTATATACTTCAACAACAATACTATATGGTGATCAATTCTGATGGATGTGACTACTTTCAACAATGAGATGAACCAGATCAATTCCAATAGAACAGTAATGAACTGAACCAGCTATACCCAGCGGGAGAACTCTGGGAGATGACTATGAACCACTGCATGGAATTCCCAATCCCTTTAATTTTGTGTGCATTTTGGATTTCCTTCAAAGGCTAATTGTACACTATTTCAAAGTCAGATTCTTTTTGTACAGCAAAACAACTGTTTGGATATGTATACATATATTGTATTTAATTTATACTTTAACATATTGAATATGTATTGGTCAACCTGCCATGGGGTGGGGGGGGGGAAGGAGAGGAAAAATAAGAACAAAAGGATTGGCTTTTGTCAATGTTGTGAAATTACCCATGCATATATCTGGTAAATAAAAACTATTAATTTTTTTTTTTAAAGCCTATGATTGTAGAAGGTACTTTCCAACTTAAGTCTTGTCAAAAATTCACCGTTAGATATTCAGGACCCTTTGCAATGACATAATGGCCTTTTCCTAAAACTTTCCTGAAGAATCTGGGGCTCTGAACCCTGGAAATTCTACCCTATCCTTGAACTATGATTGCTGATGGGGGTTTTAGCCTAGTCATGTTTTAATCTGTCTAAAGCATACATATATAACTAATATATTAAAGGAATCACAATGAAGGAAAATGAAGATCAAGAAGTTGATCAATATTTATATTATCTATCTAAATAAGGAACCAGGAGGGCAAAGTGAGGGGGAGGAGTATGACAGTCAAGGGAAACAAAAACTGAAAAAGAAAATAATGTGCAAAGAACAACAGCAGGAAGACTGGTATCACTGAATCACAGACTAAGAGGAGAAGAGTAAATTCTATGAAAACTGGAAAGGTACAAAGGAGTCAGTTTGGGAAGAATGAAAAAAAAAAAAACCACTGGAAATAATGTTAGGGGAGAGGAGGGGATAATTAGATTCATAGTTTAGAAAAATTACCTTGGTAGCTGAATGAAGCACAGCCTGGAGTGAGAAGAAACTTGAGAAATAAACCAGCAAAAAGCCTATTGTGATAGTGTAGACATGAAAAAATAAATGCATGGATCAGAGTGGAGGGTATATGAGGAGAAAGAAGGGGAAAATCCAAGAGATGTTTAAAGCAAGGGAAAAAAAAGAAATGGCCACAAGTTGGATATGGAAAGTAAAGAGTTGAGGAAGACATCTAGATTATAATCCAGGGTCAGCAACATGTGGTTTTCTCTAGTTCTGTTCTGATAATGTTTGAAATCTCTTTCATCCTACATTTCATTTTCATCTTCTTATAACAAAGTTAAGAACTTTTGGTTGAAACATTAAAATCAAAAATAATTTTAAATATATGTACAACATTGTCATAACATACATGGTAACCCGGTATAAACATGCCCAGCAGACTAAAGGAAAAAGGCCAATTAGCAAAGTAGAAAGCTATCATATCAATCTTAGCTTATAGTGACATAAGTCATTTATTTGTTCTTTAATTTTGCAAAGCATTTTACACAACTTTATTCATTTGATTTTCCTACCAAATGTATGAATTAGTTGTTTTTATTTGGACTGAAGCTATAATGTCACTAATGGAAAGAACTATCATGGGGAAAACATGTTCAACGAATTCTTTAAAGTTTAAGAAAAAGCAATGTTAGGAGGATTAAAAGGAATATACTGCCAAGATTGACTGAAGCAGCATATGAATTCAAGACTTATTGAGTCTTTCAAGGTTAGCTGTTTGTTATCACGATGCCACATTAGGAGATACTGCACCTATTGCAATTTTGCAATGGTCAGCGACTTGGCACAATGAATAGAGTGTTCCAACTGGAGTCCGGGAGATCTGAGTTCAACTGCAGCCTCAGACACTTACCCGCTTTGGGACCTGAGACAAGTCATATAGCCATGTCTGCCTCAATTTCCTCATCTGTAAAATGAGTTGGCACAGAATATGGCAAACCACTTCTGTATCTTAGTCAAAAAAACCCCAAATGGAGTCACACAGACTTGGACACCCCTGGAACGACTAAACAACACAAAACAGATATTACCATTTTATAGATAAAGTTAACTATCAAAAAGAATGCTTTAGTTATTTGCTCACAGTCATGTGGATAATACATTTCTAAAGAAGGATACAAATCTAGATTCTCTTCAAGCAGTCTTTCCTCCATATCATACTACAGGTTTTACACAATGCCAAAGGCTGGTAATGAAAGTCAAAAGTTAATGGGAAAATAAAACAAAACAAACAAACCAAAAAAAAAGTCAATAGGAATTTTTTCAATCAGTACAACAGGATATGCATCCTTCCCATAATAAAAGCGAAATATTTATAAAAATTGGGCTTAAAATAATAATTTATGGAACAACTGAACTGAATCAGATTCATGTTTTAAAGCTTATATATAGTGTCTCAAGAATAATTGAATGTATCTTGAGGGAACTCATTAAATTCTTGCCATAGACTGTCAAGACACATAACTTTCTCCCACTTTTTGGTAAAAAAATCATAAAGGATCTTCTTGTAATCTTAACTTTAAGAATAGAAGTAAACAACTACTGATAGAAAAAATTAGTTTCAAATTAAGTCCAATTTACTTCAAACACAAATTTGACCTCAGACACTTAACACTTCTTGGCTGTGTGACCTTGGGCAAGTCACTTAACCCTAATTGCAGGGGTTGGGGGGGAGAAGAATCACTAAACAACTAGGTGCTAAGCACTAGAGTAGGAGTTGGGGATTTAAGGACAATCTTAAAAAGGTCCTTGCATTCAATAAATTAATATTTTAATGGGTAAAATGCATATGTTGGGCATCACTAATACAATTTATTTGAAAATTACTATACTATTTGAATATCTAAATCTACCTCTGGAAGGAAGTACAAAGTAATATAATTTATATCTACAAAGCCAACTGGGTCCAATGCGTTTAAAATTTCAGTTTTAAAGTTGTGCAAGTTTAAAAATGTGTTGTGTATGTGTGCTTCTAAGTTATCTTTCTGAAAATTGTTCTTTGGTGGGGTATAGATTTGTTTTTGGCTTGTTGTTTTGCTTGTTACCTTCTTTTCTTGATTAACAAATCACAAAAGCTATCAAATACAAATATTGCCTAAAATAACTCACCAGCCCATGGTTACCCACCTGAATGCAGAAACTATTTCACTGGTCAAAGCAATTGAATCCTAAAACTAGGTCAAAATGGATTTGTATCATTTTACTATTTCCAAAAATATAATGACAATTTATGCAAAAAGAATTCCTTAAAGTCAATGGTAGCGAAGTGTAAATGCTCAACACGTCATGGAAGAATAATTCCTTCAAAATGGTTGTATAAAATGGTAACACAGACCAGACATGAGACCTATATATACAACTCAAAAGCACTATTATAGCAAAAGTAAGCAGCAGTATGTAAAAAAACAACAACAAAACAAACAAACAAAAAATCCACCAAAAATATCTAGTGGAATAAATCAAATTTCAGGAAAGGGAAAAAGTATGCAAAATGTGCCAGAGTGATTCATCTTTATGTGAGTAAAATGGATACAAATTGATTTTTTTACCCAGAGAATTATTATTCTACTTAGATCCGAGAAGATATATATATATATATATATATATATTTATAAAATATCATTAGAACAGAATTAGGTGTTCTAGTATACCAAATAAGTCTACTCATTTAAAATTTGAACATCATATTCTAAATCTTTATATGGCTAGTATTAGAGCACTAGCATAGATATCTTTAAAGCTGTGATCTGTTCTTAACCTTTGCATTATTTGGTTTTCTTAGGCAATTCTAAAGGAAAGCCTAAAAACAGAAGAGGTTGGTGCCAAAATATTTTCACAGAACAAAGTAATCTAAAATTTGACCTAGTTTCAACATGGCCTGTGACAGAAACAGATCTTATTCCTGAGTTTCAGTTACCATTGCTCTCATTGCTGCCCCTGCCTCAGAGTTGAATTGAGTCCAGCTATTTCTCTCCTCATCACAACTTGTTGCTTGCCTTCAATCACCTTCCTAATGAATTCAAAATGTATCACTGGGTATAAAATATATTTGAAAGATTCTCCAAATATTCAGTATTCTCAGAACACATTGGGGAACTATTCATGCTACTCAAAAGTTATTGTTACATTTGATAAAAGCTACATAATAATATCTTACAGCTGTGTAGCACTCTATTATAGTTTGGGAAATTCTATTCTATACATTATCTCACTGAATTACCACAAGACTCAAGGAATTATAAAAGGGAAGTATTTTGAACTGTATCTTACCAATACTGAATCTTCAAAGGAAAGCCTGACAAACATTTATGGCACTAGTATCTGGTAAAACAGGTGTTACAGCTCATTACTCTAGCTTTTTAGTTCCACAGCCTTACCATCGTGGACAAAAGATGTTTTTCCAGTAAGACTATATATGAAGGTGACTACTTCTCTAAAAGGAGAGTTGAAACAAAAAGTTTTGCAATTGTCAATGCTGGAAAATTACCTATTCATAAAATTTTTGTAAAAAAAAAAATTCTATATTTCCGGGTGAGGGGTTTGGGGGTGATAGCCTAGTTTGAAGGAAAAAAACAATGACGTATGAATGCACTGTGAGAATTAACATTCCTGATCAACTTTGTATTTCAATGTAAAAAAACATTTATACTTTAAAATTGGTATCCTGTTAACAGAACTCTTATTTAGTTCATTATATATTAAAACATGGCAAACTTCTCTTTTAGAAATATATGCAGATATGAGATTTTAATTTCTATACTTCAAAAAGAAGACTGATTCTGTATTGCAGTGAAATTTCAAGCAATCAATTTTTAGTTAAATTTGGTTTTAAAGTTATATTTTGTTTCTGATACTTTTTCATTAATTTTCATTGTTATTACTCCTGGCACCAAGGAGAGTTAGTCAAGGGGCAAGCCCTACACATAATCAATTTCTTCTAATTCAGTTTCAAGGCCTATTATAATCATTTCTTTTCAGAGCACTGTGTAGAACTGATTCAGAGTCAGAAGTCTACCATATTCTATAATTCCATGTTTCTTGATTTTTTGCAATATTCACTGTAATATTTAATAAAATCTATAGACATTTTGGGCAATTTCTCAATCATCAGAAATGTATTTTATTTCTGGCTTTTAAGTACAAATAATGCTACTGTAAACATTTTAGTACACACAGATCATTTCTTGATATACACAATCATCTTGCAAAATGGTCTCATTGAAAGAAAGTTTGGGGGCAGTTAGGTGGTGTACTGGATTAATCAACAGCCCCTGAAGTCAGAAGAACCTGAGTTCAAATTTGGCCTCAGGCACTTAACACTTCTCAGCTGTGTGACCCTGGACAAGTCCCTTAAGCCCACTTGGGAAAGAAAGAAAATAAAGAAAGGAAGAAAGAAAGGAAGGAAGGGAAGAAGGGAGGGAGGGAGTTTGGAAGAAAGAGTATAAATAGCTTAATAATTTCTCTTGTACAATTCCAAATCACTTGCCAAAATGATTAAAACAGCTCTCAGTTCCACCAACAGTAAATAAACATATAATTTCTTCAACTCCCTTCCTTTCCCAGTTTTTACTGTCTTTGCTCCTTTAATGGTTTTTGAGGTAAAATGTAAAGGTTAATTAAAATCTGTATTTCTCTAAAATTGATCTTAAACATTATTTTCAGGGGTTTATTGGCAAATAATAACCTAGGAAACACCAAAAAATATTATAAAGGAAGAAATTGACTGAGTTCACTTTTTGGGCACAGATATCTAACTCATCAAATAGAAGATAAAAATTTATAATAAAACAAGAACAAAGATATTAATCAGACAAAGGAACACTCTACTTAGTTAAGATTTAGCCCTAATTAAACAGGCTTTAGAAAATATAAAATCAAGAAATAGTTATTAGAAACAACAAATCTAACAATTTTATCCCCAAATTAAAGCAGTATAAGTTAATTGCTACATCAAGATGAATTAGAGAATTGAGAAAGAGCCTCCATTAAGAAGTATAATTGACTTTACAAAATAGAGTTTTGTCAAACCAGTTTATCTGTAAAACTTTTCAAAGAAGAAGAGTACGTAATTATGAGCAGGAAAATCTCATAAAGGAGAGAGAAATAGTGGCACGTAAAGAAAACTTGGATATCCAATTAATCAAAATTATTCAAGTGTGACAAAAGAAAACAAATCATCTTTTCCATCAAGGACAATAAAATCATTAGACTTAGACCTTCACATCTGCCTTTTCTCTCAATTATGATCAACCAGTCTGTCCCTTCACTCAAGAAGTGATTCTAATCATTCTTTGAAGCTTTACTTTCCCTTAAGATGGTTTTCAATGCCTTCTGTTTAAAAACAAAAAACAAAAAACTTCAGTTTTCATTTCTACACATGCTTATATAATGGCTCAATTAAATGATTAAATTTACAATAGAATTAAGGTTAAACATTATATACTTTTTATAAAGTCAAGATTAGCATAGCAAGAAACCATCTTAAAAACCCCTTACAGACAAATATTAGCCCAGAGTTCAGGTCTTCTCCCATTAGACAGCCTAAGGAGAAGCTTCAGATAACCAATTAGGCATTAAGTATTTATGAAACTCCAAACACAGACCGAATATCATACTAAGTGCTTCAAACCAAAAAATCTTGATCTTACACCACTCAGTTCCACCTACTAATAATATAAATGATAATATATTGTTTAGAGGAAAAATAACTTCATTCTTGGAAATAGTAGCTAATTATTTAATTTAGGGATCTGTATAAATGAAAATCCAAATGTGGAATATGTGCTTTAAAGAAAAACCCAGTAAGAAAAAAAAGTAGAGTGTTCTCATGAAGTATCTCACAGGGTATTTTTTATGTTCAGGTAATTAGGAATTTGATCTAAGTAAACAAAGAAAATGGGAGGCAATCCTGACTTTGAACTATATCAGTGAAATTCTAAAATAACTAATTATATGAGCATATCTATATCTACCTATCTATCTATCTATTAGCTTTTAATTAGGATAGAGTTTATACCTTGCTCTTTGTATCTCTGTTTGCACGAATGATTGGAAGATGACAGATATTCATATACTCATTTGCATTATTTTAAAAAAGCAATTTTAAAAAAATCTCAATATATAATGATAATTAGGGGCACATTATATTCTTCAAATATAAAATGCATTTAAATTTAAATATTTCAACATAACCAAACCAAACTATTTTATACAACCTCCAACTATATTATACAAATGAATTTTTCGAGTTCATCATTACAAATCAAAGTTAGGTAAAAACTTTTAGGTAAAAAAAATAAGGAACTGCAAGATGTCTTCTGAAAATATTTTTAGTCCTTAAAAGATGCTGGTATACATCTATTTGGAAAAGGCATTATGTCATTGCATATAAGTATGTCATTTAAATGATTAAAATCAATTCCATTACATGGCTCTCTTCAACAAAGTGTATGATTCAAACCAGTTTCAATTGTTCAGTGATAAAGAGACTCATCTACACCCAGAGAGAGGATTGAGGGAACTGAGTGTGGTTCAAAATATATCATTTTCAGTCTTTTTGTTGTTGTCTGCTTACATTTTATTTTACTTTTTTTTTCTTGTGTGGATTGATAATTATATAAATATGTATATATGTGTGTGTATATATATATAAAAGATTTAACATATATTTCCACCATGTTTAACCTATATTGAACTACTTGCCATGTGTGGGAAGAGGAGTAAACTGGAACCCAATGTTTTACAAGGGCTAATGTTGAAGAATTGTCCACTGTTTTGAAAAATAAAAAGCTTTAATAAAAAAATTTTAAAATTCCATATATATATATTTTTAATCTTCATAGAATTCAACCAATGTGAGTGTCTTCAATGAAAAGTATCTGACTATAAGCCATCTACAGAGTAATTTCTCCTGGAACATTTACAGCAAAAGTTAGCAGCTGAGCTATTCACGGCTTTTTCATTCAACAATGATTCTTCAACTCCCTCCCTTCATTTCTAAACCAAAATGAACCTGTCACATGAACAATTATTTATGGCACTTTTAAGACTCTCCAAGGTATTCACCTCTTTTTTTGCTCCCTTTTGCTCTCTCCCCTTTTATTCTACTTTTCTTTGTTCTTCAGTTATGCACAGAACTTAAAGCTATAACATTCTGCTTACCAAAACCAAGCTACACCAAACACTCAGGACAGGAGCACAAGGCCCAAAGCACCTACTGACAAAACCATGACATAGTTTAATGGAGGCAAGCAGCAAGGGGGAGGACAGAGAGGCACGGATCCTGCTGCCATCATCATCATCACTCATGGTTTGCACTTCATATCATTTCAATGACTTTCAGAGTGGAATGTAACTATGATCTAGGTACACCTTATAATAAAAAGTAGGCTGCAATGACAACTTCAAATTGCGCTTATAGGATTCTTCCCACAAGGTTTTGAATGGTTAGAATTGGTTTACATCTGGTACATCCACATTTTTATACTCAATGGCACCAAAACCAGAAAATTGGGAAATAAATAAAGCAAACACAAGTAAAATACTTGATCCCTGTGATGTCTTCCCAGGTGGCCCCTTTCACATAATTTCTTTGGCATAATCCATCTTTCCAGCATATTAGGTAAATTCATTAAACATTTTACATTTAAATAATACTTCATAAGGATAGAGCACCAGTGACAACTCACATTTCCAGAATTCCTGATGACTCATAACAATATTTTTTAAGGAAAGGAATAAAAACACTGAATCAAATGTTTATAAACTCAACTATTTATATTAAGAACCCTGAATCAGGATAACCAAAATACAAAAAGCCACCTTCTTTTCTGCCATAAAAGAGCCCCCTCTCCAAAATTTAACTGACAAGATGGCTGAATTCTGAAAAATGTAGAACTGTTAGTCGTGAGTTGACTGACCAGTGATGTGAACTTACATTCCATATTAGTTGAGAAGAGTTTTTAATGGTAATGTAACATCTGTTTTATGTTATCTAAGAGACACAAAACTCAGCCCGGCTGATGGAATGCTTGATGCTCAAGCCTTCTAAGAAGTTCTCTATTTCTGTCCCTAGAGCAAGCTCTGTCTGAGGCTCAACATGTCTCTCTACTCTACAGGCCAGAGACCATAATATTTTAATACGTAACATATCCGTACTTCTGTTATAACCACAAGTGCACTTAATATTCTCAGCTACGTTTATTTTTTGGAACTTCCTAGAAATTCCCAGCACACACATTTTTTTTAAAACTGCTGAACTTGAGCGAATGATTTCAATTTTATATATATATATTTACATATGCTATTTCTTCCTACCACACTTGCTCTCCCTGCCATAAGTCCTTTTCCAAATAAACTTCAAGATGGAAAATTGGAAGAAATTTTAAGCTTTTTTTTTTCTTCGTAACAAATAAATTCAAATTCTTTGCCCAACATTGATAAAAACAACTACTACTATACTGTCCATTATTTTACAATTCCCCAAAACATAGGGAATTCAGAAGAAAGCAAGAGTATCAAAGTTAGTTTAGGAGATTACAATCCATTTTAAAAATTGTGAAAATGTGGATACAAATTGAACAGAGCTTCATTGCATTACATTGCTGTTCTTTCTTTGGCTAACTCTACCGGAACTTTTTCAACACACATGATATCTTCAATTACACTAAATTGTAATAAATGTTCAAAAGATGGTTTTTCTATTTTTTAGATTTACATCAATATTTACTTGAGATAATTTCCTGGGATAAGGAGAATAACCATAATGGATTTATTGTTGTATTTTTACCGGATTCATTAGGGTCCAAAGAAAAACTGCCATATTTTGTTTAAAATTAGTCCTCGGTCAATTTCCTTTACTTCACGCAAAAGAAATCCAAATAAAACAGGTTTTAAAACACTAGTATTTTTTAACTTTCTGTAAACCATCATTTCATGCTTGTGAGGGGGTGGGGGGAAAATAAAGAGAAAGAGAAATTTTTGCTTGAATAGCTAATTGTTGTCATAAGTAATTCAGTTTCCTGGTAGCCAGGAATTTTTTCATGGGCATACAACAATGAGGACAACAACATTTCTAGTACTTCAGTTTGGTAGCCAGTCATAAAGTTCAGCATTCCTAAATTTTCCTTCACAGTGTCCAAAACACTAAGAAATGTGCACATCAATCACATCATTTATGTAGATGGATAGTATACTTCCAGGGTAAATGAACTTACACGATTCAAAATTACTCCATGTCTATAACTGATGATTCTACATGTGGCTGATGCAGTGCTGGTTGGTGGAGAACTTCTATTTTCTTGGTCTTAACTATAAGGCCAAAATGAACAGAAGTGGCAGAGCACAGATCATGTTCTGTTACATCTCCGCTTTAGAGGCTGTGCTGAATACACTTATCTGGAACAAAAGTCATGCACCAACTCTCCCACTCCTCTAGTCTTAGCCTATAGCCTTTTCAAGTTAAATACAGTATCATCAGTGCAATAACTGACCTTGATGCTGTTTTGCCCTGGTTCAAAGTATCTGACAATACTGTTTTAAAAACCATGGGAGCAAATACACATTTCTGCTTTATTCCAGGGTTAACTAGGAAAGCACAAGAACATCATCCTCCATTATCCAGGACCAGTGCAAACATGCTGTAGTGGAACTGGTCTACAATATTGATAAGCTTCCCTGGACAATCATGGACAATCTAATTTTGTCATGATTTTGCCACAAGTCCTCAAAAGTGACAGTATCAACATTGTTGGTGGAGTTGTGAAAGAATCCAGCCATTCTGGAGAGCAATTTGGAACTATGCCCAAAAAGTTGTCAAACTGTGCATACCCTTTGACCCAGCATTGCTGTTATTGGGATTATATCCCAAAGAAATACTAAAGAGTGGAAAGGGACCTGTATGTGCCAAAATGTTTGTGGCAGCTCTTTTTGTTGTAGCTAGAAACTGGAAGTTGAATGAATGTCCATCAATTGAAGAATGGTTGGGTAAATTGTGGTATATGAAGGTTATGGAATATTATTGCTCTGTAAGAAATGACCAGCAGGAGGAATACAGAGAGGCTTGGAGAGACTTAAATCAACTGTTGCTGAGTGAAATGAGCAGAACCAGAAGATCACTATACACTTCAACAACAATACTGTATGAAGATATATTCTGATGGAAGTGGAAATCTTCAACATAAAGAAGATCCAACTCACTTCCAGTTGATCAATGATGGACAGAAATAACTATACCCAGAGAAGGAACACTGGGAAGCGAATGTAAATTGTTAGCACTACTGTCTATCTACCCAGGTTACTTATACCTTTGGAAGCTAATAATTAATGTGCAACAAGAAAATGGTATTTACACACATATATTGTATCTAGGTTATATTGTAGCACATGTAAAATGTATGGGATTACCTGCCATCGTGGGGAGGGAGTGGAGGGAGGGAGGGGATAATTTGGAAAAATGAATTAAAAAAAAAAAAAGTGACAGTATCAAGAGCTTTGCTCAGGTTAAAGAATATTGTATACCTCTGTCTCCTCTGCTCTTGGAGTTTTTGGGCAACAATCAGCATATTGACCATTGGTCAAGCCCTTTCTGAAGGCACACTGCCTCTTGGCTATTTAAGGATTCTAAAGGCAGCTAGATGATGCATTGAATAGAGTACTGGCCCTGGAGTCAGGAAGCCCAAATTCAAATGAAGACTCAGACACTTAACTCTTACTAGCCATGTGACCTAGGTAAGTAATTTTCCTTGCAAAAAACCCTCCAATGACAAAATACACAATAAGAATCTTGCTAGCAATGACTGAGAGACCCCACTGTGATTGTCACACAACAGCCAGTTTTTGTTTTCCTTTAACAGAGATCAAAAGTGAAGGAATCCTTGAACTCCTGAGGGATAACATCCTCTTGCCAAATAACCTTAGCTCTTATATGAACAGTAGACTCTCTGCCTTGTAAATCTCTGCTGGAATAGAAATAATATCTGGTGCTTTGCCATAAGAGAAAAACGCTTGTGACATTGAAAATCTCTTCTTCAGTTGGAAGTTTCGCCCAAGAGGGAGTGACTTCAGCCTGAGGTCTCAGGTCAGTAGTTTCGGCATTAATAACGGTCTGTTAAATAAGATGATTCACACTAGTTCCAATTGTTCAGTAATGAAGAGAATCAGCTACATCCAGAGAGAGAAACTATGGGAAATGAATATGGATGACAATACAGCATTTCTACTCTTTCTGTATTTGTTTGCTTGCATTTTTGTTTGCCTTCTCAGTTTTTTTTACCTTCTTTCTAGACCTGATTGTGTTTAAAAATTACCCATGCATGTGTTTTGTAAATACAAAATTAATAATGGTCTGTTGAGAACACCAGAAGTGTTTGGCCCATCTCCATCCTGTCCGTATCACTGATCTTCTGGTAGCCATCTTGCCTTGTAGTCACCAATTTAATTGAATGAGAATATTTAGCTTGGCAAGGACAAGTATATGATCAGTCCAGCACTCTGCACCATATATCATCTCCATCACTTTCTTATCCTATCTCCTTACAATAACGCTGTCTATTAAACATCAATGTTTCCTACAAGGGTGTATACATAAAGCTTTATTATGATGATGAGACAATAATGGCAATGAGAAAGACATGACGTATAGAAGTCTTGAATAAGTGAACATAACTGTTTTTGTTTACACCAGCATTCCTTTTGGACTCCCTGACAGCCTGTGCCAACCATGGCAGCAGTCCCCCCAGCTCACTAATGATGAAGGTCTCCAGATCTTCATAAAATTTTTCTCTGACCTCATCATGGAGGGAACATACTCATTGATGAGATGGTAGTGTGGTACTTTCCGTACAAGTGGCAATCTCCCTGTCATTCCTTTTAGGAGGAATACAAGCATGTTGACTGAATTAATTTGGAATCATGAAACTTATCCTAGCTCTACAACACTTGCCATAAGTGACTACTCTGAAAAAATGTGCATCCAGCTCTGACTCTGGCAAGCTGGCTGTCATCTACCAGTTTTGTTGCACTCAGGGCTGGTACTTGGATATGATAACTACTGAGTTCTCTTTCAAGAAGAGCTGTTCATCTTTCAGGTCTCCTGGATTTCATGTCATCAGAATGTGAACATTCTAGGTATCAATGGTGGGTAGAATAATCTTTACAACTTTTTGTGCATCTTTTTTGGTTTCCTACAACAGGGCAGGAACCCCACCAAACCCAGTATCAGGCAAGGGATAGGTCAGGTGAAGAACACAATAAAAGTTCTTTTCTAGTTCCCTTCTTCACAGCAGAAAATAATTAGTACAGCTCTCTTAAGAGGTTTCTCAAATATCCATGCTGCCAAATTACCCTGCTGCTTTAATCTAGTGAGAAGACAATACTGGGGCCAGAGCTACCTATTTGCAAGGTTGTGACTATAACAACCAGCATATCCACAACTGATGTAATGGCATGGGCCTGCTGCTACACAACTGTGAGGTAAATAAAAATGGTAAAACAGTCCAGGGAGTCTTTTGATTTAATGAGGCAGGGTTGTTCAAAGCTGGCGGCTTGATTCTCAAACAGAGACACTGGAATCAAGGGCCAAGACAACTTGCTCAGGACACAGCATTTCTGGTTATCCCTGATGTCTAATCAAGTTGCAAGCCCTCCACAGCTTTCATGCCCATTTGAACAATTTGTTCTTATCTGCTCATCCCATCAGAAAAATTCTTCATATGTTTGGCAGAGACACCTATCTCATTAACTACCAAGGTTGAGACCCATCAGTTATCTTCAACTTGGTTTAGTAGTTTGTTTGTTGGAATGGTTTACCAAAGTATGGCTGTTGTACATGTTTCTTGAAGCCAGAGGTAAGAACTCGGTGAAGCAATAGACAGCAAGGATAAAAAGCAGCTCTACTGTTGCAAATGGCAACATAGTTCTTTGTTAATATAAAAAGGTGTTGAAGGGCATAAAATCCAAATTTAATTAATAAATAAATAAGATGTCATAGTGTTAATGTTTTTCACAATAATAATTCCATATTATATCTGCAATTGATGTCGTTATTACATTATTTAATAATATAAAACCAGATTAATAGGTGGAAAATTACTAATTACCTGGGGCGATTAATTAATTAGTAATTTAAAAAATAATGCATGACAAATAACAAAAGAATGCAAATACAAGTGAAATATATAGAAACAAATGCAAAGTGTTCTCCTGAAGTCCATATGAAACTTATTCTGCTGTGTTTTATGAATACATAATTAAATTGCTCTAATTTTGTTAGCTTAGTTGAAATAAATTGACTTTTAAATGATCATTCATCATTCTATTTATTTAAAACTTAAAAAAATTCAACAAAATGAAATTATCTCTCAAGATCTACTTGTTTTAAAGGATTTTAAATGTTATAATGATGATGTATATTTTGGGGGAATGAGTACACCAATCATGAATCAACAACCCTATAAGGTATGTGGAAGTAAGAAAAAGACAGAAAGAAGGTAATATGAGTTTTTAAAAGAGAAAAAAGTAGCAGAAAGAGTTCAAAACAAAGAGAGCCATATATAGAGCTTACTCTAGAGCAGTAGACCTCAAACTTTTAAAACAGGGGGGCTAGTTCACTATTCCTCAGACTGTTGGAGGTCAGTAAAAACAAAAACTCACACCCTGTCTCCGCCCCTCAGCCCATTTGCCATAATCGGCGGGCCGCATAAACATCCTCAGCTCAAATCGAGCACTATGCTATGGATGGCAAGTTCAACTCCAAGATCCTATAATAATACTGGAGTATTTTTCAGGTCTCCCTCTGATCAAGTTATAGCTACAGTGCCATCCTGAAATATCCCCTAGTCCTCTCCTCTTCGATTTTGAGGAAGTCCCCAGGTGAGCCATCATCAATCACTCTATGCCTGAACAAATCACTGCTTCTCTGGACCTCATCAGCACACCAGGCCTGGATATTGTCTTCTCCTCTTCTTTGTGTGTCATCTTCCCCAGTTAGTATGTAAACAAAGTGAAGGGACAGCCTTTCTTTTTAATTCCATGAGTATTTCCAGGGCTTAGCACAATACCTGCCATGTAATTAAGTGTTTAATAAATGCTTGTTGACTGATAATCTTAAATGAATAAATAACATATTGAGAGACTAGAAATGACTTTACATATATGAATGAGGAACCGTAAAATTCATATGAAGTGGGAACCTAGGACAGTCTTAACCAAATCACTTTTATGGACAGGGAAACCAAAATACAGGAACTATTCCTACCCAATTCATAGCTGTTTTCTTTCTTTATTTTTCCAAATTGTTGAATTCATATAGAAGTTGCTTTCTTCAAATAATCAAGGGAAGAGTTTCACACTAATATATGTCTATCTTATATAACACAGGGCTAGGGACATAGTGAAGATGGCAACTGACAATTTGGAACTTTAAACTGTAAATAATGTTTTTTAGATTTTAAATTGGAATGTAAAGATGTCAACTGAAAAATTAAATAAGAACCTTTGTATGTGTATGCATAAAAAATATAAATAGCAATATATAAGTAAAACAAAACTAAAATATGAAACACAGAATAAGAAAATCAATTTTTTCAGTCTAACAAAAGAATTCTGCTAAACATAAACAGGTTATAATAGTTCATTCTTCAACAAAATTTGATTGTTTTTCCATAGAAAAAAAGTAATGGTTATGTTCCTTGGGAAGTTCACCCAAAAAAAAAAATGCAGCTATAAAGTATAAAGTATAAGATATATTCCCCAGTTTAAAAAAAGGCAGTTGTAACATAATTAAACAAAAAAAGTAATTAAATTCAATAAAGACTAATTTTTATTCTCTTAAGTACTGGCAGCTTAAAGAAAAGACAAATAAAAGGTAGGTGGACATTTCTAAAAAGATTTTTTTTTTTTAAATAAGCTTACAATATTATTTTTTTATTCTAACCATAATTTCCTCTTCTCCTTCCCTCTCAAAAAGGTATCCTAAATAACAAATAGTATTTTTAAAGGCAAAAAAGTAAGATGGGCAAGGGAGAAGATAAGGGAGGGGAGATAGTTCTTTCTCTGGCTCATTTTACAGATGAGAAAACTGAGGTAAATAGGACTACGTGACTTGCTATGGGATCACATAGCTAGGAAGTATATGAGGCTAGATAGGAAGACTGGAGTTCAAATCTACCAACCAACTACCCTTTTAATCTGGCTGCCAAGAGCTATTCTGAGACAGTGGCTTTGAAAGTTATAAAGTATCTTTTCACTGAAGATACAATTTCTGGAATAAAAGAAGTGAGAAAACTGAGCAAACAGTTTGGAGGAGAAAAACTCATGCAATATGGAAAGAAGTTAAGAGACTTATTCTCTTAGGTTCATAGAATAAAAGAGGAAACTGAATCCACCTTCTAACTACACATATGAATGAGGAATTTTACACATATGAGATGAGGAAACTGAGTAATAGAGATATTCAAAATCATCATTTATGCTCCCTCACTTTAGCTGGATTTAATATTAAATTTTTTATTAATACACCATTGAAAATTTTAAAAGACTTAAATTTGAAAATCTAATATAAAAATTATATACTTGAATGAACCTGTAATTTCACCAATGAAAACATTACTATATAAAAAGAGATGGCAATCAATTTTGTCCTGTGTGATTCTAGTCTCTGTTCTTCCATGAACAGATTTTCTCCATCCAGACTCTGCCAAACATCAGTCAACCAATCAATCAGTATTTATTAAGCACTTATTATGTGACAGGCACTGTGCCAAGATTTAGAGATACAAAAAGAGGCAAAAGACAATCTCTGATATAAAAGAATTTACAGTTTACTGGAAAGGAATACGTAGAAATCTGAATGCAGATTTTATTTTGTGGGATTTTTTGGGGGGGTCTATTTTTTCTTTCTAAACATGTTAATTATGGAACAATTTTCACATGATTGCACATGTATAACCCATATAAAACTGCTTACCATCTCAAGGAGAAGGGAGAAAAGAAAGGGATAAAATTTGAAACTCAGAATTTTAAAAAAAATGTTAAAATTGGTTTTACATGTAATTGGAGGAAATGTTTTTTTCTTTTTTTAAAAATATAAAATTGCCAAGAAAGTAGAGGATCTGCTTCTCTTTCAATTTGCAATGTTAATATTATTTAAAGAGTGTATCCATTTGAATTTATCATTGAATATAATCTAAATTACTGGACTAAGCCAGAGATTCTGTATGGTTTTTAAGTCATGGACCTATTCAGCAATCTGGTAACATATCTATAGTGACCCCAATTCAGAATAATGCATATAAATACATAAAATAAAAAAAAATGGTAAGACAAAAAAAATTTAAGGTTAGTAAAAATAAAGGTGCAATGTTTGCAAAACTTGGACACCTTAGGAGTCCAGGGACCTCAAATTATGAAATACTGATCTAAGCCTAATTTCTACCTGAATGCATTCCATAGTTGAGCAGTCCTTATCAGATAAGGAGTCTTTACCTAAATAATTTATATTGTCATGTTTACTGAAGATTGACTAATGGAGTGTTTATATTTCTGTTTCTCTCATCCAGTCTGTTCCACTGATCTGCTTTTCAGTCAAAAGCAAATGGTGTTCGTTATTACTGTTTTTAAATATAGTTAGAGGTCCACCAGGTTATTCCTTCTTCATTTCTATATGTTAATTGCATTGATATTCTATGTATTTTTGTTCTTTCAAATTAATTTTATTATTGTATTGATTTATACAAAGAGTTCCTTTGACAGCTTGAATGGTATAGGATGAAAACTGAAAATTAACTTTGATAGTATTGTTATATTTATCATATTAGCAAATCCCCAAAATAAGCAAAATAATATTTAAGCTATTTAATGAGTTGTTTTTAAAATATCACATTTTAATGAAAATACTGAAATATTAAGTGTATTGTAGCAGAATGAATCCCCAAATATATTATTAATTTCACAAGTATTTGAAATAGTTTCCTGAAGCAAAAACTGGTTTTCCAAAGGTTTTTGAGTGACTGTTTCAACTAAAAATGGATAAAGCCAGCTCAACCACTGTCAAAAACTCTAGAGCTTCTTTTGTAAGCTATCATGATGAATTTAAAGCATTGTCTACCCTTGAAATGTCATATAATGGTTGGAATTGATAGGGAATTAAGCCTAACACTGGATGCATCAATTGGATATGTCCTATCAAGTCCTTTAAGGTGTTCAACTTCTCTGTTCTTAAGGAGAGTTTTTGTACTGTAAGCACCTTAGGATATACTTCATATTCTAAATATTGAAAAGGAGCATGTCTTTGAATTTGTTCTTGGGCTAGAGACAATTTGTAGTTCCTTAGTGTTTCTATGGTCTTTTGTAGACATGCTTCAAACATTTGTTCCTCAGGTGCACATCCCAAGATATCATCCATGTAAAGTAATAACATTACTTTTGGAAATGCTTTTTTTACTGGACTAAGAGTAAGAACAACATACATTTGATACATAGAAGGGCTATTTTTCATTCCCTGTGGCAAAACTGTTCATTCTTATCATTTATAAGGCTCAGCTAAATTAACACTGGGTGCTAAAAAGGCAAATCTTTTCATATCCTCCTTATTTAGAGGGATAGAATATAAACAATCCTTAATGTCTATCACCCAAAGAGGCCATTCTCTAGGCAATTGAGTAGTGGATGAAAGTCCAGGCTGAAGAGTCCATCTGTTCATTTACTTTTCTCAAATCAGTCAACATCTTCCATTTTCCAGTTTCCTTTTTTTTTTTTTTTTTTTTTTTTTACAAAAAATACAGGGGAATTCCAAGGACTTAGTCTAAATGTCCTTGGTCAAGTTGCTACTATACTATATCTAATATGGCCTGAATTTTTTCATTTGTTAAGGGCAACTGTTTTACCCACACTGGTGTATCAGTTTTCCATTGAATGGGAACAGAAGAGAGTGTTGGCAGACCTTCAGAACAGCAGTCCTGCCTAAAAAGCTGAAGTGCTCAATTGTAATCCTAACTTTTGTAAGCTGTCTCTTCCCCACAGATTGATGAGGATTTTTGTAAACTACATTACATATAATAGTTGCTGATGGTTTTAAATGGATGCTACAGATCATTTTAAGGAAAAGTTCAATTATTCCTATGCTTTCTAGTGTTTTTTTAAACAGGAATGGGTGTTGGATTTCAATTTGCAATGTTAATTTTATTTAAACAGTGTATTTATTTGAATTTATCGTTGAATATAGTCAATGCTTTTTCTGCATTTATTGAGATAATCATATGATTTATGTAGTATTTTAAAGCTTACAAAATACTTTACATGTAATCTCATATTGTAGGATATTCAAGTCCCAGTATTTCTTAATATGTAGATGTATGTATCTTCTAAAATAAGATATTTACATAAAATTAGACATAAAAGTAGACATTATGTCTATTTTAATGTACATTAATTATATCTTAATACTGAGTTTTGATATTTTTATCCAAAAAGTCTAATGATTAATGTGGTTTTACTTTCTAACTTACCATGTGGCTAACAATTTTTTTAAAAAATACTTTTTCAGTTGACTGTATGGTTTGCTAAGTCACATCATTGACAAAAACTATTATAATTTCTTTTCTTCCTTGTGTATGCTCATTCTCTCAATTACTTTTTCCTGTATTATTTCCATAGTTACCATTTCTAGCACTATATCAAAGAATAGTGGTGATATGAATACACTTTCTTATGTCTAATCTTCTTGAACAGGCCTGTAATTTGTTCCAATTTCATAAAATAATAGCGCTGAATTTTAGATATAAATTCAACTTATCAAATTATTGAAAGACCATTCATTCCTATGTTTTCTAATGTTTTTGTAACTACTGCTATAATCACACAATTGTATTGTTTTTTTTTAATTAACATGACATAACATTTCTAGTTTTCAAATTGCTAGATAAACTAAGTACATGCAATAAATCAGATCTATATACAGTGTATTCTTTTTTATAAGCTGATATAGCTGCATAACTAATATTTCATTTAATATTGTTGTCAATATTCATTAGGAATAAATATTATTTGCTATTCTGTTTTGATTCTCTCTGACTTAGATATGAAGATTATATTTGTATCGTTAGAAATATAGAATAGGCTTTTTAAAAAATTTATGGAATTTGTAGATTTTTAAAAATTTATCTACTAAATTGATATTTTTTTTCCACTGCTTTGATGAAGAAAGCTTTTAATCACTATAAACTTTTCTGTAAGGAGCACCTTGGCTACATCCTAAAAATGATATTTCTCTGATGAAATTACCCATTGTTTCTACAATTTCTCCTTTGACCTACCAATTCTTTAGGAATTATTTATTCTTTAATTAATTTTAATCTTTTCTTTAATGTCTTCATAATGATTTTTTAAAATTTAATTTTGGTGTAATAAAATTATGTTTAATATTTCTCCTTCATGTATGTGAAATTTTTTTTATGACAATACATGGTCAACTTTTGTAAATGTGCCACAAAATGCTGATAAATAGGTATAATTCTTTCTTAAAATTTGTTTGACGAAAAAAAATACACCCTCTTTTCCCAATATTAAAAAACTAATTTTATAACAAATGTAAATACTCCAATAACAAAATGCTGTACTGCACATGTCTAAAAAATTGCATGTCTCAATTTACACCCTTGAAACCATAACCTCTCTTTTAGAGGTGGTTGTTAATGTTTCATCATGAATCCTGTGGAAATGCGATTTAAGTTATTTGTCTTTATAATGTTGTTGTTACTGTGTAAATTGTTCTGCTCCTCTCCTTTCATATAAATCTTCCCAGAAGCAAATCTCCTTAATCATTTCTTACAGGCCAAAAGTATTGTTATATTCATATACAACAATTTGGTTAGACATTACTCAATTAATGAGCACCTCTTTAGTTTCCAGTTCTGGGCCACCACAAAAAGTTGCTATAAATATTATACTGCATTTATACTTTTGTCATCCACTTCATTCTTTGTGGTGCAGTTCTAGTAATGTTATAGCTCTATCAAAGAAAATGAAGAGTTTAATAACTTTCAGGACGTTGTATAAAACTGCTTCACAAAAAGATTAGATCACTTCAAAGTTCCATCCATAGTACATTAATATACATATTTCTTCACAGGCTATCCAACATATGTTCAAGGAGGGAGGGGAAGAGTTTGCTTCTCTTGGTCAACTTTGATGGCTGTGGTGAAACCAGTGATTTGGAGCACTTTTTCCAAATGGGCATTAATAAACTGAATTTCTCCCAATTATAATTTGTGTGACCCTGAGCAAGTTACTTCTATCTCTGTTAGCCTTTGCATCCTTATCTTTAAAGTAATACCTTCTTTCCACATGCCTTCCATCTTGCTGATGTAACCTTTTCTTTATGCACCATATTTATATGAAGTGCTAAGTTCCTTTTTCTTCCACAATATATGTCATTTTCCTTCACTAATATAACCAAAAGCTTCTATGCCCCCTGAATTATATAATTAATTCTATGATTCCTGCTGACATTAATATTCTGAGAAGACGTGTTTTTTATTTCTCTATTAGAATATTCAAACTTTATACTTACATAATCTTACTAAATCTTCACTCCTTTTTTTTTTTTAATATTACTCTGATTTTAATGTATTTATTTCAATTTATACTCAGTCCAGGTTTTTTCATTAGGAATACTTAGAATTAATTTATTTCATTAAAGATAAATTTCCCCTCTTAGGATCATACTTTGATACATAATTAATTCTTGATAGTAATCCTATATATACAGGAGTGTGTGTGTGTGTGTGTGTGTGTGTGTGTGTGTGTGTGTGTATTGGTTGAAGGAATTTGGGTTAAGTGACTTGCCCAGGGTCAACACAGCCAGGAAGTGTATGTTTGTGAGACTAGATTTGAACTCAGGTCCTCCTGACTTCAGAACTGGTGCTCTATCCACTGTGCCACCTTGCTGCCCCATTTTAAAATATGTCTTTTGGAGTAGCTATTCCAAATTCTCCATTCTTTTATAAATAGCAGCTGACACATCTTGTGTGAGCCTGAATATGACTTTCCTTCCACTGCAGAAATTTTTCCACAGTAGTTTAAAAAAAAAAAGCACTGATGAAACTAAAAATTTTTTTAATCAAAAAAGTCAACTGAAAATTGAAATTCAAGTTAATTAGGAAATGATAAGTGACCAACAACATGTACTCAAAGAATACAAAAATACAGTTCTTCTAAAAGAACCAATGAATATGATTACTAAGCCTGTCAATAGCCTCTAAAAAGTGATAGAAAATTCTCTCTCTCCATTCTCACACCAGAATTCAGGCCCTCATCATATCTCTCTTGGACAATGGCAAAAAACATCCTCCATGATCTTATTATGATTCCCTGCCCTTTCTCTATTTTCCACATACACAGCTTCCAAAGAGATTTTTTCAAATTTATTTTTATCTATGCTCAAAAACCTTCTACTTCCTTCTTCTTTCTACAATCAGATAAAATCTTGTTTGCTTTATTTAAACCCAATTTTAATCTGGCTCCTGCTACCTTTCCAGGCTTACTGTATAATGCACGGTCACATATAATTGCTTCTAGCTTAAATGACTTCTTGTTTTTCATCCATATCCTGACTGGGAAGTCACAATATTTAGGCTTCCACAAAAGCACATGATACACTGTGATCTCCTGCTGATCCTACTGTGCTCCACCTTCTACTTATTACAGATTCCCAAATTCTATCCTTAGACTCTGGATGGTTTATTGTCAAGAGTTCACCAAATCTAGGTGAATAACAGTCCTTTTCCTACAAGAAAGTCACATGTGTAAGAAAAGAAAAAAAGAAGGATCTTTAAATAGTAATCATATCAACACTACCACTCCATAAAGTCGATCGGTCAATCACCTACCCTCTGACTTTATTCACAATGTATAAAATTCTGAAGATAGAAATATCCTGGTCTTAAATCCCCATATGTGTTGATTTTTTTAGAAGGTAAGCTCCTTAGCCATAGGGACTTATAGTTCTTATATTTGTATCCCTAGCATTTAGCACAGAATCTGACAAACAGCATGTGTTAGTATGTAATATTAACAACACAAAATGCATTTATTGCATTTTCATTCATTCCTATATATTTTTTGTAAATATATAAATTCTAGCTCACATTTCCATGTTTTTTTATATAAAATTGAAATGTACTCCTTCCCTTCTAATTAGTATGCACTATCAATAACTATTTATGTATTAATCATTGTCTATGTACCAGTAACTATGAGAAGCAAAAGGAAGCCAAGACAGAAGTAAATTAGTCCAAGATAGCACATTTTAAAGAAGAGCAATAGGTACAAACACTCCCCAAACATAAATATGTGTATATTTATATATATGTAAATGTATATCTCTCTATATCCCCTGCTGTAGATGATTTTTGCAGGAGGGCACTAGTTATAGGATGGATGAGTCAAGTCCCCACACAGAAGCTAGCTTTGTTGCTGTAAAGTCATTTTCCTGATGGATGCTGGAGTGGTTGGTCACATCTTTCTCCTGTTTATTTTATAGACAAGACCCTAAATTTGGTCCTAAAGGCAAGAGAAGTTTAGGGACCTTAGAGAGAAAGTTAACTGACATATAAACCTATGCTTTTAGAAAACTATATTG